>NC_054534.1:10866736-11200903 GCF_017654505.1 Polyodon spathula
CCAGGTAATGTAGTTTACATTTCAGTGTTGTACATGTGTATGTTGTGCCGTTCTCTCCTTTTCCCATTTCGGCTACACCTGCCTCCTTGGGGGGTTACCATGGGGATTCAAATGTGCTTTTTTTTCAAATTAAACGCCGGGAAATTAACTTCCAGGCATCAAAGTGTTAATTAAAATAGAGCAGAGACTTGATATCAGCAGACTGCAGGACTCAAGACTAGCACACTGTGGTGGAAGTTACCTGTCCTTCAAATCCAGCCTCCTTATCACTGAAGGGGAAGGACAGCAGGATGAGCTTTTTTCTAAAATGAATAGTATGATAGAGGCTCCTAGATTCATGTTTGATAGAAACATTTTGAAATGATTTATTAAAGGGTGAGTTTTCAAGCCCAGCTGAGGAAAGGATAAATGTAGGAAAACATACATTTCAAAGTGACCGTTATTGTAATGCCATTGCCTAATAATAATAACAACAACACTTTTAGAGGTTGATATTTTAAAAATTCAAGCCTGCGTTTTGTCTTTTTTAATATTATTACAGCAGCATTACCGTATCATTAAAAATGTGCTGGAATGAGCAGGGTTCTGCTTAGGAGAAGCACACGAGATGACAAGTCTAACACTGTCCTTCAATTTGATTAACAGCTGCATCACCGATGTGGACTGTGCCCTCTTCTGCACCCCACCTCTGGACCTTTTGTGACCCACAGTTTGGAAACTGCTGATCTGCATCTCTTCAGCTGGTCTTTTTGTCATGCAGCTGGCACTGTCAATAGGGATTCTAGTGCACTTTAAAAACAATATGAATCTAAAGTATTTATTATACGGTTAGCAATGTTTTTTTATTTACACAGTATGATTAGGCTTACATTTAGGATAGTACCACACAGAGCAAGGTCTTACAGGTATTAAAAGCGCAGTGTTACCTGGACTGATTCTTTTATTTTAGGGTTTCGTTTCTACAACATGTTTTTGACTGAGGTTGCCCTACTGGAAGGATGGTGTATTACTCTGTGCTTTTACTGTTTGGCAGTTTATTGTAAATAAGAAGAGATTTAAATGCACTTATCAAATAATGGAAACAGTCTTCTTAAATTTTACAGGTATGATTACATTGCAGCTGTCCTACATTTTCTTCATTTTTTTTAGGACTTTTTTAGATTGCGTGATTGAAGTGCAGTACTTGCCTTTTATGTAACCTTTTGTGCTGAACTGCCCAATTAAAATACAGTTATTTTAAATACTTGAACAAAACTGAATAATTTGTTTACCAAATGTTTTGGAAAACAAACAAATGCTGTGGGGGGGAGAAAGTTTTGGTATTTGCATTTAGTTTTTTTAGTTTTTTTTTTTTATAGGAAAAACAGTGTGCAAGATTCACTAAGCATTTACGCCAGCACTGGGTTTGCAGAAGATATTTTTTTTCTAAAGGGAAAAACAAACTGGTAAGGTTGCAAATTAAGCATACAATAAGAAAGGTATACAAATAGCAGGGAGTATTGAAATGACACATGAGTTTATTTAATGTTTTGCAACACATGCCCATCTTGCCTGGTATTGCCTAAAGTTCTGATTATTGTCCATGACTATTGGTACATCACATATACTGGATACCTGCATAGCCACGCATTCTGTAGCTTATCTACATGATGCTTTTGCTGAGTGCTGGAATTTGGTACAGTTCTGGCACAGAGGACTACAGCATATCACATGGTTTATTAAACACCTTGCATTTCAACAACAGCCCTCTCTGTACTATAGCGGTTTCAACTGGGTTTTAAATGGTATAACACAGTATTAAATAATAATGCCTTTAATAAATGTAATTTCTGGACTGGCTGGTACAGTTAGGATCAGAGTCAAGTTAAATTCATGTTACAAGAATGGTGAGGTCTGCTGTCCTGTGTGTAAGGCTTGTGAGGATTGGTGTGCAGTCAGAGGCTGCCCTTGCTCTATACGTATTTCATACTTACATTTTTCTATATAGCTGGTGAACCACTTTTCCAGTTGTCACGAAACTTGCTATTAACATTATTGGTTGAGTTTTAGATTCTGGAGACACATTGAGATGTCAGTCTATTCATCCTTCTTTGTGGCATACATTTACATTTGTGTGTGTGTGTATATACAGTGGCTTGCAAAAGTATTCAGACCCCTGACCAATTCTCTCATATTACCGAATTACAAATGGTACATTGAAATTTCATTCTGTTTGATATTTTATTTTTAAACCCTGACACTCAGAATCAATTATTGTAAGGTGACACTGGTTTTATGTTGGGAAATATTTATAAGAAAAATAAAAACTGAAATATCTTGCTTGCATAAGTATTCAACCCCTGTGCTATGGAAGCTCCCAGTTTGCACCGATGAAAGAAATTACCCTAACGAGGACACAATTACCTTACCATTGGCCTCCACCTGTGAACCATTAAAGTTGCTGTCACATTTTCTGGATAAAAACCCCACTATTGAAGGATCATTGGTAAAGCTGTGAATCAGAAGGAAAATGAAGACCAAAGAGCATTCTACAGAAGTTAAAGAGATAAAGTAATACAAATGCATAGATTAGGGAAAGGGTACAAAATAATATCCAAGTGTTTGGATATCCCAGTGAGCACAGTTGGATCAATAATCAGGAAGTGGAAGCTGCATCACACCACCCAGACACTGCCAAGAAAAGGCCGTCCCTCAAAACTCAGCGCTCAAACAAGAAGGAGACTTGTGAGAGAAGCCACAGAGAGGCCAACAATCACTTTGAAGGAGCTACAGAGTTCAGTGGCTGGGAATGGAGAAATGGTGGATGAGTCAACCATATCAAGAGCTCTGCATAACACTGGTCTGTATGGGAGGGTGGCAAGAAAGAATCCGTTACTCAAAAAGTACCATCTGAAAGCACGTCTGGAGTTTACCAGAAAGCATGAGAGTGACCCAGCTGCGATGTGGGAAAAGGTTTTGTGGTCAGATGAGACCAAGATGGAGCTTTTTGGCCAAAACTCAAAGCGCTATGTGTGGCACAAACCTAACACTGCCCATGCCTCAAGACACACCATCCCTACAGTGAAGTATGGTGGTGGCAGCATCATGCTGTGGGGATGCTTCTCATCAGCAGGGACTGGGCATCTTGTTACAATTGAAGGAAGAATGGATGGAGCAAAATACAGGAAAATACTGCAAGAGAATCTGCTTCAGTCCGCTAAAAAACTGAAGCTTGGGAGGAAATTCACCTTTCAGCAGGACATGCACAAGGCCAAAGCAACATTGGAGTGGCTCAAGAACAAAAAGGTGAATGTCCTACAGTGGCCCAGTCAAAGTCCTGATCTCAATCCCATTGAGAATCTGTGGCACTATTTGAAAATTGCAGTCCACAAGCGTCATCCAACCAACCTGAACATCCTGGAGCAAATCTGCCAAGAAGAATGGGCCAAAATCACTCCGACACTGTGTGCAAAGCTGGTACATACTTACCCCAAAAGACTTAAAGCTGTTATTACAGTGAAAGGTGGCTCTACCAAGTATTAATGTGTGGGGGTTGAATACTTATGCAAGCAAAATTATTTCAGTTTTTTATTTTTCTTAAATATTTCCCAATATAAAACCAATGTCACCTTACAATAATTGATTTTGAGTTTAAGTGTTTTAAAATAAAATATCGAACAAAACGAAATTTCTATGTACCATTTGTAATTCAGTAATATGAGAGAATTGGTCAGGGGTCTGAATACTTTTGCAAGGCACTGTAAATATATATATATATATATATATATATATATTATATATATATATAATATATATATATATATATATATATATATATATATATTACCTCGTAAGCCTTATCAATTTGTTACAAAATATTTAATTGCTAGTTCGTGTTCTCTACTATTTTGCACATACAGTACTATTGAAATATTTAATTGCTAGTTCGTGTTCTCTACTATTTTGCACATACAGTACTATTGAAATCATTAAATAACATAACAAAATAAATAAATTAGGGTCATGTAACTTTCTGACAGACATACAGAGTTTCATGGAAACTCCATGCTTTATCAGTTGAGGCCATCATTGTGACCTCGTGCACAGCAGACTACAGGTGGAATGGTTTAGCTCACAGTACTGCTTGGCAGAATGGCTGGAGTTTCGTCATTTTGCCAGCGAGTGCATACAGCTGTTCTCAGTGTGTCTTTGACTCCATGCCTGTTTAACCCGACTGTGCTGGTTGGGTTCCAGTCTCTCAGACCATGAAACTATTATCCACTAGAGTTGGGATGAAGCTGGCTAGGGGATTCTTTATCCCAAAATCTGGAGGATCATGTATGTAGCTGACTGACTCAGGGTCATGTATGTAACTGACATTATTGTATCACCTGCCAGTTGAGCCACTCTTTTAGAAGTCACATTCACTTTTGTAACCATTGTTTAGTTTCATGTGTTCAATACAATTTGCGGAACATGGTAATGTGTTGTAAGGTATTGTGAACAGTGGAAATTGCTGGGAATTTTTCTATTGTCAAAGGAACAATTGTGGATATTTTACTGAGCAGTGCATTGGTCAATTTAAGATTCCTAAGATGCTTATAAAGACATTCTATAGAAAATGCCATAAATGGACACATTCTCTCCATTGCTGTTATACTCTTTAAATACTGAGAGACTGGAAGAATGGGAGTGTAGTCACATTCAGACACACAGAGGGTAATTACAACCGTGTGCAAGCTGACGATGTTCAATAAGACCATATGGGTTACAGAGTGAAAGAGAGAGACTTTTTAAAAAAACATTATTGAATAAATTCAATTTATGTATATTCCTGTATATAGATATACAGTGAAACTTTTTTTTTAATAAAAGAAAAATATAATTTGAATTACACAAACAACTGTAACTCCCCTTCTTCCCCAAATGCACACAGTCCCTCACTGACACACATAAATCAAGCTGACTACAGTTGGCAAGTAATTGGAATACAGTCTCCTCTCCGCAGAATGCACAGGCTGTGCTAGCTGTGGAGTCAACATGATGGACATAATGCCCCGTGATGCAGTGCAGGATGCACCACTGCAAATCCTCTGAATGCTTAGGGTAGGGGCTGGTTGTACAAAGTCTTCCATATCGGAACAGTATTATTAGCACATTTCATATGGTCCAACCACTTGATGTCAGGCAGAGTCCGCACGGCACCCACATGGCACACCTTCATACAAAGCTGGTATAGTTTTTATTTTTCAATAGTGTGCGTAACAATTCTGCAGTGTGTCAATACTGCACCATCTCCCCTCCAACGTGTCTGTACTGTACCATCTCCCCAGGTACAGCAGGATATATATCTATATCTATATATATATAAATTATATATTATATATAATATATATAATATATATATATATATAGATATATATATATATATATATATATATATATATATATTACTATATATATATATATAAATAACAGCACCTGTCTCATCCTAGTGAGAGAAAAGTTCACTTAACCCTTTGCGGCCCTATGTCGGACCAGGTCCGACATCCCTTTCCAGTCTGATGTTGTGCCCTGTCCGACACCATCAAATAAACACAAAGCACAGGTCTCTAGACCTTTTTCTCCGGAAAAAGCAGAGAAAACCTTTCAATGACCAATAGGAGCCGAAAAAAAATGGCGTATCTGAGCAATGCAGTAGTCCAATGCACCACAGAGATAACACAGACACAAACAAAGGAGACAGCTGCTACTGCATCCAGCGCTCAGAGAACATCACAGATATTTGCAGAGCTTTTTGAGACATTATAGTAATAAAATAATGATTTGGATCACATTATTGAGGAGTTTGGTGATACAACGAGTTATCAGGAGAGGATTTATCAGTATGCATGATTAAAAAGAGGTATGTGGAAAATACAGCAAACAAGGGGTGGGGCTAGGCTGGAGAAGCAGTACTGATGTCCTTTTGTCATGCACTGCCTTTTAAACCTGTTTTACTCTGGAAAAAAATATTTTAAACAGTGCGTTAAAATAAACCGCACATGTGAAAATAAATTGGACCTGATGCGCCTGACAAGCATTGAATAAATTGACTGCAAAGTGTTTAAACTCCCTCCAGTACTCAGAGGGAATGGACCACCAGATGCCTTGCCAGGCTGTCCACTTCTCTCCACTGCCCGGCAGTCACTAGCAGCAGATGTTTTAGTTTGGTGAATCCTCCAGCCATGAACACAGAGCACAGCACCTCTGAGTGGAGACTGTCCATAGGGAACAAAGGATTGAAGAGCAGCGACTTTTCCAACAGTGAGCTTGTGGTTAAATATTCCTCTTGTCTTTTCACTTTAACCACTTACCAGGCATTAAATACATTTCTATAAAACTCTGGGAGCCCAGAGGTGTCTATCCTGGACACATTGTCCAGAAACAGATGCCAGTCCCATCCCAGCCCCCTCACACTGTGAAGGAAAGAGAAAGCAGTGTGTCTCCAGCTCAACTGCTGAGAAAACAGCAGCCGCTGAGCCACCTGCAGTCGGAAAGCAGCTACGCGAATGTGAACATCAATCAACCCCTGGCCCCCCTCTCTCTCGGGGGTAGGTATAAAACAGCAGGCCGGAGCCCGTGATGTCCATTCCGGAAGTGTGTGAGCTCTCTTTGAATCTCAGTTAATAGCTCTGGAGGAGGGTCGGCACACCAGTCTATGCCACAACATGGAAGCCCCCAAATTATTTATTACAAGGACCCTCCCTCTATAGAGAGCTGAGGAAGCAACCATCTCCAGCTGTTCAGCTTCAGCTTAGCCTTCACATTATTCACCAAGCTGTCCCTGGTTCAAATCCCAGCTCAGCCACTGAGTCATTGTGTAACCTTGAGCAAGTCACTTAACTTCCTTGTGCTCCGTCTTTCAGGTGAGACGTTTTTGTAAGTGACTCTGCAGCTGATGCATAGTTCACACACCCTAGTCTCTTGTAAAATGCTTTGTGATGGTGGTCCACTATGGAAGGCACTATATAAAAATAAAGATTATTACTGCTGTTGTCCCCCCAGATACACTCCCAGCACTTTTATTCCATACAGCTTCCTGGACAGTGAACAACCCTGCCTAATCCCCCTCTGTAGAGAGAAGGGACGGGTTAGACTGTTATTAATCTTTAAACCAAAAGGTTCCAATGTTTTAAAAAGATACATGTGGTCCACTCTATCGAAAGCTTTTTCTTGATCTAGAGAAATAACCACCAGATCAAGATTAAAAAATTCACTGGTTGATAAAATGGCTTGGATTAAAAACATATTGTCAAAAATAATCCTTCCTGGGATGCAATAAGACTGATCTGTATTACAGTTCCAATGCATTCCCTTATCCTGTTAGGTAATACTTTTATAACATTTTATAATCGGAGAAGAGAAGGGCAAGAGGGCACCAATTCTTTTTTTTAATTCTCCTTTTTGGTAACAGATTCACCACAGCTCTGTGGCAACTCAGGGGCAACTCCTCCTCTCTTAAACTTTCCTTACAAACCTGGAACAGATCCCTCCCAATCGCTGCCCACATTTCTTTAATAAACTCTCCTTGCAGCCCATCAATCCTAGGAGCCTTCCCTGTTGACAGCTGGCTCACAGCCTCTGTCAGCTCTTGCAGTGTCAGAGGGGCCTCCCGGGGACAGCTTGGGCAGATCTTCGAGTAGGAGGGCAGTCTGCTCCTCATCTCAAGGCTCTGCCATAAATAATTGACTATAAAAGTATACAGCTTCTTTATTATTTTCCTCTTGGCTGCATACCTCTTCCCCACTAGACAGACATACACAGTACAGTTGTTTACTGGCCACTGCTCTATGCTCCAAGTTAAAAAAGAACTTTGTAGGGGCATCCATGTCACTAAATTGAAAGAATCTTGATCGATTCTTGATCCTCCAGCATACATCTTGGCGCCTCCTTCTTCTCCCTCAGACACAGGAAGGTGTTTTCATTGCTTTCCACACTAATACTTTGCTCAAGACTTACAATCTGTCTCTTCAGCTCTCCAACTGTCTGATTTAATAATGTGATTGAAGTAAATTGTATACTGCTGGCAAAACATTTTTATTTGGACTTTGCCAATGTCCCACCACTGTCTCAAACTGTCAGACCTCCCCCTTTGCTGCCTCCAAGAAATCCAAAACACTTTAAATATTTTTTTTAAAAACCGAGTCTTCCAATAATTTAATATTAAAATGCCAAAAAGGACATGGAACGGGCAGCTGCTGGTAAACAGACAGTGAACAGCACACAGTGGTGGTCTGAGATCATGGTGGAAACAGTGTCACTTTTTACAACCTGATTAAGGTGTTTCTTTGAGAAGTATAACCTGTATAATCTTGCTTTTGATATCTGATTAACATTCATTTTTATCCATATATATTGTTTCAGGCTGGGGTTAAGATTCCTCCAGACATCAACCACATCATTAAACTTTAAAATATTTAACAGTTCTTTGGAGGACTGGGTATGTGGCTGTCCATGATTCCCTGTGAACCCCAGCTCTGGGGCATGATCTGTTCCCCAGAGACTATTTTAGAGTCCCGGAACGACTCCTCTCCTTCAACTGCTGTGCCTAAATTCTGATTTTTTTTTTCTAGAAACAGTTTTAACTTCTAAATGTTCACCATCAGCAGTATATGTGCTTGAATCATTGTTCATTACTGTTTTCAGACGGGGCGGCTCAGGTCTCACTGTCTGCGGGTGTACTGGAAACTCCGCTCCCAGTGCCGTTTCCAAGGTTTCCGAGGATCCCATATCCTCCTCATTCTCACCCCTTTCCTCCTTTTTTGTCTGGGCGATTTCTGCTAAGGTGCCCCTGTTTTATGCATTGGAAACATTTAATTGATTCAGTACTTGCAAACACAATACAGTTAGCGCCATCAATTCTGAAATTCCAGGCCACTTGAATAGAAGTGCCAGGATTATCAAGTAGCATGTAAACCTGCCTCCTAAAAGACAAAACATGTTTCACATCAGTGTAAAATTAGTTTAATTGGAGACATTAACTTTCTGTACCTTACAAGTTCTGTATTTAACATCTCGTCTTTGATAAAAGGTGGTACATTTGAAAGAATAACTTTTGGAAAAGGTAAAGCCAGTGGAATTACAATTTTTTATTTTATTGTCAGCCATTCCTCAACAACTCGGTTCACTAATCCCTCACTATATAAGAACACCACAATAGCTTTATTTATTTGTGAAGCTGATTTAATATTATTGTAACTAACTTTTTCTCCAACTGCCAATAAACATTCCTCTATTGTTAATAAAGTGTTAGGAACACATTTAAAAACATGCCTGCGGGTCAACAACCCGCTCCCCCCCTGAACTAGAGCTCATAGCAGCTCTATTCAATAAGCTATACATATGAAAAATAAATAAAATGGACAAATAATAAATATGTAAATAAATAAATAAGATATAACCCTAAAAGTTCCACTCACACAACTCCGTCCAAACCCTCTCACAAATCTCCAATCCTCAAAGAGAGAGAGAGAGAGAGAGAGAGATAAGGAGGGAGTGCTTGTTTTTGGTCAGCAATCACAGTTGCCCAGTGCCCCACAGCACAGTTCATAATCAGTTCCCCTGTGGGCCTGTTACTAACTCATCCCCGGTGGATATGTAAAAACACCCTGCTCAATATTTATGCTTTCAGTCACAATACCTGACAGTACTGTGGTCTGAAGTGATGAGGACCTGCATTCCATTTTCTCTCGTCAGAAGACTTGGTTGGCAATGTGTAAGGGAGGAGGAATGTGTATTATAATCTTTGCAGGGTGGTTGTACTTTGATCTGTAAAAAAGCTTACCTAAGCTATTGAGAGTATGAGAACCCGATACCTGTCCTCTTGATCATACTGACTGACGTACAGTGCCAGGCATGGGTCTGATCCTACCACCAGGAACTTCTCTGAGGTAGACTTGTGCCAAGCAGGATTGTGCACAGGTGCGGGGGAGCTGTTGTTAGAGATTACCCTGTAAACGCAGTGTGCTAGTTTCTAACTAGTTAAATCACACCACCCTGTACAGCCAGTACTGTATTTATGTTGCATTGCAAAATCCACACTCTTTTTGCTATTTGTAGGGTTTTTGGTGGCAACATTTTCATGTAAACCACATCCCTAAAACCTCCTTTGACTGTCTTATCACTGACTAAAGCACCATACTCCTGCACCTCTGCAATTATTTCAGGAGACCTTTTGAAACAATTGAAAATCAATATTCTCCTAATAACACAATCCTGCCCTGGGTGCCTTGACCTTACAAAAGGGGTTTGACTGTAATGTTCCCCTTAACGCTTCAGTATCACACTTCACCCCTTTCTCTTCAGTATTCCTTTCAATACACCAGTCTTTGTGAAAAGCTATTGCAGAAAAGTGCTCTGGAACTCAGAAAATTCTAGAGAAGAGGAAAGTTTACACTGTACTGTGTGTTCACAATGTTCACATCCTAGGTGTTACAGAGATCTGTTAGAGGCATGTCTGGAAGTTTCGTGGAATTGCACCACAAATCAGAGTAATAGGTCACTTTTTTTTTTGATTGAATCCACCAGTAGACATTGATATCCTTTTGGAAAAGAGCATTCAGTGTGGATAAATGAAACTGCATATATTCTAGCCCAGTACTGAGTACCAAGCTTTAGCAACTTCCTCGAGAATAAGAGAGCATGTTAATAATAATCATGGAGTGCATTAAAGAGCTTCTTGTGCATAATCACAAGGCACTTAATAAAAAACATGTGTATCACGAGCTACGAGACAGTCGACACAGCGCCACCCCAACGACTGTGAAAAGGCACAACAAAGAGTAAAGTGAGTCCAGCGCATTCACAGCTGCACACCGCAGATTAAGATAATTGGTTGTTCTGCGGTATTCCAAATGGGATGAGTCATCATAGCTTTCCTTTGTTTAATTGCTCCAAAACTGTATTCAGTAACTTGTTCTAACATGTTTTCATGTTAGAACACAAAAAAAAAAAAAAAAAAACAAAAATAAGAGTATCTTTATAGTAGTTTTATCTTCATGCTATTAAGCAGGATTTTTAGCTATCTGTAGCCTAAAGTTTGTCAAGATGTTTATAGGGCAATCTTGTGCATTCTTTGTATGCAAGGCCTGGACTTATAATAGTCAAGAAGTTCATACCGCTCATCTGTTTGCAGTGTCTTGGGTCTGTTTTCATTTTAAGTTGAATAACCAGTTGCCACAATTGTGCACTCAAGCAAGTGGAGTTAAAAACCCACACTACTGTATTCAAACTTGCTGTGCTTTGTTTTTCTAAGCCAGACAGCTTGCTTGTTAAAGACTTGCCTTCAGAGTTTTCATCATGCGTATTTCAACCCCAAGTGTGCTTCCTCTTCTCTTAGCTTTTGTTCGTTTCATGCAGAGAGTTTTTTTTAGGTACTGTATGGTTACATTAGCTATGTATTTCTTAGAGGTATAGACATCTGTTTTATGTGTGCACAATAATGTGGCAGATAATCTAATGTCTAAAATATATTATGTACAGTAATATTGTTATTTCCATTGGCTTCCGATTCTAACTCACTTTTGCACACAGGCCATAAACATTTTCCAAACCATTTTCCAAATAAATAAAAATAAATTCAGAAATTAAATTAGATTTTAATTATTTGTCAAAAAAAACCCTAAATGTATCCAAGGTTTTGATGGATTTGTCTGAACGGTTACTGCTGGAAGAGTAACAGGTTTCAAGTTAAAACTTCGCCCACTAATGACTGCATCTCTGCAGGTTAACAGACAGGAAACCTAACACTCCAGTTCCAAGGAGTTCATAATAACCGAAGCTGCAATTTATCTGTAGCCTGCTGTGCAGAGTTGTACTTTTCAGCAAGGCCAGCATACCATTCTTAAAAATATATGACAATAGAGTCAGTGTGGAATAATATTTGAAGCTATTTGCCAACACAGTATGCTTCAAGCACAGTGCTTCTAAGCCTGTCAGCTGACCAAAGGTTACTGAGCCATGAGTGTTATTTAATGTGCAGCACTCGAGTGGAGTTCCCTTGAAGGGACTGTGTTGTTATAAAGAACGTGAGCTGAAAATGACTTCATTTGTACCGTCACTGTGTAAACCGTTAGTATGCAAGATACATATATATACTAAACTGATTTGATGCTGTGGCTGGTTATTCGACACAGGCTGGCTGTAACAATAACAGGTATTTGGATGCATTTTTTTTCCTACTTGATCAAGGACTGCCAGGTTTTTAAAAGCATGCTTGTCTGAGTGTGGCGAATGTGTTTTCTTCTCGAAAGATCACCAGATGCTGTTGTGCTTGGCTGATAGGCTTGAAGACTGCTTAAAAATGTCAGTTTCCAGACATTAAAAAAAGGGTTTGCTGTAGGTGTCGTGCTGTATTAATAATGCCTTGTTTGGATCAGTGACTAAGATTAAAGATGGTGGTGGTCCAACTGACCCCGTCTCTTTCTGTAACTGGACCTGAACAAATATTATAACCCCATTCATCCTCGAACCAGGACTGCAGTATTTCACCAAGAAGCAACAGCCAAGTTGAAATATATTGCATGGTCATTCAGAACTCTGCACATCGAATTACAGTAGAAAGTGACACGTTGAGAAAATTTTGTAGGAACTGAAGTTTAGTGTTAAGACACGGAGTCCCAGGTTTGATGGTCTGTAATGCTGGCGAGGTTTCATTGCTTTAATGTCACTTTTAAATTGCATTAAATAACGTCCAAAGGCTTGGACCTGCTAGAGTGCTGCATGGCCCTTACATGTAACCAGGGTGTTGTGCACCACCACTATGCAGATACTGATTGTATTATTGATGGAGTAGTTTCTTTGTTCAGTGGAAGGATTCAGGATCTTGTGACACATGCTCGGCTAGCAGACGTGGCAGTTTGGTAAGTTCAGTGGGTTCCAGAGTTGTGTTGCTTGCAGAGGAAACAGTTCAGTAAAGGGATGTCACACCACTGGACCACACAGTCCAATGGAAAGATTACAGGCACTAGTACAATATTGTGTTCTATTCTGTTTTGTAGTGAAGTCAAAACAAGTACTGTACAATAATAAAGGATGTTCAAGTATTAAATCAGTTTTCACCAATTTCACCCTTGTACAGTACACCAATGTACAATTTCACAAGCACATTGTTTTAAAAACCACTTGTGATCAGAGATGCTATTCCTCTTACATTATGCCCCTCAGGATGGTTTGTTTTGAGATGCTTTTTATTCCAGTATGCTCTACATGTTCAATAAGAACTTGCACGTGGTCCCTGCTCATGTATAATACACCCAAGTGTGATGGTGCTATTGTGAACAATTGTGAATTGGCTATTGCGAATAGTCAGGCTTGAAACGCTCACAACTTGTTCTCAATGTGTCTGCTAGTGAATAAAGAGAGACTGTGGGGTTTTGACATAGGTACATTTATTTGTTTATTTATTTTCTGCCTTTATATAGAGCCTTTTATACAAACGTATTGCAAAGCACTGTGCAGTACATAACAGAAAAAAAGAACAAACCCCATTACTTTTGTATAACATGTCACACATACAACTGCCACAGTCAGACCATTTAAAGAACAGATTGAAATAACAGTATACACAATACAAAAACAGCAATTTTAAAGTTACATTAAAACCTACTAAGATAAGAAAGCCATTTTATAAAAGTGCATTTTTAGTCTTGACTTGAAAACTGTAACAGTCCCAGCTTCCCTAACAGATGCAGGCAGACCATCCCATAATTTAGGAACTCTACAACAAAAAGCCCTACCTCCCGTGCTGCTCTTGTTGACCCTAGGAATAACCAGCAGCCCCACATCCTGTGATCTCAGAGTGTGGTTTGGAAGATACAGTGTCAGTAACTCCTGCAAATAACTAGGTGCCAATCTATTCAGGGCCTTGTAAGTTTACAGCAAAAGCTTAAAATCAACTCTATACTGCCCAGGGAGCCAGTGTAAAGAGGCCAAAACAGGGGCAATATGTTCCCTTTTCCTGGTTTTAGTCAGAATTCTAGCGGTGGTATTGTGAACAAGCTGCAAGCGGGATACAACACGTTTTGGGACACCATAAAAAAGTGCATTACAGTAATCAATTCTTGATAAAATAAAGCCATGCATTTGTCTCTCTGCATTAGATACGGAAATAATTGGTCTAAGTTTGTCTATATTTCTCAAATGGTAAAAAGATACTTTAGTAACTTCCCTAATATGAGTCTCAAATCATAGAGCAATATCAAAGCCCCCTCAAACTCTTAATTTCTAGTTTAAGTTTTGATGACAGACTTTAAGGGTCGAGCTCATGTAATCCCACATTTCCTTGTAGTTGGTTCTATGATCCCACTAGCATTACCTCTGTTTTATCTGAATTCAGCAATAGAAAATTCTGTGACATCCAATGCTTGATGTCTGTAAGGCAAGTAGCTAATAACACCCAGGCAGAATAAATTCCTGGCTTTAGGGACACATATAGCTGTGTATCATCAGCATAGCAACGGAAGTTCACTCTGTGCCTGTGGATAATGTCACTTAACTGTAGAATTTATAATGAAAACAACAAGGGACCAAGAATGGAGTCCTGTGGAACTTCACAGACAACTTGCGATAATGCAGATTTTACCTCCCCAATAGAGACGAACTGAAACCTATCAGAAAGATAGGCCAGACAGTCCCACTGTGCTTTCAATTAAAACTGATGGAAAGCCAGAGTCAGAGCCTATCAGCAGATCGTTCACAACTCTAACAAGGGACGTCTCGGTGCTATGTGCAGCACGAAAACCAGACTGAAACTTCTCGAATATACCATTAAGTAATTGAATTGCAACAACTCTCTCTAGAACCTTATCTAAGAATGGTAGGTTGGAGACTGGCCTATAGTAATTGAGGGCTTTATGGAGGAAAGTGAACCATTTATAATTTTTTAAATGTGGGTATTAATAACGCCAAGAACATCTTTTACTAGTTTTTGTAGGAATAGGGTCAAGAGAGCATGTAGTAGCTCTCACGTGTTGAACTAGCTCTGTCAGTTCCTGTAATGTAATCAAAGCCCCCATAGTAGCCTTAATAGGTGTACTTGGTAAAATTGTGCTGGAGTCCTCCTTAATAGAGGTTCTGTGGAATCTTGTTTCTTATGTCCAGTATTTTATTTTTAAAGAAATGTAAGAAGTCATTGCAGCTGTGAGAGGAGCCAATGTCAAGGGTAGGACTATTAGGGGAAGGATAAATTAATTTATCTAGAAGCGTCAAACCTTGCAACATGACGACACAATTGCGTGCGTAATTTCTATAAATTTAATCTATGATGTTTAAATACGTTATTTGAAGAAAAGTCACAAAAGTACTCTTAATCACTGAGACGCAGAGTGTTTTTAAAAAGAGAAAGCTGTAATGCCGGGCTGTAAAATCTCTGTAACATCAGCCTCTAAATAAATGTAACGCATTATTCATTATTCAAGTACACAGCGTTAGTGGTGGCAGCTAGCTAGGGAGTGACCCACAGAGTTAGGGAATTGGGGTCAGAAGATGTGATGAGTGAGTCAACTGGTAAAGCCTGCTTTTCAACTTCACATGCTTCTGCTGGACGTCTTCAGCCTTAAAAAAAAAACAAAAAAAAAAAAAAACCCAAACACTTCAACAAGGGGGACAAATGAGAGGTGAAACAGTCAGTCCATTTTCTTTTAGCAACAGTGTTCTCCAAACCAGAGCTATCCAGCACAGCAGACCTGGAGGGATGGTAAGTGTGTTCAGGGCCCTGCAGGAGATACAGGTACAAGAAAAATAGTTTGATGTGTGTGTGTGTGGGGTGGGGGTGTTAATTGTACTGCACTTGGAAAATGGCAACAGAAAACAGAAATGTTGGTACTCACTTCCTTACAGTGTGCTGATTTTGTACTGATTTTGTAAGATTTAGCAGATGATGGAGTGATTCAGTGTGCTGCGTGCTCAACGCTAGAGGAAAGATGCTTTCTCTATCTCAAGGACTGTATCCGTGCTTTGCTCTGTGCTTCCTTTATCCTTTAATTGTCCGTGGTGATTACTACAGACGCATCATCAGTATCTTGCCTCTGGAGTTGAAAAGAAATGAAAGCAGTTAACACAAAAACTAGGTGTTGTATTTAGGTTTATACCACAAGCGTGGATATATGTAGCGTGGGACACATTTTTGTAATATGTCAATTGGTATGAAACTAACCCAGTGCTTAGACTTGGAGGTTATGGAGTTTTTGGATCAGTTGTAGCCTTTATCATGTCCTTAACTCAAATCGATGATAAATTAATTTGTGAAGGGCATTAATTCTGCCTAATCAGCAAGAAGGTGGTAAGAAATTTCTTCTGGCCTATAGCAGAAACCTGATCAAACTCCCATTCAATGTGCTCATGCAAATGCTTTCTTCTTTTATTTTGTAGAAAATAATCTATACAAACTTGTTGAGAAAAATACAATTGAACATCCCAGTTAAGTTGAGGTGTATCTACCCACTCCCTCGTGTCTAAACAACAGTTTGCAAATTACTCTTTGTGTCAGTAGTTGTCTTGGTAACACCAACTAATTAATGTTTAACTCAGTCTTTGAAGAACCAATGTTGCAGCTTTTTATGCCTCTTAACAAATCTATGAAAGATCACAGGGAAAACGCTACATCTCCTTCTTTAATAAGCAGTAAGGAGCATCCATAGCCGTTTGTTTGGGCTTGCTTTGTGAATAATTCGTGTATTCTTACCCTTGGCACACAATCACTAATGTTTAATATGATAAACACACACAAGTCATTGTTGTGAAAATGCACTTCATGGTTGATTTGAATGTTTCAAAGCTCATCCACACTTTAGCTTGCCGTGACATAATATCCCTTTCAGTGGAGTGGATTTGATTCTTCTTGCTCTGTAATAAAAAAGGGACTATTTTAGGACTGAGCTGCACAGTTGAATTAGAAATGGCTTGCTTTTCTGCAGCAGCACCGTGACTCCCTTCAGCTCCTAAGCTTAGGAGCTGAAGGGTTGGATGATTTATGGCATCCTCAGTTATCGATGAGAATTAAAGCCCTTCATAGCAGAGACCATTATTACAATAGTACAATGATAATGTCTAACATACTGAAATACTGGGACCTTATCAGCTTTTCTGTTCAAAAGTAGAACAAACAAAAAAAAAAAAAAAAACTTGAAATAATGTGTTCATCTAAAATGTAAAACCAGAATTGCATACAACTGAGTACATTATTACACTGGAATGGAATTGAGATGTTGTTGTCATTCACTTGAGTTTTGAAAGCACCTGTGATTGAAGCAGGAATCTGTCCTCTGGATAGTCTATGATTGAAGCAGAAATCTGTCCTCTGGAGAGTCTATGATTGAAGCAGGAATCTGTCCTCTGGAGAGTCTATGATTGAAGCAGGAATCTGAACTCTGGAGAGTTTGTTCACTTCTGTTTAGAAGGCAAGGAACAGAGCAGTGCCTTTTGAGAGCTCCTTTGCTCCAAAAGTAATGGCATTGTTTTAACAGGAAAATGATATTATTATTATTATTATTATTATTATTATTATTATTATATTATTATTATTAAAAGCCCATCCCTCTAATGAGAATTCTTTTTTTTTTCTTTTCAAATGACTGCTGGAGATGTCCTGTACATTGGACGGTCCCATTTAATGGGCTTTAAATAGGACTACTACTACTACTACTACTACTAGGTGGTCCATGCCTATTGAGTCTGTTGTCCTGTTGTTGAGTCTTTAGTCTCTCTTGAGTCTGTAGTCTCTCTTGTTGCAGCATGTGTTAGGACTGCTGGAGGGAAGGGGATCCCTGTCCTTGTGGTTCATATCACGTTATATTAGGAGCTGGAGCGCCATACCTCGCCTTTTTGTCTGGTTGACAGAGCCAGCAGCAGTAGCTCAGGAAGTCTGTCTCAGTGACAGTGCTGTACGAAGATTGGGATTGTCTGTCTTTTCATTTAGTTTAATTATAAATGTTGATCTGCTACAGTAGTGAGCATCCCCATCATACTGCTGTGAAGTAAATGATACAACAGTAACCTCAAAAGCAATAGAGAAGTGTCTTATAAAATTTGGAAAGCTGTCTGCCACATGTGGAGGAAGTTGGTGTGCAACATTAGATAGTCCTGGCAACTGGACAGGATGCGAAGAGCAAGGCTTGATAACACAGACCTCAGACAGGGATCTTCAGGGCTTTCAGGTGTGGATTGGAAACACTGCAGGTGATAGAGCTGAATACAAGCCAGTCCTAATTAGGTAATCTACTTCTCACAGTGCTGCCTTATTCTACTGCAAATTCAGATTTCAGCACATTGCTAATGGCAGTCTTTCAATAATTTGCCTGTGGATTGTGAAATGTATTTTGGCCTCTTTTTTTTTTTTTTTTTTTTTTTGAGCAAATAACGACAAAAAAAAAGAATGTATCTTTTAAACATTTTCTTTTTTTGAGAAATGTTTAGCACATCTTCAATATAAATCATCCCTGGTAATAGTAAAAAAAAAAAAAAAAAAAAAAAAAAAAAAATATATATATATAACTATTTCCTTCCTGAAGGACATACGTGATTACGTTTGTCTTCACTGTTATTATTATTATTATTATTATTTTTTAGAATGGTTTACAACATGCTGAGCTCTGATATGATGTTTTTTTTTCATCCAGAGCCTTGTTAATTAGTGCTTTGATAAAAGGGAACAATGTTTTTTTTTTTTTTTCTTCAGCTGATTAATGTTTGAATGGATTCTCAAATTGTTAGACTGCTATTTCTTGAACAAGTTACCCTGTGGGTGGTTATTAAAGATTACGACCTTGTACAGTAATGAAAGGAAACTTTGTTAATTTAGCCAAGTTAATGCTGTCTGTTTTTGTCATTAAAAAAAATAAAACTTCTGGAGGGCTAAATAACTGATAAATCCTGATTCCATTGGAGTGACTGGGTTGAGGGACATGGTGCATACTGTTATAAAGCACTACTGTTGTGCTGCTTTTCTTATGGGTGTCTTCCACATTAATTATCAGTATCTGCAAAAGCATTATTAACAATCAACAAATACTTAAACTGAAAAGCATCTCTTCATACTGTGTGGATATGGATGCATTAAATTACAACTTCTATTTGAATAATGTATTTGAATTGAAGGTTTGGGGATTCTGGTCCTCTGCTTTATTCAACTATATGTTTGGTGTTACTGTATATGTTTACATTTGTGTACGTTGTCTGACTTCCTTGTGGAAACCCTAGACTGTGTAATAAAACAGTAGCAATAAATGATATGGACACTGGAATCTTTGTGCTGTAGTTCTGTAACACATAGCATTCAACAGCACTTATCCACATGAACACTGAAAGAAGCTTTGTACTGTAGTTCTGTAACACATAGTATTCAACAGCAACAGCACTTATTCAGTGTTCATTACAGTTTCAGTGTTGCTGCTTAAAGAAAACCTGCCCCACCTCCTCTAGTGTCCCACCAGTGAGATAGTCTGCAAGGCTAAAACAATCTGTTTCACTTCCATTAGCGTGATCTATAAACTCTTACATTAGATTAGTGTTGGAACAGTGCTGCTTGGGTTTCATCTATTTTTGGTTTAGGGTAGGATGTTTCTACAGATCTTTACAAAGCCAGAAACTTGCCGAATGCGCTTTGTTGCAGAGTAGAACAACCCAGTTCTATCAGTAAAGTGAGTGCTTCAAACCCAATCCTGAACAGCACTGTGCTGTTTGCCCTTCTCTTGTCTGCTGCTGGCTGTTGTAGGGATCTCTTTGGAAGTTGCTAATCCTAGTGTAATTGTTGCTTTGCTGTGGCTCATTTGGGGTTTGTTTTGCTGAGCTACAGTGCCTTGCAAAAGTATTCAGACCCCTGACCAATTCTCTCATATTACCGAATTACAAATGGTACATTGAAATTTCATTCTGTTTGATATTTTATTTTTAAACACTGACACTCAGAATCAATTATTGTAAGGTGACATTGGTTTTATGTTGGGAAATATTTTTAAGAAAAATAAAAAACTGAAATATCTTGCTTGCATAAGTATTCAACCCCTGTGCTGTGGAAGCTCCCAGTTTGCACCGATGAAAGAAATTGCCCTAACGAGGACACAACGTGACAACCCAGCCATTAACAGAACCTCTTGTGTGAGCAAGATCATTGTCATGTAAACAGTTGCTGGAGAGACTTTCAGAGTTTAAAAATAAATGGGTTTGTCAGAACAAGGGAATAGAAGCCTTTCCTGTTTATTGGAGGGACTATATGATAAGAGTTCGAATGATCATTGTCTTTCGTATGATTGGTGTTTTTCTGTTGTGGTAAACCTTGATAAGATCACACAGCAAACAAATACAAGTTATTAGTAATTGTGGTTGTTATAATAACAGGGAGCCCAATTTTTTCATTGGGCTCATCCAGTTGATATTTCCCATAATAACCGAACAGTTATAGGAAACACGTACGCTCATTAACACCAGCAACAGAGTGTGACCCCACTGCGAGCAAATTAATTTAATAACTCACTGACTAGCAGAGTAAGCCATCCACAATAAGCAACACGGAACTGTAGAACTCTGGCAGGAAAACCATTGCTCACCAGAGATCATAAACAATAGTGCATGGGGTAGTGTGTGAGAAATGAGAATGGAATGGCCACCCTCAGGGTGGGATGCTTGGGTAAACACCTTGGGCTTTGTCCTCTGGGTTTACATAACATCCCACCCCTCGGGTGGGCATTCAGTTCTCATATCACGCACTACTCAATGCTGTATTCATTAAAAAGAAAACAAAATCATTTAAAGACTTTTAAAAGAGTTCATATATTTGTGGATTTTTTCAATTATGTTTCCTTCCAGCTTCAAACTGTTGTTTATATATTATTGTAGTTTCTTTGAGGTAATTCTGTCTGGCTTCTGCTTAGTCTAGCATTACAACCTGAGATCTGCACATTCAAAATTGACCATTTTCTCTGAAGTTATTATACAGCAAAAGTTCTTAAATATTCAAATGCTTACCTGAAAAACAGTAAATGCTAAATTGTAGAATATTTACAGACATTATGTTTTCACCATGAGTGAATTACCAAACAAAATAAATACATAAATAAATGTAAAAGTAACAACAGACATGTGAAATGTCCCCTTCTTGTACTGGACAGAGCGATCTTTAGCAGAAATATTTCTGATGTTTGATGTAGTGGGCGTCTTTTTCATTAAAGACATTGTAAAGAAATCGTGCAGCTCTGTGCAGTGTGTGTTCCATTACTTACTGGATGCAAACTAAACAGGCTGCCAGGTTCCTAAATTGAGGTAGTGCGGCAATAATGCAAACGTTTGTTGTATTTATTTCATCGTGAAATCTGTGATAACTGTGAAAGAAAATACAGCCTTATGAATGAGCCATCTTATAATACAGCACTTTTTAACAAAACCTGCTTCAAACACTTTTCAGTTACGCTTGGACTACAGTACATGAAATCAAGCATTCACTGGGTTAGTCGTTTATCACAGGGAAAAATAAAGTTTAAAAAAATACTGAACTCTTGATAATAATCTCAGTTTATTTATTAACTTTTGTTTTCAAGTGCTTTCTTCCCGTGCATTGTTTCATAGTGACTGTGGCCAGGAAGTGTAAGGTAGGATTTCATGGGGAGGAATTCTAGCTGTTTTTTCAAGAAAGTTCAGAGCAAAAAATAAAAGAAAAACAGAGGTAAAGGGTTACATGTTTAAACTGTAAATGAAAATGATTTTATAGGGATGTTTGATTGATTTTAAAATGTGTTAAAGTATCTTGATGCACTGTAAACCACTGTAATTGAATTTTAAATGGGGAAAGTCAAAGTCAAATTTGAAATAAATGCAAAAGTAAAATAAAACAATGACTATAAAAAGTAAAGTCGAAGGTGTGTATGCAGTACAGTACTGTTTACACCCTTAATACTAAGGAAAAAGGACAGCCAGCAGATTGAAGGAGGTTACAAGCTCAGTTTGAAAGTGCTAGATGTAGGTGCGTGGCGCCCATAGCTCCTTCCCACCAATATCAGCCCCTGGATGAATAGTGATGTGTTGCTCTAGTGCAAGTGCTTCTTGGAATGTATGAGAGCACTGACAGCCTGGTCCACATCCTGCTCCTTGTATTCCCAGTCCATTCCTGTCCTAGGAAAACTGCATTGCAAGGTACAGTTCCCGCTTTCTGTTTCTGTGGCAACAGTGAGGGGTTGCCATTTGGTGGTAGGTTAGGTTTCTGTTTTCAAATGCCCTCGGCCTGTAAGTTGTTGTATAAAATCGTTAGGCAGGGTTTGCTTCTGTGAGCAGGAGCAATCAGTCCACAGTAGTAGTTAGGTTTCTGTTTTCAAATGCCCTCGGCCTGTAGGTTGTTGTATAAATTCGTTAGGCAGGGTTTGCTTCTGTGAGCAGGAGCAATCAGTCCACAGTAGGGTACAACAGTAGCACCTGCCTGGTTCTATCATTTCTGCATGGAAATTAGAGGAACAGTTGACTCAACAGAAGCTATTTTTGTAATATGCTTACTAAATATTTTGTCCATTAGGTAATGTAAGATGTTTTTGCAAAATGATTAGTGCATCCTGACAGTTGATAAATGACTGACTCTCTCTCTCTCTCTCTCTCTCTCTCTCTCTCTCTCTCTCTCTCTCTCTCTCTCTCTCTTCTCTAATATATATATATATATATCTATATATGATATATATATATATATAATATATATATGGTTTTATACATGCCATGCATGTAAACTGGGCTCTCAGATAACCTGATTACACTGGTTACTGCTGCCTTCTCAGTAGTTTGTGAGATGACTCATTTCCACATTATATAATTTAATCACAGTAAAAAGAAGCAGCAGTGAAAGTTGATCTGGATTTAAGAGGTAACATCATGCATAACCGAACCAGACCCCTAGACTTTCTGAGCTTGTACAGCAATACATGTATTTAGGGGTGCATTCACAAATCATTATGCTTAGAGATCTTATTAGCTGGTGGGTTTGTGGTGTGTTTCGGAGAGCTGGGTAGTTATAGAAATTTGCCGCAAACACATTTTCAGATCAATCCAACAAGGAGTTACTGTATAATCCTCCCAAGCTTTCATAACAAACATCCAAAACCACATCCGTGTCATATCCAAACATTGTGATCTGAGTGACTGAACTCCTCAGGGGATTTTAACAGCGCTGTTGTGAACCTCATCTGTCACTGTCCTCATTCACTGTACTTTTTTTTCTAAGAAGCCTGACTAAGAGCTCTCTAATGGTGAGTCAGTGTAAGAATCTTCAGCACACTCTTGTTGATAACATCACTGAATATTACAGTGTAAAAATCTTCAGCACACTCTTGTTGTTGATAACATCACTGAATATTACAGTGTAAGGAACTTCAGTGCACTCTTGTTGTTGATAACATCACTGAATATTACAGTCTAAGAATCTTCAGCCCACTCTTGTTGTTGGTTGGTTTTGTAATTCAGTAAATCGGTTTTACTGTACTGTGTAAGGCCGATACAAAAAAAGAGGGAGCACTGTCTTTGACATTCTGTACATTTCTGGACTAGCTACAGTAAGTCTTTCATTCTCCATCATCTCATCAGCCTTGCTGTCCTAGATTTTTGTCCATTATTTTAACTGAGTACTTAATTATCAGATAGAACAAACTTTTCAGGATACCGCTCTAGTGCTTCAAATAGAATAAGAGAACGTAACCCCTGTGTCACACTGGTTACGGAGGAAGTGTTGATGTCATTTTTTTATTTCTTTGTTTTGCAGTTACCTGGCTGACCAGTGCTGGAATGGCGGATTTATCTACATGATCATGCTGCGTCGTATCAAACGCAAAGCTTCTCTTCCTCCTTGCAATGGCGCCAGCGGCGGTGGTGAACACAGGGCAAGCATCTCCTCAGAGCTGAGTGGGAGCCCTGCTCACAATGGGAAGAGGACCCGGAAGTTCGGGGTCATCTCCCGGTCCTCCTTCACCCGGGAGAGCAAGGACAGTGGCAGGGACAGCCGAGACTCTGGGCACGAGAACGGATACTGCAACTCCATGGACGTGGAGGTTTCGCCTAGAGAGACTGTGCACCCCGCGGAGCAGCGCTCGGAAGGGAACACCAGCACTGAGCCGCCGCTCCACAATGGGACCTCCTCTCTGACTGTGACAAGTGGGCTCCCCAGAAGTCGGCTCTCGGAAGGTGGGAAAACAGACTCCCTGAACAGCGAGCATCCTGGTCCGGTAAGACATGTACCTGGATCAATCGGTAATTTAACACAAAACTCACTCAGTGCTTTGTTAGGCTGATAAAATGGTGCTATGGTCACAACTGGAGCCCCTAAAGCTGAGGTGACATGAAGCCACTTTGTGACATTGTTTCAGGAGACTTGGTTTCAGGCCACTGCATGGCACACCAGGGGAGACTTGGGGGTTTGATACAGCAAAGTTGCTGCAAACAAGGTCTCCAGGCCTCCTGGAACCAGGTTTCAAGCCACTATTCCTGAAAAAGTAACTTTGTCTTCCGTCAGCTTCAGATCTGTATTTTTCTACCCCAAACGAGTAAAAAGGTTCATCTTATGGCAGGAACTGGAGGTTTGTTTTAATTGTCATTTTCTCGCTTGCATTTGGCATTTAGTGATGGTCAATTTAAACAGTGTTTTTATTCCAATTGAAACAGTGCTGTCCTTGTGCTTTGAAGTGAAACATACTTAGAGGCATACAATAGTAAGATGTGCATGTGATGTTGAGTCATTGAGCTAATACGTCATTAAAAAATTCTGAATGAAATGTATTGGTCAACGCTGAAAGAAATCTATTTCTGTATACTTTGTCTGTATTCTTGGTTTCAGGGGTAGAGCAGAATAGAAACGAATGCATTGCTTATCTGATCCCTATTTGATGACTGCGTATTGAAGCTGCCTGAAGTGCCCTCATTTACTGCCTAAGTGGGATGGGCCCGGTAATTACCTCATTGTGGTACAGTGGCTGCTTCGTTGTCCCTGCACAGGAAATGCGATTTCAATGTGTCTGTGTGCATCTAGATGGAGCTGCACTGCTTAGAAACTGAGTTATAAAATCAGCTCTTTAGTCTCAAGAAAATAGTTTGGATAAAAACGGAGCTGACAGGCTCATTTTTGATAGGGATTTTAATGAAACAGCAACCTTTAGTTCAAGACCTCTGATATTGAACTAAAATGTGTTCAGGATCAATAGTGAATTTAAACTACAGTATTATCTGTGAATGAAGCACACCCTCTGAATTACTTGTATCCCAACCCCCAGCTGCTTTTAAATTGTTGGATATATCCCTCCAAAGCCATCAATGGTGCAGTCTTCTTCTAGAGAATACATTTTCTATCGCTGTGTTGGAAACCCTAATACAGTTAAACCTGTCCACTCAAAGGACAGTCTAACAGTGGCCTCTTAACACAGATGGGCTCTTAAAAGAGGGACCATAACTTAAGAATTTTCTATTTGTCTCTGACATGCTTTCCTGTAATTATGTATGTCTTGTATACACTGTAAAAGCCAGTAGATATAATATGAACAAAAGGAAGTATGTAATTTAATAATGCTCATTTAGATAATGCATTTACAAAACAAATGATTTTGTGAAAGTAATGAATGCTTGCCTGTCTCAGGTCACACCACGTTTTAAATTCTTTGCATATTTCAGTACCTGTGTCTGCCTTTCAGGTACGTGTTGATTCATTGAAACCAACGCCAGCGTAAGCAGATGATCTGTTTGAATTAATTGCACTGTTTTCATACTCTTATAAGTATGACTTTAATTTTCCTGTGTATTATTTTCATTTTAATGGTTTGCCTTTGTGTCTTAAGCTGCTACATCCTAGTTATGAGAACATTCTGTTAAATTAGCAGGAAAGAACAAAACAGCATGAAACAGTCACATTGGAAGCTACATAGTTCTCAGGCAAGTGCGAGAACGAAATGCAAGTTAAAATAGCATCTGGGGGAAGTGATTAATGTCATTGCTTGCTCTTGTGTTCGAATAATGAAGAAGGTGAAACAGAATCAGGAAGTCAATCAGGACATCAATGTAAAAAGAAGCGACTTTGTTTAGTAATTTAACTAGTTTCATAAGATATCGAATCGGCTCAAAAAATGGTCACGTGAACAAAAATAAAAAACTTAAACTTCAAGCCCCAGTTCTTTCCGTTTCACAGTGCTGTATCTGCGTCTTTCTAGTGCCGAAATTTTCAGCAGTTTTTCTGGCACTTACTTTCTCTACAAGTTTAATAACTTGATTTCTGTCATCTAGGGAGGACCTTTTGTTTCTCCATGTTTTCTCTTTTTCTTTGCTAAAGAGCGCTGTTGTTTTATTGATTATAGATAAAATCAGCTAAAATGGTTACCGTATTCCTTTGAATTTAGGACGTACCATTTAAAACAACAGCCGTGTGTAAGGGTGCTTAATACAGGTTTGAGCCCGTTGCTGGGCACAGAATTGTGGTCGCTGGTTGCATTACACAGGTGTTCGCTTAGTTAAATAAAAGCACAAATATTATTGGGAGGAATTTAAAGTGGCTGCTTAGACCAGGTGGTCGCTAAATAAAGTTGGTTGCATGAGCAGGTTTGCCTGTACTGTAAACCTCCTGTTTTAGATTTATTGAAAGGCTCTAATGGCCTGCATGTATTTTTAGTTCATATTCATGTGATTGTCCACATGTGTTTCTGATCTGTTTCCAATGCCTGATCCTGAGTTGACGTCATGATTTATTTACATCTTAAAATAGTGACTTGCCTTGAGCAAATAAAAAAACAACAACAACAACAACAACAACTACAACTACAACAGCAAAAACACTGCTGGCACTTGAGCTGCACTTCATTCTGTGCCACTGATCTGCTATCACAGATACTGTGCTCCCTGTGCTGACCCCTTTGTTTCCAGTGGTTTTGGGGTTTTCACTTTGCAGAAAGCTATGGTCTTAATTCACTTGGCTGTCTTTGTGTCAGGCAAAACCTATATAAAAAACGTATTAATGTACCTTGGGCACTAAGACGTTCTACCTTAGTCTATGAGTAAGTGTATTTGACATTGTGGAAAATAATAAATAAAGAGAACTAAACTTGTTAGCAGTGCCACTGCAGTGGGTGCAATCTGTAATTGCAATTTTACAAATGTTAAAATGACTAATGTAATTTTTGAAACTGCTATGCTAATTGTTTCAATGGAGCATTTGGTATGATCATTAGTGTAACTTTATGGAAATAGCACCATGTGCAGACTGATCTGCGTCCACTTTCTCTGAACCCTTGCAGTCAGTCTTGACTCCGTTGTCAGTAGTTAACTGCAGCAAACAAAAGCAGAGCAGCCCTGCCTGAGGTGTTCTGTCTCATCTTTCTAGCTCTTCAGTCTTCTATATAATAGAGAACATTTCTCTGTGATAGAATACAAAGAAAGAAAATTCCAGTAACCCCAGTGTCTCTTTTTACTGCACAGCCCTTAGGGAAATACGTCATGTTTTGAGTTCAACTACCAGTCCTGGGAGATAGATATACAAAAATACAACATAAACAGGAAATATCCAGTCTCCAAAAGAATCAACAACATGGTCAAACTCCCAAACAAACTGTGTACCAAATTACACTATTTTAGAGCATGACTTGCAAGCAATCCTGCATTCCCTCTGTCAGTTAACATTGCACAAGAGTCCTTACAGTTGTGCTTACCTTATAGTTAACAGGTTAAATAGGCATAATACAGGAGGACCCATATCTGCTTTACTGCTGGACCTCCATATTTCTGCAGAGGTAAAGAAACAAACTAGTGCTGTACAGTAGCATCTGATACAATGTGTGAACTTACATCAAGAATCAAGCAATCAGCAGTATTGAGGTGCTACAAACATGCATGTTTGAAATGAAAGCGTATATGACTTATTGGTAATAACATTTTGAATGCAGTGTCTCTGTTCTGTTGGTAATGAAAGGACACCTCATTAGATAAATTAATACAATTAATTCAATAAACACAGCAGCAAAATCCATTCCTTGGACCAGAGGCAGTGTGTTCCACAATGAACCACCATTAAAGAAGAGCAAGACTTGAACGTGCCTGTAATGCAGTGCATTCACTGCTGCAGCGATGGTGTGTGAATATGTTACGGTAAAAGTTTGAATATTGGCAAGTCTTAAGATTTAGTGGTAAATGTCCATAATAAACGTGATATCACTTTACTGCGTACGTTTACCGGTAACCAAGTGCCTTTGGGTAATGACTGAATGCTTTTCTAATCGCTTTCGTGTCATGCCATGAGTCTACCATGCTGCAATAGGTATGCATATCTATTCACTCTCTATCTTTGTGACATTTTGTGTTATAACCAAAGGTCCTAAATGATATAATTTGCATTTTACACAATGTCATTGTTCATCAAACTACTACGTATTTGGAGTACAGTATCCTTCAACACCATTGTGAATAGTTTTATACGCACATTTACCAGAATGTTGGTTGTTGTATGTAAGTGGATCATAGTATTGTTCAGTGCCATGTTGAACTAGTTTAAAATGCATTACTGTAAGCTTATTAATGACTATTTTGTTAATGGAAAATACATGCAGAAATACATATATTGTTCAACATCAATGTTTTTTGTTAATGGGCCAAGGATCGACATTAACCATGGCCCAGCGGCCTGAGCCGGTAGAGATCACAGTTTGGCTTGTAGTTAGGACTGGGCAGGCTACATTTTTTATATAGTATAGTGCACATGGCTTTCATTTTAATGAACCCAGGAAAATGGCCAGTATGCCAAAAAAGATGAAAAAACTAATTTACAAACCAATTTTTTAAAACCTAAGTACTGTACGAAACTGAGCATTCCCTCCGCACGTGGTATTTGTTGTACAGTCAGAGTCTGAGACTATACCGAAGTGCTGTCGGTTACCTCCACGTGACACATTTTTACCATTCAGGGTTTCTACAATTAAGCAACCAAGTGCACCAATAACTCAATAAAGATGAAAAAATACATTATGAAAAAAATTAAGATGAAAATGTAGAGTGGAGTGGAAGAAAGACTTCACTTGGCTTCATCATGACCGTGAAAATATTTAATGTTCGATCTTGTTTGCTGTCAGTTTCCCAGACTTGCAGATAAAAGTAGTTTTTTGGTGGGAATTCAACATTTTGTTTACATCATGTCCAGTCTCACACAGTAATAGTTCGCAATATAGCAGGTTTGTCTGCTGTGACTGCAGCGAAAGAAAGATGCACCTTCCCGATCCACTGCATGGAATCTGGACCATATGGTGGATTTGTCAGACTTCTTGATTTGAATCCGGTATGTTCAGGTCAGAAATGCCATTCCAGGACTCGTTGGTATCAGCATTAAGATTGGTTCTAACTTTTATTATTTGTATTCTTGTTGTTTTTATAGTGTTTATTATTAGGATTGTTATAATTCAGTTAACCTTTTAGCGTTGCTGTTTTGCTTGTGAGGAAATAAGTATCATTTGTACACGTACATTTTTAAATCGTGAATGCTGTGATTTCATTTTCTAAGAAGCACACCAAATGGCTGATTATTTAAAGCAATAAAGTATATATATATATATATATATATATATATATATATATATATATATATATATATATATATACACACACACACACACACACACACACACACACACACACTGTATATATTGGGCCAGATAAAATTATATCCAGGCCAGTAAAAACACTAGCTCAATGGCCCAAAGGGCTAAAACTCTAAATGTAGAGCCCTGAATGTGTATGCAGAAATAAATATATTCTGCGACACTAATGATTATTTTCTTAATTGATCATTTACTTGCATGAATAAGTAAATTATTTGATGATATACCTGCATTTACTAATAAGCTTTGATAAATCATAAGATTAAGCAGTAAATGTCTGAAAAGCAATCTATTTCTTCATTAATTTCAGCTATTTACCACTTTGTTTGGTAAATGTTGAGCTTTACCAGTAAAATTTAAGATTTGGAAACTTGTTGTCTTTCCGAAAGGAGACCCCACCCATCAATCTCATACGTTACCAGTTTGACCAGTTAAATAGGTCTCTCTGCCCACAAACCCCTGTCGTTTCTTTGTTTGGTCCTCCTCCTCCCTGCCTCCACCCTGAAGCATGCCTTGTCTAGGGGGAAGGTGGCCCCAAGCACCACTTGTCCTGGCCGCTGGCTGAGCCATTCTTGATCACTGTATTGCATTCATCTCAGCTTGGCCAGCATAGGGGTGGCTATCGAGCTCCAATGGATAAGGCCATGGGCCAATTGTAATGTGAATGTATTATGTATCTGTCTGTTATCATGTTCATGTCGGGCATAACTGTTTGCCAATTGTTCATGTGCCATCAGGCATATCTTTCACAACCAATAAACTATTATTTTTACTACTAAGTGGATATCTTCTTTCTGAATGACCAGATTCAGACTTTTACTGTAACATCCACCCCTTAGTTCTCAGTTAAGAGAAACAAGGATCAGCTCTTAATACTGTGCGGTGTGTTAAACCCATTCCCCGTGGGAACTGTAGTTAAACAAACGATTAGTGTTTCACTCAAACCATTTTATATTTAAGTGGCTGCTTAAAACAGCAAATCAGCAAATGTCATAAACACACCTCACATAAGCAAAGCTGTTAAAGGCTCCTAACCCACAGCAATTGTTCTCAAACATTGTGTACCTCGAGGGAAATACTCAGTTATTATATGACTTGAATTGAAGAGCTTTGTAACTTGTTATACGTGTGTGTTATCCAGGACGTGTTTATTGGATTTATTTTTCACAAATATAATTAAATTTTTCTAATTTAATTTTATTTAGTTTTATTACATATACACATTAATAGAACAACTAAAATAGATCAATAATAGTATAGCATACAGCATGTTTTAACTACTTACTTACTTTTTTTTAAAAACATTATTTGCTTTTTTAAAATGTTGACATAAACAGACCTCGCACAGAAAAATAATTTAGTTACCATCATTTCTCATTAACGGCAGTAATGGTAACGTACAGTCCCGACTCTTTTTAATTTACAATAAATACTGCCCATGCCCGCTGTAAAAATACAATAAATATATATATATATATATATATATATATATATATATATTATATATATATATATATATATATATGTATATATATATATATATATATATATATATATATATATATATATAGATATATATATATATATATACTGTCCTACTATTATGGGGCTGTCATAATAATTGCACATGCAGCAATCTACCCATTAAATAAGTGCAGTGGGATTTATTCATTCAAAATCATTCCAAACCAAAACAGCATTTGCTCCAGTGCAAAGTTTGAATCTCTTGAAATAAAACAAAAATTAGCATACTAATACAAAATATAAACAAACAAGCCACATTTTCCCCAAAAGGAATAAACAGCTAATTTAGACAGTTGCAAAATGCACATCATTATTTTGTCACCATCAGCTGCTTACATCCCCTCGTGTTCAGATTCTTTGCAGCGTTGTTTAATTGTTATGCACGGTGTAGGCATTTTAGAAACAAACATCGCTTCACTTCCATCACAATCTGAATTTCCAGGCAACTCCCTTCAAATTATACATCTGCGCAAGTCCTAGTCAGAGCTTCAGTTTCTCTTCAGACCGTGTCTATGGTAACGGTTGAGCCTTGACAACTACGACTGCAAGTATTTATTTAAAGTATTTTTTGTATAAACCTCCCAATTTAAAAATGTCATTCTATGTAGCTTTTATAATGATCTTTCATTTTATATCTTTGCATTTTGTTTTATTTTGTTTTTTATGTTGCTTTTTGTTTTATTTCGCATTTGCAAAAAACACGGCACTCTAATTGTTTGCTGTGATGTTTTCAATTGAAGAGCTTTGTAGCTTGTCATATGTGTGTAATATCCAGGACATGTTGACTGAGTGAGATCTGCATTCCTGCCAGAATCCTGATATCAGGAATGAGTGAGCAGAGGAGGGTTCCACTGAGTCCGGTCTGCAACTCTTATAAACACTTCAAAATCTCTTCCATCTGAAGGAGGAACCCTTTCCAGCTGTCTGCTCTGCACTATCTTTAAACTGTTTTGGAAGGGTGTGTGACTATTCCTCAGTGTGTGTGACTATTCCTCAGTGGTTTGTGTTGTATTTCTTTCAGGGATGCACAGCACAGTAACTTCTATGAAGGCCTTCTAACGACAACAAGCTAGTCTTTTAATATGCTAATAGGGCATTACTTTTGCGCCTTTTTGAAGCCAAAGGTTAGCTGGCATAATATCTGTATACCTTGTGCTGAGTGGCTGGGACTGATTGGGCTACAGTCTTCCCTTCTAGTTGATTTTGTGTCAGGAAGTGGTCCTGCATTCACAATACTTTATCCAGTTGGTTATCACAAGTCCATTTTTGTTTAATGCTTCTTATTATACCTAGTGCGACAGGACAGAAATGCTGGCACAGCATGTGCAATCTATCAGAATTGATGTCCTACCCACTTGCTATAATAAGTGTGAATAAGTTCAAGAATAAGACAGCATATCATGTTGGCTTATGCGCATATCTTCAAATACTCACTAAGATAAAACACAATAGTTTTTCTATCTGAAGTGACTGAGCTCCAAAGTAGCTGCTTATAACTCTTTACTGCATATGCGTTTTAGTAGTATAAATAACAGTACAGTAGTGTCTACGTGTAACTTCAGATTTCTTATCCTTCATTTAAGAATAGTTTGAAAGCTTGAAGGAAATCTGTGTGGAGCCTTTGAGCTTGTTGAAGCAGTCATCTCATCAGCAGTAACTTAATTTGTTTGTAAATCTTGCTGCATCGTCATTGTGAATTCCATCTACAGTAACTATTGTATTCCATCTAGCATGTAACGTTCATGAAAGGGTTTGTAAAGAAAGACATGTGTGAAACAGATCTGTCTTGCTTTGTCACCTCAGCCCAGAGAAGGCAGTCGAATATGGAAGATGCACATGGTGAAGGGACAGGATGGACTGGGGATCCAGATTACTGGAGGCCGCGGATCTAAGAAGTCCCCTCATGGCATCATCGTGACTCACGTGGAAGAAGGAGGAGCAGCTCACAGGTACCGGCTCTATTGTATTCTGTTGTTGTAAGGAGGGGTCTCCTCATCGCTGCAGGAAATGCTAAGTTCTGGGACATCATAAGAATATAAGAAAGTTTACAAACGAGAGGAGGTCATTCGGCCCATTTTGCTCGTTTGGTTGTTAGTAGCTTATTGATCTCAGAATCTCATCAAGCAGCTTCTTGAAGGATACCAGGGTGTCAGCTTCAACGACACTACTGGGGAGTTGATTCCAGACCCTCACGATTCTCTGTGTAAAAAAGTTATTTTCTGTTCTGAATGCCCCTTTGTCTAATCTCCATTTGTGACCCCTGGTCCTCGTTTCTTTTTTCAGGTCGAAAATGTCCCTTGGGTCGACATTGTCAATACCTTTTAGAATTTTGAATGCTTGAATTAGGTCACCGCGTAGTCTTCTTTGTTCAAGACTGAACAGATTCAATTCTTTTAGCCTGTCTGCATATGACATGCCTTTTAAGCCCAGAATAATTCTGGTCGCTCTTCTTTGCACTCTTTCTAGAGCAGCAATATCTTTTTTATAGCGAGGTGACCAGAACTGAACACAGTATTCAAGATGAGGTCTTACTAGTGCATTGTACAGTTTTAACATTACTTCCCTTGATTTAAATTCAACACTTTTCACAATGTATCCTTCAAAGAGACCACACTCCAGCTAGGTGCTAGAGAAGACCGTTTTTAAGGGGTCCTCATTCAAAATGACGCCCTGATTTATGACTCTCTTTCCGACTCTATATACTCTATAGACTCTATATAATACCTGTTGAACATGATAACTGTTTTGAATTGTCTTAAATCCTGTGTAAATTCATTTGCTACAGTACAAACAGAGCATTCTGAGTGAGGACCCTAAAGAAATGAAGTACCATCACTTTGTAGATCTCCTGTTTTCCTATGTGAAAAATGCACACGTTTTCATAAACGCATCATAGATTTTGTTTTCATAGCAATTGGTGAAGAACATTAAGTAACAAGTTGTGATAATGAGGGTGAACTAAAGCATTGAAGGATTGCATTGGTTCCTGGAAAGAGAGTTGCTCTAACCCCTTCAGCTAGACAAGGAATTGGGCGCTTGTTCAAATGGTTTCTTCTTAAAACATCTGAGAGCGACTCAGATATCATGAGGAGGAAACAAAATTTGGACGACCAGATCCAACTTGTCAGTAAATTTGAAACCTTGTTTCGTGCACTTCATTGCAGAAATAAGAAAATTAGCATAATATGTATTTGGGGGACACACTTGTCCCTTGTGCCTTAAAGGGTTAAAAGAAAAAATGCTTTTTAATCCAAACAGAACTTTCTACACTCATATGTTTTTCAATGTTTCTGCCAGCTTTCAAATAATATATTTTGCCCCCTACTAATACACAAGAAGAAAACTGTCTGGCCTGATTAACTGTTTTAATTTACTCTCTAATGACCTGAGAATTGAGTTGAAAGACAAACATTTAATTTTATAACCTTTTAAATCATCCCCAGCTGATAATATTTAAATTTAACTTGAGCATAGATTGTCAAGCAAAAACCAGTAAATGAAGGAAGGTTAAAACTAGAGTAATGTTTGAACCTGGAGAACTCGTGTCAGGTCACACCGAGACTTTCTTCTAACCCATTCCAAAGGGAAAGCCATGGGGTGCACATATTCTGTTGGACTGCCTTGACTCTAATGTTAGTGTGAGTTATAGGTGAGAATAAACTGTCTCTGTGTAAAGAGAATAATGGGACTTCTTGATACAATGGCCAGCCATCTTGAATGTCAATTTTACTAATGGTCTTTGATAAAGGATTTGTCAGAATGGGTACACAAGTCTTGGTACACAGTGTGCAGGGTCACATTGACTGACCTTATTGGATAGGAAAGTCACCAGTGTAATTAACCATCTCCACATCTCCATATTAGCAGCGACAGTAAGAGGCAGCGGTCAGGGAATCAGAGTCTGGAGGTGGCAGGAGCAGGAGCAGCATTCAAAATCAGTTACAGTACCTATAGAAAGTCTATACCCCCTTTCAAAATGTTCACTTTTTGTTGCCTTATAGCCTGGAATTAAAATGCATAAATTTTTTTTTTTTTTTTCATTTATCTACAAATCCTATCCCACAACTTCCAAGTGAAAAAAAATATTCAAGAAATTTGTAGAAAATTAATTAAAAATAAAAACTGAAATAGCTTGGTTAGATGTGTCCACCCACCCTCGTAATAGCAATCCTAAATTAGCTCAGGTGTAACCAGTCGCCTTCAAAATCACACACCAAGTTAAGTGGCCTCCACCGGTGTTAAATTGTAGTGATTCACATGATTTCAGGATAAATTCAGCAGTTCCTGTAGGTTCCCTCTGCTGGGTATTGCATTTCAAAGCAAAGACTTAACCATGAGCACCAAGGCACTTTCAAAAGAACTTTGGGACAAAGTTGTTGAAAGGCACAGATCAGGGGATGGGTAGAAAAAAAAATAAAAGGCCTTGAATATCCCTTGGAGCACGGTCAAGGCGATTATTAAGAAGTGGAAGGTGTATGACACCACCAAGACCCTGCCTATAACAGGCCATTTCTCCCAACTGGATGACTGAGCAAGAAGGAGACTGATCAGAGAGGCTACCAAGAGGCCAATGGCAACTTTGCAAGAGCGACAGGCTTTTATGACCAAGACTGGTCAAAGTGTGCATGTGACAGCAATATCTCAAGCACTACACATCTGGCCTGTATGATAGGGTGGCAAGAAGGAAGCCATTACTCAAGAAAGCCCACCTTGAATCCTGTTTGAAGTATGCAGAAAAACACTCAAGAGATTCTGTAACCATGTGGCAAAAAGTTTTATGGTCTGATGAAACAAAAATTGAACTTTTTGGCCTAAACGCAAAGCGTTATATTTGGCGCAAACCCAGCGCAGCGCATCACCCAAAGAACACCATCCCTACTGTGAAGCATGGTGGTGGCAGTATCATGTTATGGGGATGCTTCTCTTTGGCAGGGACTGGGGAACTTGTCAGGATAAAAGGGAAAATGAATGGATCAAAATACAGAGAAGTCCTTGAGGAAAACCTGCTGCCCTCTGCAAGAAAGCTGAAACTAGAACAGAAGTTCACATTTCAGCATGACAATGACCCAAAGCACACAGCCAAAGCTACACTGGAGTTGCTAAGGAGCAAAAAGGTAACTGTCCTTCAGTGGCCCAGTCAGAGCCCCGACCTAAATCCAATTTGTGGCATGACTTAAAGATTGCTGTCCATCAACGCTCCCCAAGGAACTTGAACAGTTTTGTAAAGAAGAATGGTCAAATATTGCCAAATCTAGGTGTGCAAATTTGGTAAAGACCTATTCCAACAGACTCACAGCTGTAATTGCTGCCAAGGGTGCTTCTACCAAGTATTAACTCAGGGGGGTAGAGACTTATCCAATTATGATCTTTCAGTTTTGTATTTTTAACATATAATTTTTTTATCATTAAAACCTTTTTCCCCTTAATAGTGTGGAGTATAAATGGAAAAAAAAATTATCATTTAAATGCATGGAACTCTGAGGCACTGACACAACAAAATATGAAAAAAGTTCAAGGGAGTGTATACTTTCTATAGGCACTGTATCTGTGGTGCCTGCTTGAGGTCTATTTCCCAATGAAAGTGTCTGAACTGAGATCCACGCAAGTATTACCCAGGGGTCACTTCTTGTACCAGAGTTATCTTTCAATGAAAGTGTGAACTGAGATCCTCACAGAAATAATTACCCTGGGGTCACTTCTTCTACCAGAGTTATTTCCCAATAAAAGTGTCTGAAATCAGATCCTCACATGAATATTACCCAGGGGTCACTTCTTCTACCAGAGTTATTTCCCAATAAAAGTGTCTGAAATCAGATCCTCACATGAATATTACCCAGGGGTCACTTCTTCTACCAGAGTTATCTCCCAATGGAAGTGTGAACTGAGATCCTCACAGGAATATTAACCAGGGGCCACTTCTTCTATCAGAGTTATTTCCCAATAAAAGTGTCTGAAATCAGATCCTCACATGAATATTACCCAGGGGTCACTTCTTCTATCAGAGTTAACTCCCAATGAAAGTCTGAACTGAGATCCTCACAGGAATATTAACCAGGGGTCACTTCTTCTATCAGAGTTATTTCCCAATAAAAGTGTCTGAAATCAGACCCTCACAGGAATATTAACCAGGGGTCACTTCTTCTACCAGAGTTAACTCCCAGTGAAAGTGTGAACTGAGATCCTCACAGGAATATTAACCAGGGGTCACGTCTTCTCTCCCAGTGAAAGTGTGAACTGAGATCCTCACAGGAATATTAACCAGGGGTCACTTCTACCACACAGGAATATTACCCAAGGGTCATTTCTTCCAGAGGCAGGATTAGAGGGAGCAAAGTTGGAAACATTTTGTTTTTCTCCATTAGTTATGTGGATTTTTTTTACCAGTGAGTTAATAGGTAACTGTTCCAGCTGGTTTTAATTTTTTTTTTTTTTTTGTAATTCAATTTTTATTGAAAAATTATATACAAAATGAACAGAAAGACATTGGAAAGATTCCTTTCCCCCCACGTTCCAGCTGGTTTTAAACGACATTAAGGACATTTCACTTTTCTTACCACAGGAAGACTTTTCATTTGTGGAATACAGTCATCATACTCGGTTGCTTTTGACTCAATAGTGTTGGCTGGAATCTTTACTAGTGTTTTTAATGCTTGTCTCAATAGCAACGTTTGCACGATGCTCTCATCTCAAGCACTGCAGGCCAGTTAAACTGGGTTCTTTACATCTGTGCAATAATAATTCACCCACCCTGAACCCTTTCCATGGTGATTCCCCTGGCTCTTGCAGGGATGGAAGACTGAAGTCCAGTGATGAGTTGCTGATGATCAATGGCCAGTCTCTGGTTGGCCTCTCTCATCAGGAGGCTGTGGTGATTCTCCGGTCTGCGGCAGGGCTTGTGCAGCTTGTTGTTGCCAGCAGGGTAGGTGGATTTCATTCTCAACCTTATCATTATTATCACTATTATTACTATCATCATTATCATCATCATTTATTTCTTAGCAGATATCCTTATCTAGGGTGACTTATAGTTGTTACAAAGTTACAGATAAGAGCAGTTGTAAAATACAATAAAATCAGTAATAAGTAAGAGCAAATTCAAATGAGACAAAATAAAAAAGAAATGCAGTAAATAATTACATTTGAGAGAAGCTAAACTAAGAGCAGCTAAACTTACAAATGTTTGGTTATAAGAGTAAATGCCATTAAGAGCAAGGAGCAAGTACAATAAATGGATAAGAATGATTTCAAATAAGAGCAACTACAGAACACGGTTACCTTTAAGAGTAAAATCAAGTACAAGATACAGAAAGTATAATTATGATTGAGAGCAGTAGTAGAACACAGCAAAGTGTGGAGCAGTTCAGTGCGAGTACAAGCTGATGCAAGTACTGGTACAGTCAGGTGCCATATAGTCCAGTAAAGTGGAGAGTTGAGAGGTTTACAGATCATCTCAAGTAACAATGTTTCCAGCAGAGACCACCAGGTGTACCAGTAACCATGTGCAATCTTAAACTGCTGCTGTAAAACAGAAACCACCCCTAGTACAACAGGTTGATTGCAAACATCACAAGGAAACACAGCTCCTTCACACAGTACAGTACCACGAAGAATGATTGCAAACATCACAAATAAACAGTACAAAAATTAAAAGAAGAAAATGTAGTTTGAAACTATTTGCTCTTTAACGAGCACATACTGTACATACCTGCTTTTACTGCTATAACCTGGTAATGCACATTTGATTTGGAGTGGGGCATACCAATACCGTACTTTGTAGCTGGATTTGTATTTATTTGTTTAATAATTGTGTTCATCAGCGCTTGGTAAATGTCATCTCCATTGCTCACAGTTGTTGTACACAGATGTTATTTCACGTCTCCTGGTGCATACCACAGCGACTTGTCAAGGATAAGTAGAAAGTGTTAGATTCTGGAAACCTCCTGTGGCAATCCCCTAGGGCAACACAAAAAGCTCCTTGAAAATAACATCCTGAAAAGTATTGCAAAGCGTATTACAGAAGTGTGCCCAGTTCAGGCTGCATCCTCAACCCCCTTTCCCAGATGTATTGCAAAGCGTATTACAGAAGCATGCCCAGTTCAGTCTGCATCCTAACCCCCTTTCCCAGACGTATTGCAAACTGTATTAAAGAAGCATCCCGAGTTCAGTCTGCATCCTAACCCCCTTTCCCAGACGTGTTGCAAACTGTATTAAAGAAGCATGCCCAGTTCAGTCTGCATCCTAACCCCCTTTCCCAGACGTATTGCAAAGCATATTACAGAAGCATGCCCAGTTCAGTCTGCATCCTAACCCCCTTTCCCTGGCAGGAGGAGTCACAGGTGGATCTCCAGAAGTACCCCTCGACCAGCCTGCCTGATTTAGTGAGTACCTGCTCGTCACAGGGCAGCTCCCCATTCCCCGCGGAGAATAAAGAGAATGTGAACTTGAATGTGAAGGATGTGACAGCCAGCTGCCTCTCTCTGCCCTCTCAGGACTCGGTATGTTGGACTATGCTTTCATCAAAACTATAAGAAGGTTTTTTGGTTTGTATGTGGCAGTCTGCTTCTGTGTCCATGTACTACTGTATTTTGGGTCAGCTTTAGCAAGCTTCTCTGCAGTGTTGCAAACCTACAAACAGACGTCGCAGACCGGGGATTGACAGGCCCTGACGCACACCTAGGATGATTCTTACCAGTTTTGTTTTACTGGAAAGTGCATCCAGTAAATCTAGCCTTTTTGTGTACCCTTGTACTGTAATAATGTAGATATAAACCTGCTGAATCAACCTTCACTGCATTACACAAAACAAACAGAAGTACTTGCAGGGAGCAAAGACTCATACGTCCTTTACTTTGAAATGTGGAAGTTACAGTGTTGCTGCTTTATCCTTTTTTTGCTGGAGGCACAAAACGAATCCACATACCAATGTAACAGAATCACATTTGTTTGTTGAGTTAGCATACTGTATGTCATTTTTGTAAAGCTTTCAGAGTCTGGCATAGCACATCTCAACAGGGAATGACTCAAGTCTAATTAAACTGGGGAAGAAATAACACCAATGATCTGCCTCTTCAAAAAAAACCTTTTTAAATCTAGCAGACTGGGTCAGGGTGCCCACAGTGTTACATACGGCGTGCGATGCTTCTCAGTGTTAGTGTCCATGGTTTGAAATTAACCACTGCTCCCATCTGTGACACAGTTATCTGATCAGTCTGTTGGGCCTGCTGATGAAACATACAGATCATTACAATTAAAAAGTACTCAAGGCTTAGATGACAAAAGTACACCAGCTGCTTGGGTTGTTTGATATATTATCTGTAGCAATTTTTGCCTCTGGAAGGGACTGTAATTGTCTTTTCTTTTTTTTCTGCAAGTAGAGGGATGAGTGTGACAATTAAACAGACAGGAAATCCAGATTAAAGGCAGTGGTACTGTATGTAGGTGGGAGAATAGCGAACACACAAAAGAAACTATTTGACATTCCAGTGTGCCACCTATCCGCTTTATGAATCATTGGATGCTGCAGGCAGAAGTTGGTGTAAACCTGAGGATCCAGGGCTGCTCCTGCTGTCTGTCCTCTAACATGATTTCTGGAGTTTCGTAATGTTGACCTTTACACCACGTATTATCTAACAACACTACTTTCTGCAGAAGCGCTTCACAGCTCGTGAAGCTGGTTCTCTGCGTCACAGCCCCTTGTACATTGAGATACTAAGAGGAATGAGAGGGACTTGCGAGTGAGATACAGGGAGGTGATTCACTCGAGGGCTGAAGTGGTTTATAAAGTATATGCGAGAGAAACACAGGGAGTAAATTACTTATTTTTTTCTCTCTTGGTACGTATTGTTTTCTTTATATCAGTCAGTGTTATGTTGCTGTGCTTACGGTAGTGGATGCACTAACTTCTAAAACTGACAGGAATTTGTCAGACATCTTCCAGTTATCTCAGAACTGTTTTGTATTCAGTTTCAGTGTTTACACCATGGCTAATCCTCTGCAGAATTACAATTTTGCATTAAGTAAATATTTCACTGAAAAAGAAAACTGAATGCAAGCATTTAGAAACTAAGCAGTTGTAGCTTTGCATGGTTTTTACTACCTAACAGAGTCTGTCTGATTTTAGTATCAGTACAGCCCTACTGTCTGCAGGAGTGACTGTGGGCAGGGGAAGGCAGCGGTGGGGTGAAAGTGCTGGTGAAGGACATTTCAGACGCTTCAAAATGGATTCAGTGAGTTATATAAAGACTGTGAATGCGGTATCAGTTTAATGGTGGATCTCAGGACCATGGTGATAACACACACACAGCTATGACTGTCAGGCTGCATCCCCAGTGCTGTGTAGGTGTTTGATTTTCAAAGCTATCTGGCTGCCTGGAGACTCAGCTCTGCTGTCATAGCTGTTCAGGCAGATGAAACAGGCTTTTGACAACTGACAACCCCCAGATCAGTGTCTCATCAAATTAGTTCTCTTTCTGTGTTTTTCAAATTGAATATCAGGTGCACATATTATGGTAATAAAAACAGATTCATTAATCTATATAAAGTCAGAGCTCACATATCCGACCCTATAAAATTTTGACTTTGACTCAAATAAATTGTAAGATGGGCTTTGTATGAGAAAACTGATGCCGGAGTTGGAAATCGCAGTGACGGGCAAGCGCATTAATTTGTTACACATACATATAATGGGGATTGATTTTATTCTTAATACAAGTGCGGTAAAATGAGACTGACATGTGTCTGGGTAACAAATATCTGAGTGCTGACTGTATTACATTGTCGTGGACAAACAGAGTATTACATCAGTACTTTGTGATATTAAAAATAATTTGTTCTTAGCTTAAAGTACAAATTAACAATCAAAATATTGCATTAAACAATTGGTGTAATAAATGACAGGCTATACAAACATTAGTTAAAAATAATCTTGCATCAATTTCTCAATTTACAAAGCAGTAAATCAGAGATATGAGCAGAGATCCAACATTTCGTTCAGACCATGTGGTTCCATAGTTTTTAAAGTAAAAATCCAAAATGACACTCTTCTTATAAGTTGGTTAATTATATTGCCACCTCTCTCAGAAAGTGAAACTTTTTCGATTGCTGCGAATTTTAAGCTTGAGGCAGAAGTGTGGTTCATTGTTTTGTAGTCTAGCTACAGTGTAATCCAGATTGTTATTTCGCATTGCAGCTTTGTGTTCTGTTATGCATACTTAAACATTTATTTTTGTTTTTTCTATATAAGCCAAGCCACAAGGGCATTTCAGCTTATGTATCATGTGAGCTGTATCACAGTTAATACTGTCTTCATACATATATATATATATATATATATATATATATATATATATATATATACATATACATATATATATATATATATATATATATATATATATATATATATATATATATATATACATACACACACACACACGCACTGCTGTGCAAAAGTCTTAGACACTAAGAGGTTTAAAATTTAAATCCACTGTCAAACTAATACTCTGTTTCAAAGATGTCTGTTGCATTGCCTGGGATCACTATTTTAGCTGTATTGGGCTTTTTATGGCAGGGTAATTAACTGTAGTCTGTAAAATCGACTGCCATTTACTCCTGGGTGAGAGGTAACACACAATAGTAAATTAGAGGGTCAATATTAACATTGTGTGAAAGGTTTTGTTTGCCCCTTTGGAACAGACCCAGACACAGGATTGTGAATTTTGCAAACACTTTCATGCCTTTTATTATTTTAAGAGCAATAAAAATTTAACTCCCCTCAGAGTACTAACTAAACATTTCTTCACAGTTCTACTACAACCGGACGGCAAAGCAGTTTACCGATAAACAAAAACAATTTTTCAGACACACACAAAATGGTTTACCACACAGGTCTCTCCACAATGACACCCTCTCACAGACTGCCCAGGACAAAACCTTTTCCCCTGTTTTTATACCTCCCTGCTAATCACAGACAGGTGATATCAATCAAATTAAACACTACAATGAAAGATGTGGCTATGCAAACACAGCCACACCCACGCACACATTTATCTGGCAAGGACAGAAATTAACCCTATTCCTGCCAACCCCCTACACATTTTCCCAGGCAGGGATCCACCCTGCCACAATTGTTACACATAATTGAAGTCACTCTTACTGTGGCTAACCAAAATGCCACATCTCATTTTGCCATAAGTTGTAATCATGTCATGTATTATAGATTAAAACAGACATTCTGAAGACATTGATAATGGCATTAAGTATGTATCTGGTGAGTTTTTGGGTCCTGTAGATCAGACTTAACTGCGTACTTAAAAGGAGGTCTGATAAGTTTAAATTTGCTGTGTAATACTGACAAAAACATAGACTGCAGCTTCTGAAAGGACCCCAAGGGTTTCTGTAAAGTTTAATTTTTTATATGATTGTAGGATAATAAAACACACATACAATTCTAAAATGCATCCCTGCAATCTGTCCATCTGTGTTAATCAGGTCGAGAAATAAACACACACAAATAACATGGCGGCTGCCAGCTTTTACCACTTCAACCCTTTTTAAGATTGTGAAATGGAAGAAGTGTCTGGCAAAGTGTTCACCAATGACAGGTTCCAGCACCGTAATCTTTATTACCACGGTTCGGCTTGGTTTAGTTTCCCTGCTCCTCTGAGAGTCTGTCTGCTTGTGTGGATTGTGACACACTGCTGTATGGTAATCATCCCACTTACAGGAGAAGATGACTGGCAAGCCTTTCTGTAAGTGGCAATGAAGTCACTGGTGGCAACAGCGCCTGGAGAAGCCATTGGCTGGTAAAACCTTTACCTGCCGAAGATCCTATGAATACTAACTTCATGGATCCGGAATAAATCATGTGCAGAGACATTTTATTTATTCCTTGAGTAAAGGGCTTCTTTACAACCCTATGAAAACACGGTAGAGTGCTATATAGAATACTGTTAGCAATCTAGTGTTGCACATTTTATGTTTAGATGTACAGTAACAGTTCACACAATGATTTACTATCTGGATTACAACTTCAATTGAAGGAAGCAATACAGAGAAGTTTTTGCAGAACGTTAGCCTTTGCTGGGATTCCAAATCCAAACAATGTCTTCCTGCAAGGCATCTCTTTACAGTAGATAAAAGGCTGTCAGCTGTGCCAAAAATTTAACACAGATTATCCTGCAAAATCATTGTCTCACTTCTACTGTCTTCTCATACTGAGACTGTCCCACATGGAAAGGATCATTTACCCTTCTTTATGGCTTTATCTAGTACAGAGGTTATGCCTGTTCTGTGTGAGAGCATAGAAGCCCACAAAACCTGGGCAACAGTCCCAGGTTCCTATGCATCACCATATGGCCACAATTTCAAAAACAGAGATGTAAAACTAAACTATAAAGATCCTGCCTTTGATTACAGAGATGAATAAATATACATGTATTACAACTTCAGAAAAATTGGTTCGTTACGTTTAGACAATTTGTCCGATTTCAGAGGTAATAAACAACTGAAGCAAAAACTGTTCAGTCTTAAAATCTCTACATAACCCAAAGCATTCTTCAATAGGAAATGGAACCAAAAAGCAGATATACTGTAGGCTAGCAGTCAGCAGTATTCATATTCATATTCCATATTCATAGACCATATTCATTCCCACTTCATTAACTATAAATCTACTGTACGAAGTGACATTTGAGGTACGAGCACCTGTGTGTGCAAAACACATGCATGAGGTCTTTGTTTGTATCAAAGGTGCAGCTCTGCAGTATGGGAAATATTGCATTACCCTTCCAAACAGACTCGCATAGGTGACACTGGGTAGTGCTGTGGAAGTGTGATCTATCTAGCAAGAGAACCAAAGCCTGCTGTCACATTCTTACTTATTCAAAGATGGCGTCTTCTGCAAATTGGCAGATGTACTGCATAGCAATGGTTACAGCAATCCTATTATCTTCGTTGTCTTCTGCTGCAGCTCACAGAAGCTGATAGGATTGAGGATCGAGGAAAGACAGAGGGACCCAAGGGATGCTGCCGCAGTCCAACGCCAATGAAGTTCAGAAGCAGATCTCAAGGTCAGTAACATAAAGATCCTCTTAATGAACTTCCAGCAGCTCAGCAGTTGCATTTGTTGCATGTGTGCCAAGGATTCTTCTTATTTTTAATTTAACAATGTGTTGGCACTTGGGTGTGTTGGTTATTTCATCAGTGCTACCCATTTGTGCTGTTAACGTTTTCAGTTGGAATGATTTAAAGGTCTGAATTTGGCTCACTCATCAAAGTTTTCAGGATTCGTTTTTTCTTTCTTGGCTTTCTTTGTTTTTGCTGGAATTCTCTGTTGGCTTTTCACTCATAAAGAAAAGGTCAAGAATAAAGGCTGCTTCATACTTAAGTTTTGTGACTATTGGGTGATTGTCTTGCAACGCAACCAGCTACAGGTAAGAAAAAATGTCATGTGTGTAAAGATGCTCTAATCTAACAATAAAACACATTGCACCTGATTTGTATCCCCATTCCAAATAAACTGTATGCATTGCCACTGCTGATACTGACAGCTGCTTTTCTACCAAAATGTGGTATTGATATTAACTCGTAAAAACAACCCCATGATGCATCACTATGTAAGAACCGCACAGTGTAATAAATATACATTTATATTGAGTGCATAATGAATAACACAGTTACAATGTTATGGTAATGAAGTATATTGCACAACAGCTGTTCTCATCCTCCACTGCCTTGGATATAGTGTATATGAATATATAAGGAACCGCTGATCTAGTATAGTATGTAAGACTCCTTGGTGAGGACCTTCTCATTGAAGATATTGTGGATGTCAGAATTGATTGTTATATAAGGACATGTACAAGGTGAATGTAGGTGGTGTTTTTCATGACACTGATAATGATAACCCTTACAGTCAAGGCAGGATTAATACAAAATAAATTTAAAAAAAAACAACTGTTGTCTTCATATATGTTTATATATTACTTTTACATTATTGCTGTGTTTGTATTTGTTTGGTTTTTAACTTGAAGCGTCTCGGCCCAGAGACCTCACCAAAAGTTAGACCTTTGCCTCAATGATTAAACAGCCTGGTTCCCTTAGGAAAATAAAATAAATGCTCACTAAGCATGACCCTACTGTTTCTCTGTGTATATGAGATTGAAGGGCAAATGGTACTCTTAAGAATTTGTTTCAAAAGCAGGTAGATTATATTTTGACAGTGTGCAGTTTGCAGCAGCACAGTGTGCACTGCAGGCTCCTCTTGGTTACTGACTGTGACGTTGTTGTCTCACAGGGGGATGAAGCCGCTTGGAGTCAGTTGGAGAGGACGACAAGCTCATTGTAGAGAATGAGAAGGGTTAGCGTTAGGGTTAGGGTTTGGCTTCTGTTGGTTACTGAATGTGAAGTCGTTGTCTCACAGGGGGAGGGAGCCGCTTGGAGTCGGTTGGAGAGGACGACGAGCTCATTGTAGAGAACGAAGAGGCTGGCTGCAATGTGTCAGAGAAACACTCCCGAGGGGGTCGCAAGCACTCCCTGCCACAGCAGCTCGACACAGTGGGCATCCGGCAGGTCAGGACTCAAACACTCCTTTAATATACTGTCTTTATCATTACATTGTATTTCACTAAACATGCCACGCTGAATGGAATGTTGTGGGACAGCTATTGAGCTACTCTGCTATAAACTGGGCAGGGTTGGAGTCTGGGTTGACGATAGTAGTGTCACATCACCGCCTGCACCCTATTTGTTTTCCTGTTTGTCTGTTGTTTTTATTGATGTAAGCAGTGCTATGACTGACTAAGTGGGCACATGTGATGAATGCTGGCTCACGCGTGGTTCAGCAATCTCATGAGTCGCACCCTTTCAAGGGGTTGAATAGACCTCTCATATTCCAGCTCTCAGGGTGTATGCAGAAGTGCACATTGAACCTAGGATCTGTGAAGAGCAGGGGGCGTCAATCAAATAGAAATGAGTTTCCAAAGCAATCATTAAACATCTGCACAACCATGAAACAAGTAAAAAGGCGTAAGCAGGTGTATCTACAAGTAACAAGTGCACAAATAGTAGTGTCTAAAAAACAGCATTGCAATTACAATTTAAAAGTCTTCAGTCTAATGACAGGTGGCAATATGTTGATAATTTAAATGACCATTATAATATATCTTCCTATTCAAACAAGCAAATCTCAAAGCTTACCATATTATGTGAATGTGCAGCAGTCATGGTTTATCCATTCAGGGAGAAATTCAGGACTCAGTGTAAATAGAACATGCTATACAAATGAAATACACTCTTAAGTAAATATGACCAGCCTTCAGCAGTAATTAAAGCACAAAGTGGTCTAATACCTTCTCACCAGTGCTTATTGTTTCTATAGCACTGATTACTGACTGAAAATGTAAATTCTCACACCCAGAGGTTTTCATGCAGGTAGGTATGTAAAGGATATAAATGACACGCCTTGAGGTGCCCTAATAAATGTGCTCACTACTGTAATACTGGTAACAGTCATGGAAATGATCAGTCAGTGCTTTGCCGATTGACAAACCAGGGGTTGAAATAAACCTGGAATCTTGGTATATTAAAAGTCCCATTAAACACTCTCCACGTCGTACAAACTAAAAATGAAACTATTAATAACTTTGTTATTCTGTACCAGCACTGAAAGAAACACATTCATAGCTAGGCTGTTAAATTCTGCAAGTGCTATAAAGAATGATACACAGCCAGCTAGAGTGAGAGCATGGAATCATGTAGATTTCCATTCTCCTCTTGGAAAATGCTTTTAATTCTTGTAACAGTGCCCTCTGTCTTCTTGCTTGGAAACTGATCCCATCATTCAGTGGAGTCTCACAAACACGTTACGTCTTACTCTAACGTAATAACTGACTGTCTACATCATTCTTCGTTAATGCTACATCGTACTACTCTAACATGTGGTAGCTGTCTAGTTACAACATTCTTTGTTAATGTAGCCTGGATGTCATTTTTGATGAAGGAATACAATTCACCCCATTTGAAATCTGCTTGCTTGAGCTCAGAAAGAAAAAAAATAACTTAAAAAATGAATTCTTGTTATTCTAATAAGAGTACAGGAAACATCTACAGAGTGGATGTTTCCAAGGTAACAAATTGAAAATTATATATTTTTAAGTAGCATGCGGAAAACTACACATGTAATGCTCAAATTTGTTGAGCCCCTCCAGCAGTACATGAATCTCAAACGGGGACAGCACTCAGTTACCATAGAGTTCAAACAGTTACCACTTTTACAACCGTCTGAGCAAACTGACTTTTCAGAGCAGTCTCAGAAATGCACACCCTGCATTGTGTATTTAACATGCAGCTTGAATTGTCTGCAGCATGGTGGTCACTGTGTCTTGATAAGAAGGTGAGTAGTAGAGAAGGCCTGATCATTGTGTTCAGGTAGTCTCTTCTTCTCTCCCTTTACTGTTTTCAGGAATACCAAATTGTGAAGAAATCAGCACGCTCCTTAAGCACCGTTCAAGTGGAGTCTCCATGGCGACTGGCCCAGCCGTCTATTATCTCCAATATAGTTCTGATGAAAGGGCAAGGCAAGGTGAGTTTCTGACACTTCCAGCAGCTTCTCTGGGAATCGGGGCATTCAACTCACTGTCAGCTCTACTTTTTCACACTCAAGCCAGGTTTGGGGAACTTATGAACATGGTTTGCCTTCAGACAAAATATATATATGTGAATCCCCTGTACAAACCGTTGTAATGTAGTTGGCCCATGCTCTAATTGACATTCTACAGCCCTTTTCATTGAAAGCCTCGCACCATAGCGACGACTAAGGTCATTTCAAGCTTGAAAGAACAAATGTCAAAACATAAGATGGGTCTGCTGGCTTACTACAACCTTCTGACAAAATGAATTTCTAGGAAATACCAAGACCCGCCTGGCACCTTGCATGCCACCGGCATTTCATTCGCATCTGGCACGACATTCCACTGGCTTAAGAACTCATTGAGCGGAGTGTCCCTGTACTGCAGAAGCGTTTAGTAAAACATGCTGCTGCCCCCCCCCCTCCCCCAAGTCACACAGAAAGCGGTTCATTTGTTTTAATGTATTTATTCATTTCCTGTTTTCTATCAGGGTCTTGGCTTCAGTATTGTTGGCGGGCAGGATTCAGCTCGTGGAAGGATGGGGATTTTCGTGAAGACAATCTTTCCCAGCGGTGCAGCTGCTGCTGATGGGAGGCTCAAAGAAGGTAAAGCGCATCTCTTTCTTTGAAGCATCAAGCTGTACTTTACACTAAACAGTTGAGCGCTATTCGTTCACAAGCACTGCAACTCTACTTTAATCCCTGAATTTCACTGCTTTCATTGCACTGTTCCACTCCCTCCTTGTTTAGTATAGTGGGCTTCACTTGTCATGCTCATCATAGGTTTCGAGAGACAAAAATAAAACAGACAAGAAAAATAAAACAGAATAAAACAGACAAGAAAAGGTTCTTAAATACCAAACTACATTTTTTGTAAAAATTAATTGGACTGGTTATTTAGAGACGAGAAACACATGCCACAAATTCCCTGTGAAAGTATGTATCTGCTTGTCAAAATATACTTACTGATGTATCTATATTCCCTTAAAAATGAATTGTTATCATTAATAGTGAAATATAAAAATTGTAACTGAAGAATTTTGATTATGCCTAGAAAAAAAATGACAAGCAGACCACTGAAATAGGCTCACTGTGCCATCTGTGTTATTTAAATGTAGGTGTTTTATGTAGTGTTACTAGTAGGCTGTGATGGGGGAATAATCATTATAGGGTCATTAAATGCTGTCCTTTAAATCACTCAACAGGAACTCCCTGACAGACAGTAATGCACTTGCTTGAGCTTTAGTGAAACGGACCACAGCCTTTGTTTTAACGAAAGGCAGAATGAAAAGATTGAAATGTGTTTTTTTCTGAAAAATAGCGGGCAATTAGTGCATCATGTTTTAAAATAAAGGCTACTGTATAAACCCTTTTGCAAAATAGATTTGATCAAACCACATGTATGCACCAGCTTAGAATCACCGTGCTGATCAGGCAGGTCTTTTCTCCGATGCTGTTGGTTGATGTCCATTGCTTGTTGCATTGTAAAAGCTATTCTTGATTGCAGCACTAACTGTTTGCGTTGCTCTTGCCATTGCCTCTCTCAGGGGATGAACTCTTAGAAGTAAACGGAGAGTCACTGCAGGGCCTCACTCACCAGCAGGCCATCCAGACCTTCAAGGTATTTCAATTCATTCTGAACACGGGCTGCTGTAAATGCAATGACAGATATGTCTTAATCAAGTCGCATGCAACTCTACTGTGTTCAAGCATAGAGTCGTGTGCACATGTGTTAGAACACCCTTTTGCTTCTGTTTTGGTTTTGTTGTGCATATGGAACAGGGTATGGACGCTTTAAGCCAGGGCAGGTCTTTTAACTCGCCTCTCTAACCACAAATTAATTGATTTTATTGAGAATGTATAAATTGCGTGATCTGTCGCTAAAGGAATATAATTGTTTTGCTAACTATTACTAAACGCACACAGCTGTCTGGGGGCAGGAATTACTTTCTGTGAGGATTGTTGCTATCAATCAGACCTATGCAGCTTGCTGTTTGTTGTATTTGTTTGATTGAGGCAGGACTGTGCGAAGCAGAAATAAGTATTACATTAATAGAAACTTAACCCCAAAGTTAAACGAGAAAGAATGCGGGTGAGTGCTTGACTCTCTGTAACGATGGAATTGCACTATTTTGATACATATTGTTTACCATATAACATTTCAAGCAATATGATCTGAATACATGTTATGGTGCTCTCTGGATAGAATAGACACTGCAGCTAACAATTGAACACATTTATTGAAGCCGCTCACGCAGTTCACACCCACTTTACTTGTTGATTTAACAGCAATTCATTTGTGGTTTAGTGGCGAGGCAAAAAACCTAACCTGGCTTAGTGTCCGTAAATTCTGGAGCCAGTTGGCAACCCTGATAAGAAATCAAACCACTGGAACTGAAAAACATGGAAAATTCTCTAAAAAGGCAAATTATTGATTGGCTAATTTAACTGATGACTTTACAGGCCACTCATGCAATTTATTTAAATTAGTAAGAGAAAAGGAACAGAGCCACAAATGGTAAAATGCACAAGACTTTTTAGAAGTTGTTTAAGATGCCTAATTAAAGCACAGTGGTCTAACATTTTCACTCGAGTGCCTATTCTTTCTATATCACTCGATTACTGACCCGAAATGTAAAAGGATATAAATGACAAATCTTGAGGGGTTTTAATAAATGTGCATACTGCTGTGCTGTATGTGAGCAGGACACAGAGTAACTAGGTACTGCAGCCTGCTTTGTGATCCTGCGAGCTGTGATGTTGTTCTTGCAGCAGCTGAAGAAGGGGGTGGTGACCCTGACAGTGCGGACTCGGCTGCGCAGTCCCAGCCTGACCCCCTGCCCGACCCCCACCCTGCTGAGCCGCTCCAGCTCCCCCAACTCCAACGCCAGCGGGGGGACCCCCGTGCCACCCTGCTCCGAGGACGGAGACGGCGCCTGCCGCAGAGGCCCTGGGCCCAAGGACCGCATTGTCATGGAGGTGACACTAAACAAAGGTAAGTACAGCTGCCTCCATCTCACAGGGGAGGGGAATGAGACTGGCCAAGCACTGGCTGTATTTACAGAGACCATCCATTGCCATGTCATAGAGAACAGCAGCAATGCTGTATATAATAGTATACCAGTAAAGCAACGCCTTAAACACTAAACAAAAGTGAAATATTGTTAGACATGCTGCAGCATGCTGTGTCGTGGCTCTCATTGACGCTATATTCACACACACACACACACACACACACACACACACACACACACACACACACACGCACACACACACACACACACACACACACACACACACACACACACACACACACACACACACACACACACACACACACACACACATAAGTCAATATACATTTTTACAATTCGTAGGTTTAAAAGCTGAAGCTACTTTAACAACTCACCACCTGAGCTCATCATCAGATCAGGCTGAATAGAGCTTGATAAGAGATGATATTATCTGCTGTCATCAGCAGTGTATTCTATATAATATATTATGAGAAACATCCTCCCTTGCACAGCGGACAGTGCATTAGCATGACTCACCATGAGCACGTGTTGATGTCATTGCTGTTACACACACAAGCATGTGTTGATTTTAGTGTTGTTACACACACAAGCACATGTTGATGTCAGTGTTGTCCTCAGAGCCTGGAGTGGGACTGGGAATTGGGGCTTGCTGCCTGACGCTGGAGAACAGTTATCCAGGGATCTACATTCACAGCCTTGCTCCCGGCTCCGTGGCCAAGATGGATGGCAGGCTCAGGTGAGTTGCACTTCCTTGTTTTAGAGTACTGGAATCCCGAGGTTGCCCCTTACTTGGAGACACAGCCATAACCCTCTATAGTCCATTACTGTATCTGTTTGTACACACAATGCACATGCCTCATATCGGTTCAATGAACACGGTCACTTGCCTGTTACTTGCTGTTCGAAGCTAAAAATGGTCACAACAGATACATTGATTAAAATACCCCCCCTCAGTCCGTTACAGATATCTACACATATGTCTCTGTTTTTTGCTCTTAGTCGTGGAGACCAGATTCTAGAAGTGGACTCAGTGAGCCTCAGGCATGTTGCTCTGAGTGAAGCCTACGCCATTCTCAGCGAGTGTGGACCGGGCCCAGTCAACCTGATCATCAGTAGACATCCCAACCCAAAGGTAACACCAGGAGCACCTTGTACAGAGCATGCCCTGTAACATGGGCTGATCACCTGAACATGCCCTGTGCCATGCCTCGGCTGCTCACCTCAACATGCCCTGTGCCATGCATGGGCTGCTCACCTAAACATGCCCTGTACCATGGGCTGATCATCTGAACATGCCCTGTTCATGCATGGGCTGATCACCTGCACTATCTACTGGATGTGGGTCGCTCTAGCTCAGTAAGTGACAATGATTTTCCTGAAACCTTTGGTGTTCATTAAGAAAGAGCTTTCAGTGCCATAAGTTTGCAGCACAACAGAAACTGCTCTACACATCCATCATGCTATGCTGTTTACATTAGCTTGTGTTACAACAGAATTAAGCCCATGAAACACAAGGCAACTTGCAGACAACCTATTCTGGCAACTCTTCAAGCAACTGGTTAGAAGGAGACATTTTCCATCACTTCTCCTGTTAAAGCCAAGCCAGTAAAACCATTGTGATTCGAGCAGCTTAGTCTTGTTAAAAAGACCACATTCAACTACATTAGCACTTGTCTGAATGTTGCCTCATGTTACATGGGCTTTGGTGTTCTGGTTAATTGCAATTTGTTTTGCAGCATTGCATTCAGATTTTTAACTGCCATTTGCATTCAATCTTCATTTTCTCCTTCTCTGTTCGGCACAAGAAGCCATTCCCAGCTCTGTCTCGTGTGGAAATTGAATCTGTTTCATATCTCCTCCCCGAAACTCAAACGTCTCCTTGAATTGATTGCAGGAAGTAAAACATTTGTTGTCCCTGCAGTGAAAAAAAAAACTTCTGCTTCCTTTAAGTCACAAAGAAGGCTTTGGCATGGCTGTGTTTCCAGTGCTCTGCCGAGGGGATGACGACATTGTTAACCTGATACTGGGTGCATCATATACATCTGTAGGGCTAGTCAATGCAACATACATTTGATACTAGAGCTACACAGTGATGGTCGGCTCCTTTGGGTTTTCCTGGTTGATATGATTTATTAAAAATCGATAGTCCTAAATCAGTTCAGTCTCTTTACATTCAAATGCATCCTCTATGGGTTTGATCGCAGAACAAGAACACTGTACAGTGGTTTCCTAGCTTCTTAAACTTCTTGTTTGTCAAATAAAAACATTTTAAAATATACTTTGTTGTAAAACTCAAGTCAGTCACACAACACAGTATTATAGTTATTAAAAAAAAATTATTCTAATAAACAGTATTTATTTAAATGTGAATAGAAATAAATAGGGACTTCTGGGTCAAATAAAACAAACAAATAAAACAAGTGCAGCTTTCTCTTTAGAAGGTGGGTTACAGCATCCTCCCATGGCTTCAATCTATGGTATTGCCGTGGAAGTTTAGAGCAGAACAGAATACAGACACAATATAGCAGTCTTCACAGGCAGTGTCTGGTCAAGTGTTGAAAAGGGCTTGTCAGAAAGTAAATAGGCATCATGCTGTTGGTTTCTAGTTGCAGCTGTACTGAGTGTATGGCTCAGGACCCTGGTGGCTATGGTATATATATATATATATATATATATATATATATATATATATATATATATATATATATATATATCTGGAAAAAATTAAGAGACTACTGCAAATTTTTCTTAAATCAGCATCTCTACATGTATGGCAGCCATTCCATTCCAGTGTCTGTTGAATTCCAACACAGGCACACCTCATTCTACTGAATGAGGTACTGATTAGGGGATCACCTGAACCAAATCTTATTTAACGAGGAAAAGTATAAAAACCACTCCTGTGGTCATCACTATCCTCTTGCAATAGGACCAGCTGGATGGCAAAACAGTGCTAGTAGTACCTCAAAAGTAATTGGAATCAAAAAATAACTATTGACCATGCCCAAAGAGTTGAAAAGGAAAGTTTTGAGTGAGGAAAAGAAGGGTTCAATTCTGGCTTTACTGGCAGAGGGATACAGTGAGCGTCGGGTTGCTTCCATCCTTAAAATTTCAAAGACAGCGGTTCATAAGAACAAGGTCAAGCAGCACACATTGGGGACAACAAAGCTACAGACCGGCAGAGGGCGAAAACGACTCTCCACTGACCGGGATGACCGCCAACTCATTCGAATGTCACTCAGCAACCGTAGGATGACATCAAGTGACCTACAAAAAGAATGGCAAACGGCAGCTGGGGTGAAGTGCACGGCGAGGACGGTTCGAAACAGGCTCCTAGGGGCAGGGCTGAAGTTGTGCAAAGCTAGAAAAAAGCCCTTCATCAATGAGAAGCAAAGAAGAGCCAGGCTGAGGTTTGCAAAAGACCATAAGGATTGGACTGTAGAGGACTGGAGTAAGGTCATCTTCTCTGATGAGTCCAATTTTCAGCTTTGCCCAACACCTGGTTGTCTAATGGTTAGACGGAGACCTGGAGAGGCCTACAAGCCACAGTGTCTCGCACCCACTGTGAAATGTGGTGGAGGATCGGTGATGATCTGGGGGTGCTTCAGCAAGGCTGGAATCGGGCAGATTTGTCTTTGTGAAGGACGCATGAATCAAGCCAAGTACAAGGTTGTCCTGGAAGAAAACTTGCTTCCTTCTGCTCTGACAATGTTCCCCAACTCTGAGGATTGGTTTTTCCAGCAGGACAATGCTCCATGCCACACAGCCAGGTCAATCAAGGTGTGGATGGAGGACCACCAGATCAAGACCCTGTCATGGCCAGCCCAATCTCCAGACCTGAACCCCATTGAAAACCTCTGGAATGTGATCAAGAGGAAGATGGATGGTCACAAGCCATCAAACAAAGCCGAGCTGCTTGAATTTTTGCGCCAGGAGTGGCATAAAGTCACCCAACATCAATGTGAAAGACTGGTGGAGAGCATGCCAAGACGCATGAAAGCTGTGCTTGAAAATCAGGGTTATTCCACCAAATATTGATTTCTGAACTCTTCCTAAGTTAAAACATTAGTATTGTGTTGTTTAAAAATGAATATGAACTTATTTTCTTTGCATTATTCAAGGTCTGACAACACTGCATCTTTTTTGTTATTTTGACCAGTTGTCATTTTCTGCAAATAAATGCTCTAAATGACAATATTTTTATTTGGAATTTGGGAGAAATGTTGTCAGTAGTTTATAGAATAAAACAAAAATGTTCATTTTACCCAAACACATACCTATAAATAGTAAAACCAGAGAAACTGATAATTTTGCAGTGGTCTCTTAATTTTTTCCAGAGCTGTGTGTGTGTGTGTGTGTGTGTGTGTGTGTGTGTATATATATATGTATATATGTATATATATATATATATATATATATATATATATATATATATATATATATATATATATATATATAATTAGACCATTCAGTTGTTTCTCATTTTAGGGAATATCAAACTAGATTTTTTTTTTCATATTTAATTGTTGACTCTAGAAGTATAAAACCGATATCATTTACATCACACTGATGAATATGAATTCCGGACATCCTACAGCTGGTTCTACAATTATTCTCGGAGCATGTTACTTTAAAAACAATAAAACAGTGGATTCTCCTTTGTTTTAGAAAGGGGGAAAGAAAAAATGCTTCCCAAATGAGTTACACAGTTAGCAACTGTATATTTTATCTTGCTCGCAAAATCACAAGCTGATGAGTCAAGTGAGTTTGCAACATGACGCATCTACTACTTCTTCATGCTTGTGTCTTCCAGGTTTCAGAGCAAGAGATGGATGAAGCGATTGCACGCCCCACTCATCGGGAAAGCCTGAGCAGAGACAGCCATTCTTCCCATGTGCTGGGTATGCAGCGGCAGCACCCAGTCGTTTCATATTCCACTTACACACTGTAGGGCTGAGCATCTTTCCATGTGTGTCTCCTGAAAATCAGCATTGTGCTTTTACAATGATGGAGCACTTGTCTGGAAGTAGTATAATATTCTGATGGAAATATTCTGTGAAAAATATGCAGCCTTTATTATACATTGTTTTATTGTAAGGTTGAAACAGTTCATAACAAGCTTGGGGGATGTTTCTAAACCTGCATAGCAGGATAGCAAATACTGAGCACAAGAAAAGCTTAGGATATAAATCTGTATTTGAAAAAAAAAAAAAAAGCTTACCGGGTTTGGATCACAATTATCAAATATAATATTGTATGGCATTTTAGCATTTGTATACATTGCTTTATATTTTTTGACTTCTAAGCAAATGCTTGTTTTGTACATATCTAGGACTTCCCTCCAAGAGTCCATCTCCCACTGTGAAGCCCAAGCAAAGTGATGGGGCCTCCTCTCTCAGCTGGACAATGAAACGCTTCCTCGAACCAGCTAGCAGGGTGTGCCTTTCAATTCACATATCATCTACTGCACACGTCACGAACTAGGGCAGTGCACACACAGTCAGTGCTATTCTTACACCAGTGCACTGGCTGTTTCATGCAGAGAGGCTGCTAACAGACAAAAGTTTTGCACTTAGGATTGAGACATAATTAAAAATATATATGAACATAATTTAGATCTTTTATTTCAAATGTATTAAAAACAAAACAAAACAAAACAAAAAAAAAATTACAAAATGATATTGCAAAAGTCTACCGGAAAAGCCATACTAGTAGTACAGCATTTCATGTTAGATTTCAAATGTCACATTTTTCAGTTTGTCAGTTTTATTGTAAAAATATGGAAAACTACAAAGTGGTATGTAATTCAGTTTTTATGAAGCAAAATTAGTTCATTCTATAGGGTGATGCAAAACTTTTGGTCATAGCTGTATATTCATCCATAGATATGTCTTTTGTGTGCAGCAGAAATGAAGCGTGCTTGGCTTGCCACTTTGTTTTCATACCCTTAGGCAGTTTTGCCTACAGACACATGCACAGTTTTCACTCTGAGCAGCCATGCTCCTGCTATACCTGCTGCAGCAGGGGGTTAGAAATGCAACTTGTAAGTTCTGATTTAGTCAGGGAAGCAAAACAGAGGGAACATCTGAAATACTAAAAAAATCTTCATGGGATACTGCACTTTTAAGGTAATGTTTGTACACAAAAATACACTAGGATTATGTTGGCCCGCTTTGCAGTCATGTTTGTGTGCTTGTTCATTTGTAATAAAGGTTTATTATTTTCAGCAAGGGTCCCTAAGCTCGGAAGCGGAGCTCTCTCAATACTTTTCACATGTGCCCAGCCAGTCATCTCTCTCGGATACCATGGTAACCGGCTCCAGTGATGAGGAATTGCTCCGCAACAAAAGCTGCAACACCTCACTGGACGACAGCTCTGCCCCGCCCCTTAACCCAGGTATCTTAAATTCCACTTAGACACAGGGTCTGCTTCTGTGAGGTGGATTTTCATTCACAAGTACAGTAATTAATAATGACACACTGTTTGAACTCTCAGTATAACTGAGGCTTGGTAAAACACCTAGGGTTTTCCAGTACATAACAACCCTACACTATTAAAGGAGAAATGTACACAATAGCAATAATGACAGCCTTGGTTAAACACCCTATCATTAAGCTAGGGATGCTCATCGATAGCCGCTATAAATTCTGATGTGTTTGTTTAATGTATATTTATATGGGTTCACTCTCCCGCAGCCTTTAAAGAGCCAGCCTCTGCTTCTCCAGGCAGCAACGGGAAGACCCCTGTGAACAGGCATGTGGAGGCCGCCCGGCAGGCCAGTCTGGGGGGGAGCCCCAAGTCTGTGCGCAGCCCCCTGCTGAGGCAGCGCAGGGTCATCGGCTACGAGGACGAAGTCAGTGACGAGGACGAGGACCTGGTGCTGGCGGAGGGCCCCGGCGCTGCTGTGCGCTTCAGGAGGTCTCTGCATGTGGACGGAGTGGAAGAGGACTCTACGATTGTGATAGAGGGAGGTGCCCGCAGGATACTGGAGCAGGACTCTGGGATTGTGATGGTCTGCTCCTCTGTGGAAGTGGAGGACCAGAGCCTGGACAGCGAGGCTCCCGCTTCTCTCTACGGCAGCTCCGTGGAGACAGAGGACGGCCTGGGGGCAGAGCAGCTGCAGGGAGGAGAGTTCCCCTCCACACCCGTCCACTCCTTAGATCACGACACGGGCGGCAGCAACCTGGTTGTCAAGAAAGAGCAGCACCGCGGAGGCCAGCTGGAGTCCAAACGCTCACCCAAGCTGGAGCACAAGGCAGTCACCCGGGTCAAAAGCATGATGAGCATCGAGTGCCCAAACCTGCCCCAGCGGCAGAAGAACGAGGAGCACCACTGCCTAGCCGGAGGCAAACCGGTAGCCAAGCTGCTTCCTCACAGCAAGATACCTGAGGCTGCAGAACCCTCAGGGCCAGGCACTACAGAAATGGTGCATCTGGTAAGGAAGGAGTCGGAGTCCTTTGGCCTGGATTTGGAGATCAAGGCTTCTCCTCTCAGGGTGTTGGTAGCGGCTTTACGGCCAGGAGGTGCTGCTGATAGGGTACACTACAGTCATTCACTGTTTTTTTTTAAAGACGTGCAAGGCCCATACTTACCTCTGATCTAGATGCTTGCTCTTTATTTGAGCCTTGTTGCGGCCAGCCCTTTCCAGTATTTTTAATTTCATTCTGTGGGCCATGCCATTGCACCAGGACAAATGTACAACTTCTCTGCTATGATGATTTCACAAAAAAAGTCACCAAGGAAATTAAATTAAACTGTGACACAATGACACATGTTTGAAATGTTTTTGGTCCTCCTGCTGCAGATTTTCCTTGGTCGTAGTCTTTCTAGAGGTGGCATTACTGAGTTATAAACACGAACATCGACTCAGTTTGCAATTCTTTATACCCCAGTGATGTCAACCCTTTAGCAGACAGGTCAATCCAGTGATCAGCAGCAGAGAGGACAACCATTTGTTTTATTTGTTTCAAAGGCCAGAGCATTTTTTAATGATTGCAGTCAATTTGCTTCATGGTAATGTATCACAGTGCAGGGATTTGTATCAGTTTGTTTCATGGTAATATATCACATTGTAGGGATTTATATTGTTACAGTAACAGTTCTGTTTTTTTTTTGGCAGTGGCTGTGTGATGTTGGATTTAATAGTAATAAATCTTCAAACTGAGATACAGTACAGAACCACCAAGTGCATTACTCACAATTATTACCGTGGCAGTTCACATTTTCTCATTTAATAATATACCAAATGAGGTTTACAGTGTGTTTGATAAGCTTGGAATTTATAACCCCGCATTTCTGTGGATTAATATCTGCCACTTCCTTGTCCAGTTGTACCTTTACACTACAGAATGATTCTGTTCTTCCCTCTTTTTATATTCTAGCACATTCCCATGAAAAAGCATGCCCAAAGTTCGCTATCCCGCCCATGTACGTAGGTCAGCTGGCTGTAATTGCTCCAGACTTTACCCTTTACTTGCGTGCTGCATTGTGGCATTCCTGACTGGCTTATCTTTTTCTGATTGTATGTATTTCAGGAATCTATGGGAAAGCTGAGTCCTGGAGATGAGCTAGTATCAATAGGAGACACTCCAGTTAGTAGCATGTCATACCAGGACGTATGTAACCTCATGCAGACCCTGCCTGCCTCTCTCTCGTTAGAAGTAAAGAAGCCACTATCTGGTAAGTGTATATCTGGGTCTTATTTATGGAGAATAACCAAAAATGCATTAAATATGAAGCACTGAATAAAGACAGGGGATAGTTGTGGGGTTACATGGAAATCAATTTGTTGACTTTAGTAGGTGTACCCTAGCAGCAGGTGTTCCAGATTGGCTACTAAAGGACTGTTTCAAATTATTTCAGTTTTAGAGGTAAAAATACTGGATGACTTAACAGTGCAGATAAGAGAAAAAAATGTTCGAAACAAAAATTCAGTCATAAAATCAGGATTATTCTGAAGATCCTGCTAGTGGGTTTGACAAGTGACTTTTTCTTTTTGTCTATTTAATTGTTTAGGTGAATTAACAAATCACTGTTAACTGCAACAAGTTTATTGAACTGAGTCTAAGAGTCTACGATGAGAACTTCCTGCCAGAGTGTTCACAGTGCATCTTAAATGCTGTGGACTACAGTTACTGCGTTAAAAAAACAAACTGCTGTTGACAGTCATATAGAATCCATTGAAATGGAGGTAAACGCGTCCTCAGCCTTAACCCCTAAAGTACACAATGAATGTGAAAAGATCAGAACACAAGCTGTATTTATCTAGTTTGGTACATTACAGAATGAATGCTTCTTTGAAAAGATCACAAGACAAACTGTATTTATCTAGTTTGATGCAATACGTTTATACTTCAGCTTTTGTGGTTAATACAGTTAGAGTAAGTTGTCATAACACAGTTAAAGAGAACATTTAAATAACAAGTAGATGCCAGTTTAAAATGCTCTTAAAAAATGACAAAGTAGCCCGTCCTCAAACGAGGACAATGGCACTTAATGGGTTAATATACAGTAATTGCAACATAACTGTGGATCAGTTAAATTACCTTGTTTGTTGTAAAACAAATTTGACCTTACAAAAACTCAAACATGGTTGTGATTAAAAAAAAAAAAAAAAAAAAAAACAAGTCAGTCATTTTTGCCTTTAATATTCTTATTTTCCCAGTATTTTGAAATCACTGGACACCATAATGAGGTTTGACAAGCATACTGTGAAGTAAATAAATAGTTCAGTTTGTCTTTTCCCATGCTGCATAAAGAAGCAGGAGCACAAGAGCCTTGTCCTTGCTGGTAGTCCCCTTCTCCAGCGCAAAGGGAACTGCAGGCTGGGTTTGTTACCATGGTGACTATGTATCTCTCTCTCTCTCTGTTTCAGTTATTATTTCCATTATAGTCACACACTGGGGTCTATTCGGTTGATCTGAGCAGTGGTGGGTTTGAATTTTGATGTCATTTAAAATCAGATCCTCCTTGGGTTTTGCATACTCTTTACAGAGACATGGACTGAACAGGCTCAGGGTTGAGCTTTCATAACCATGGTAAACAAAGAGCCGTATTTGAATGATTGGAACGATGGCTGCATTTAGATCAGCTGCTGTTTTGGATCAGTTTAATAGACCCCAGTTTCTCTAAAGTACACACTGTAGGCTTGTACAGTGAATCCTGAATTGACTGGTCATTTAAGGGATGTACAGTTTGTGGCAACGTATTGAAGGAGACCTTGTCACTTACTGTCACGTCGTGTTGATTGGTAAACTAGCACTTTATTCAAGAGACCAGACATACAGGTTTTGACTGTATTTTTTGTCTATGTCACTGTCATTACAGTCTTATTATTTATTTAATTTCTTTGACCAGCATTTAAATAACAATCATATGTGCATTTGTTTTACATAGGAGGTACGTACTGCAATGTCTGTACTTGCCAGTAATAACACCTGCATTATCCTACACTTCATGAGTGTTCAGTGTGTATTCTAGGTGTGCTGTACTGGGGGTGCTGTTCACAGAAGAATTCTTATCTCAGACGTCTACACGGTTTAATACCGACTGGGGGGGAGGTGCTGGGGGGGTGAATGCTTATCTAACCAAGACATTTCAGTTTTTTATTTTTCATTAACTGTTGTTTGACAATACAAATTATCTTGCGTCTTTAAAGTGTTGAGTAGGTTGTGTAAATCAAAGGGGAAAAAAATCCCATTTAAATGCATCAAGATTTCAGGTTGTAACACAACAAACTGTGAAAATGTGTGTATGTGTATATGTATATATATATATATATATATATATATATATATATATATATATATATATATATATATATATATATATATATGTGTGTGTGTGTGTGTGTGTGTGTGTGTGTGTGTGTGTATATATAGTTTTTTTTGCGTGTGTAATTGCAATAAGAGGCACGATTACAAACATAAAAAGGGAAAAAAAAAGCCATCTAGTAAGCTTGGAAACTTTCTAGTACAGTTTAGATATAGGATACCTTATCATCTGAAATGTTCCTTGAACTTCTTAAACCTGGTTTTTTGTGTCTGTGAACAGCCAATGACAATCCTTCTTCTTACACATCCCTTTTCAGATTCGGGAATGTGTGACAATTCTTCTGCTTACGTCATCCCCCTTTCAGATTCTAGAATGTATCTCAATTTGTTCTGCTCACACATCTCCCTTTCAGAGTAACCTTAAAAAAGAATGAAGGAAAACATTAACCTGGTTGTGTAGCAGCTGAAATATTTTCCTTGACCACATTAGTGAAGAATACTTAAGTGACTGCTGGTTAGTAAGAGACACAGGTGTGAACAGGTACTGTTGCACTGGACTGGATGGTTTATCAGGAGTCTGTAAGTAAAACTGCAGATGACTTGAAAGATTCTAGACGATTTCCTGCTTTCTGTGCAGACAGCCAGGTTGCACAGTGCATTTTGTGCTTGTTGAGGTTGTAGACAGAAGCCATGACTGTATAACAATGTTCTAGCAGAAAACAGCAGCTTCCTTTACAGAAATGCTCTTCTTAAGAGTAATCGCATTCATCCAAGAATTGCTCTTTTGAAAACAAATTTAAAACCATCTGCTACTTAAGAGACAAGGTGACGTCATTCAGCAGCATACCAAGAAAGTGCAGCAGCAGGAGAGCAACTGTGCAACGCTTTGGAACGCTCCAAGTCTCTCTGACGCTATTGTCTGGGTTGGATATGCATATTAGTTACCCTTAATATAAGCATTATATACCATAAATAATATTGTATAGAAAGTTGAAGTATCTTTCGTACCCTGAGAGCCAGATTGCTCCTCTGTTTATAGATATATACATATAAACACGGCGGTCTAAAGATATGATATGAGTGTATTTACTATAGCAAAGTACAGCTTGTGGCATCTATATACTGTATGTACAAAATTCACAAAGCCACTGTTATTTGCAGCATTCTTTATGAAAAGAGAGAAATCCTGTTTAATATTACAAAACAAGAAACAGACAGATTTTGTATACTTAAGAGCTCTTAAATCCCTTGGCTGTCTATGCTAAGTCATTGTCACTTCAATGGGTGTTTTGATAATTTCAGAAAGAATGGTGCAAGACATGCTGCAGTAAATGGTTTGTGAATTTCCCCCTGCAGTATGCATTCTGTTATGAAGTTGTTGTGAATGGTTTGTGAATTTCCCCCTGCAGTATGCATTCTGTTATGAAGTTGTTGTAAATGGTTTGTGAATTCCCCCCTGCAGTATGCATTCTGTTATGAAGTTGTTGTAAATGGTTTGTGAATTCCCCCCTGCAGTATGCATTCTGCTATGAAGTTGTTGTAAATGGTTTGTGAATTCCCCCCTGCAGTATGCATTCTGTTATGAAGTTGTTGTAAATGGTTTGTGAATTTCCCCCTGCAGTATGCATTCTGTTATGAAGTTGTTGTAAATGGTTTGTGAATTCCCCCCTGCAGTATGCATTCTGTTATGAAGTTGTTGTAAATGGTTTGTGAATTCCCCCCTGCAGTATGCATTCTGCTATGAAGTTGTTGTAAATGGTTTGTGAATTCCCCCCTGCAGTATGCATTCTGTTATGAAGTTGTTGTAAATGGTTTGTGAATTTCCCCCTGCAGTATGCATTCTGCTATGAAGTTGTTGTAAATGGTTTGTGAATTTCCCCCTGCAGTATGCATTCTGTTATGAAGTTGTTGTAAATGGTTTCTGAATTCCCCCTTGCAGTATGCATTCTGTTATGAAGTTGTTGTTTTTTTTCATGCTGCTCCAGATTCAGTTTAGCACTGCAGTCACGTTGTTCCTCTTGTGTTTGGAGTCCTAATCCATGCATTGATCCTTCTTCTTCTTGTTGATTAATCTTTCTGCAGCTGTAGACAGACTCTCCAGCGTCATGATGTCATCGAGTCCTGATGGAGCATCCCACCCAGATGCCAACAAGAACTTGGTTACTCAGAAAGGCCACGTGGAAATCCCAGAGGATGCACCTGCAAATAAAGAAGATGTACAGCCTGGATTAGTGCTGCCACCTGCAGATGAGCCCTCACAATTACAAGTGCATTTAATGGACTGCAATAGAAGTGATATTCCTGTCACCGATATTGATGACTTTATAAGTGAACTAAACTTTACAGAGGAAACAACACACTTAAATGAAGATGAAAACGCAAGCAAGGTTGATGCTTCTTTGGACAATAGTATAACACAGGAGAACAACAGCAAGTCTGGTTCTCCTGGAGCTGAGCAAAATAGAATGGATTTCTCATTTCTGGATGCTGGGAACACTGGCAAGTTCATCACTGTCAGTAAGACATTTTTAAATAGCTACTCCAGGAACTTCAGCAGTCTGAATGAAGAAGAGCTTTTCAATTCAAAAGGTGCTGATGAGTGCATGGACACAGGGCCACTGAAATCTATGTACTGTACAGTAGATGAGAGTGATTCAGAAACAGACACTGCTGCTGACGCCAGTCCCCAGGCCATGAGAGCTGTAAAGTGCCATGCTAATAACCAGCATGGGGAACTGCAGGTTAGATCAGACTCAGAAGACGAGCAGATTGAGATTTGTTACGATTCAACACACGACTCCAGCACGCAGTGTCACTCAGACAAAAACAACGTTCAAGGCAGACCTTTCTCACCTTGCCATGGAATCCCAGACAGGGCCAATGTAAAGACAGTTCATTCCTTTGCAGCTAGCCGAGAAGAACTTCCGTTTACACTACAGCAGAGGTCCACTTCAAAGCCAGCCTCACCACCCATTAAATTTAAGTCTACAGGTGCCTTTTCCATTTCAGATAAAAAAGACATAGCCGGTGGGTCTTCCAGAGACAATGTGTCTGTTAGCAGTGGACTCTCCTCACAAGACTGCAGTAAAGAGGTGGTCACAGTTTCCTGTGACAAGGAGGTGGGACCTGACAAAGCCCAGCCAACTTCACCAAGGCAAGCTGAGGTCAGTCATTCTGCCTTAATGCACACAGACTCTCGTTTACCTCCCAGAATTCACAGTGAGCTGTATAGGTCATCTTCAGATGCCTTACTGACATCACACAAAAGTAGCAATTCACATCTCTTCTCCCAGGGCAGTGAACCTAGGTGCTCCCCTCTTAATAATTCCACACTGGTGGGGGAAACATTGACAGCACTGACCCTTAGAGATCAGGTTAAAGTGAATCCTTCCCTTGGTTCAAAGTCATCTGTTTCACACACACAAAACAATTCCTGTCAGTTTCCTTGGGCCTCCAGTTTGAAAACTCAAAGTGAGAGCGCAAGTGCAGCACACACAAGCAGAATGAAACTCCAAGATAAAATACAGAGATTGAACACAGCACCCAGACTGAAGGGACTCAGTATTAAAAGTAAAAACAAGGTACCAGAGGGGTCTGTGACCACAAAGTCCACAAAGGTTGAAGTGGCTTCTCAGAAGAAAATGTCAGTGTCTCCGCTGCAGTCACCAAAGCTTCAGCCCAAGAAAGTATCTTTAACATATGACCTGAAAACAAGCAAGCAGCTTGAAAAAAACGCAACAGGTTTGCCAAAACCGAGTGGGCAGAAGAAAGACCACAGACCGCCTGAGCTTGAGAGAAAGGGAGTGGAAGATCATCCCAGTTCAAATCCTGTGGCGAGTGACTCAGCGGCACAACAATGTGACCCATTAGCAGGAGAAACACAGCTTACACATGCAGCACCATACTCCCTGGTGACTTCATCTGACAAAGAACAGCCAGAAACAGTGACGACTCAGAGGAGCTTCATTGAAGTAAGGCTGTCTTCCTCATCTTCACCATCATCATTAGCATCAACACCAATTCTTGAGCGCAGGGAGACTCCAGAAACAAATGCAGTCCCTAAAGTGGCAGGAAGAAGCGAGTCTCTACATGAAGAACAACACAGTGGGGCTGAAGCAATAGGGCCCTGTCTCAGTGATCAAGCAAATCAGCTTGATAAGCAAGACCCTTGTGCTTTTACAGAGGCTGCAGTGGAGCCAGAACCTTGCCACAGTTCATCCAGCAGCAGTAATATCATCAAACAAGACAATGATGTTTTCAAGAGCTCAACAACAATGGAACAAAACAAGTCCAACAGACCCAAACCAGAGGTCTTGAAAACAGAGAGACGGAGTTACTCAACTGAATCCAGCCTCCCTCTGGATCACAACTCCTTCTCGGTCAGGCAGCGGATAAAGTCTTTCGAGAACCTGGCCAGTTTTGACAAGCCAGTAATCCGAGCCATCGAAATACAGTCATTCGCTGTCACTTCTAAACCTCCAGTGGGCAGGAGATCATCAGGCAACATGACAGCTTCAGCAGCATGTGCCCACTCTGTGGACGGTTCCCGGTCCTTAAGAAGGAGTCTGAGCTCATGTGCTGATAGCTCGAGTGAGGCTCCAGTGACGTCCCCTCATCTCAAAAAGTCTCCATCCACCATGGCTCTGATAGGGTTTGAATCCAACCCTGTTGAGAATATAAGAGAGACCCATACTGAAGAGAAAGCTTTGGGTGTTGCCTCAGTGAGCAAGCAAGACCCTGTATCCCAAACTCCGCCTGTGTCCCGTAATAGGAACACCAGGGGTCATTCATCCCTGTCTCGTTCCAGGCTTAGGGAACTGAGGGCACTAAGCATGCCTGACCTGGACAAGCTGTGCACTGAAGACTTTGCAAGTGAAGCTAACACTGTCACTTTCAAAACTGAGCTGGAAATCAGACCTAGAAGGTCCTTGGGTGCCCCAGCAGAGAGGCTTACCAATCTGTACAGGAGCGTGACCCCTGGCTCATTGTCTGACGAGGAGAGGGACAATGACAAGAAGTTATCAGACAACAGCTGGTCAATCAGGTGAGTGAAACACACTGTCAGTGCACTGAACAGAAGCGTGGATTGAAAAGGTAAGTAGAAAAAATGTTTCATGGAAGAAAAATAAGCCAGGATAGCTGTGTTTAGCATTGATAACCTACAGTACTGTAGTAAGTGTCTTTGTGAAAGAGGCACACAATGTTCTGGCATTTTCTTTGGTCCTGAGTCCTACTACCCATCCATGTGACAGCAATAGTGAAATGAGGAATCCTATCATAGATTTGAAATCCTCTGTTGCAAAAAGGGTCATTTGTGATGCTGGTAATAAACATGCTGTGCCCTTGCTTACCCTGCTGTGTATGAGCCTGCGTGGACTAGGGAAGGAAGCACTTGAGGTTCTCTCACAAGGGAGCATTGAGCTAGGTTTAGGGTTGAATCCTATAATGATTTGTGATGCTGGTAATAGACATGCTGTGCCCTGCTTACCCTGCTGTGTATGGGCCTACATTGTCAGGAGAAGCACTTGCTGGTGGCTGAGAAGATTCTGTCATAAGGGAGCTTTATCTGAATCAATATAGGTCAGTGTAAAGTTGTGTAAATGTGGGGGTTGACACATTTGATGTGTTTTCTATGTGGCTAAGGCATTTCGTTTCAGGTATTTTAGTTCAAAAGACAAATATCTTTCTAGTAAGTCCTTGGTGCTTAGTATGAATTGGCAAAAAAATGTTTGAGTCAGTCTGGAAACAATTATCAAAGAATCACGAGAACTAGGAGAATAACTGTTAACAGATATTGCCATTGGTTTTTTTTGTGGGCCCCTTATAAATATGCAGGAGTCCTGAAAATGACCCTGCATGGTACTGACAACCAATTGGTTATGGAAAAGGGTAGACTTAGCCAGGACACAGAACTAATATTGGCTAAAGGGCATGGAACAAGGTAAAAGAACATTTGAGCTAATATAGAATTATAAGTACAGCTCCCTAAAGTGTGCCGGGGAGGAAAGAAGGCATATTAAGTACCACTGATATATAGATGACCTCAAAATCAAATGTGTACAGGCCTAACCAATGCTTTATGTCACCTTTCTTGCCTCTTAGAAATGCTGAAACTAAAAGCTATTTGATTGTCATTCTTTAAATAGTAATTGTTCTTTTCTTCCTCTAGTCTAAGTGAATTATCAGTCTCCACCCTTGACCAGAATAAACTGCAGGACGTTTTGACATCCCTGATGTGTAAAACAGATGTGGGGACCTTAATGCAGCAAGCCAAGGCTCTTGCAGAGGTAATTTAAACACATGGCTCCATCAGTCCAGGAAACATCACAGAGCTCTCTCAATGCAAGGACCATCACAGGGCTCCCTCAGTCCAGGGAACATCACAGGGCTCCCTCAGGCCAGAGAACATCACAGGGCTCCCTCAGGCCAGGGAACATCACAGGGCTCCCTCAGTCCAGGGAACATCACAGGGCTCCCTCAGGCCAGAGAACATCACAGGGCTCCCTCAGTCCAGGGAACATCACAGGGCTCCCTCAGTCCAGGGAACATCACAGGGCTCCCTCAGTCCAGGGAACATCACAGGGCTCCCTCAGGCCAGAGAACATCACATGACTCCCTCAGTCCAGGGAACATCACAGGGCTCCCTCAGGCCAGAGAACATCACAGAGCTCCCTCAGTCCAGGGAACATCACAGAGCTCCCTCAGTCCAGAGAACATCACAGAGCTCCCTCAGTCCAGGGAACATCACAGGGCTTCCTCAGTCTAGGGAACATCACATGTCTTCCTCAGTCTAGGGAACATCACAGGGCTCCCTCAGTCCAGGGAACATCACAGAGCTCCCTCAGTCCAGGGAACATCACAGGGCTCCCTCAGTCTAGGGAACATTACAGGGCTCCCTCAGTCTGGGAAACATTAGCAATTGGTGCTCACAAGCCTTGAGAACCACATAGGGCAAACAGTGCACTTTTTTCTGAACTTTTATTCTTTTTTTATTTTAGCTTTCTGCTGTGTTTTAGTTGTCTCCTTCAAATTTGGCAAGTTACTTTTGATATTTAATCAAGAAAGGAGCCAGACAGGAGAAATAAATTCCATACAGCTGCATTAATGAATGCAGTCACGTTGATGAACAGCTGTGCCTAAAATAACACGCCAGTGCGTTGTATGAATAGAAATCACTGAACACACTGTTACTTTGGCAGGTTATAACTGCCAGTGAAACAAAGTTTATTTAGTCCTCATTAGGAGCTGTCTGGGAAATTCAGTTTAGACACCTTACTGAAAAGCCACATCAGGCTGTGTCTTTTCTATAGTTCAGTGGTTGATAAATAGCTTATTTCACCTGACAAGGTTGTTAATATTGATTGGTTACTCCAAATTGGTATTTATTTATCACCACCCCCAGCAATGCATCCACCCCACACTAGTGCGTTGAGTATATGTACAGCTTCCCATTGCAGCCCATTCAGAGTTATCAGAGCCCAGTGCATTGTGTCACACAGAGCCCAGTGCAATGTGTCACACAGAGTCCGGTGCAACGAGTCACACAGAGCCCGGTGCAACGAGTCACACAGAGCCCGGTGCAACGAGTCACACAGAGCCCGGTGCAACGAGTCACACAGAGCCCGGTGCAACGAGTCACACAGAGCCCGGTGCAAGGAGTCACACAGAGCCCGGTGCAAGGAGTCACACAGAGCCCGGTGCAAGGAGTCACACAGAGCCCGGTGCAACGAGTCACACAGAGCCCAGTGCAACGAGTCACACAGAGCCCAGTGCAACGTGTCACACAGAGTCCAGTGCAACGTGTCACACAGAGTCCGGTGCAATGTGTCACACAGAGCCCGGTGCAACGAGTCACACAGAGCCAAGTGCAACGAGTCACACAGAGCCCGGTGCAAGGAGTCACACAGAGCCCGGTGCAAGGAGTCACACAGAGCCAAGTGCAACGAGTCACACAGAGCCAAGTGCAACGAGTCACACAGAGCCAAGTGCAACGAGTCACACAGAGCCCGGTGCAACGAGTCACACAGAGCCAAGTGCAACGAGTCACACAGAGCCAAGTGCAGTGTGTCACACCCTTCCATCCATGCCTTACTTACCAGGCAGCTGTGTGGGGAGTGAAACGAATGCAGACCAGTAAAACGTACAAGAACCCAACAATTCTGGATATGTTTTCCCAAAGTTTTGAGTAGAATTGAGCCACAAAAGCTATACAGTGACGTCTCCAATTATAATACTGTAGACAGGATTATAAATGAAACCTCTGATTTAACATAACTTTCATGATGGAATGAATAAGAAAAAAAACAAACTGGCCAGCATTCGATGCAGGCTGAATCTGTTAAGTACAGCAACAGCTGTATAAAGATTTGTCAGAGTAATAGGATTTTTATTAAACTTTAGACAAGCAGCGGTACTTGACATCTTTGAAGAAAAAAACAAAAGGACTTTTATTCCTGTGGAAACTTGGAGAGATTTTAATTATAAACACTAGAGATTTAAATAAATGAAACTGAAACCTTACTTTGATTTTGTAGTTCTTGGACTATGCATTTTCAATGTCTTTCATTCTTTTTTTAAACAAATAATAAACAAAACACATGTCTGAAAAAGACATCTTTGAAAAGTTGCTGGAGTGTTTTCACAGGAGGTTTTTTTTGTCTATTGTTTGGTTCATCTTCTGTCGACATGTTCAGGTGTCTTATATAAACAAAACAAAATAAAAAGGATTCTGGTGAAAATGTGATTGAGGAGTAAAGGCTTTTGAATTTTTTCTTTATTGAAACAGATCTACTTATGGTGCATTCTCACTGTCCCTGTGGGAGTTATGCAAAATCAAAAAAACAAAAGGGAGGCAACATTCCATCCAGAATGCCCAGACATTCTGTGTAAAAATAAAAAAGTAACCAAAGTGTAAAGTGAGCTTTAGCGTCGGTGTGACGTTAGCGATGTAGATCGAGTAACAGCAGAGGCAGCAGTGAACCACACAGTAATTACTGGAGTCTATTCAACTAAACAGAGGGCACTGTGATCTGTGATCCTTCCTGTATTTACTTTTTAATGTGTATGTGCTATCTCTGGGTAATGTGATAACAGCATGGTTTTAATTTCCACTCTTATGCCTGACACCCAGATTTATTTTAACAGATAATGTAAATGTAAACTCCAGACTATCAACTTGCCTTGACAAAATAGGGGCTTGGATATCAAAAATGTTTTGCAGTTAAATGAAAATAAAACTGAATTTCTTTTAATTGGCTCTAAAACAGCATTAAATAAAATCCCACAACCAATGGCCTGTAGTGAAGTCTGCTTATTATCATTTGTGGAATATATCTCAAGTCCGTTTGTATCTTGCAGAGTCTGACGTAGAAATGAATTCATGCGTTTGTTTCATTTCGTCGGGACTGCTGTAACGCCCCATTGGCTGCTGTACCTTGTAAACTTGTCAATCGCTTACAGCAATGTTTTTATCTCCACTTTGCAGTTCTGATTCAGTGATCTGTATGATTGGCATGCTTACCTTTTAAAGTGTTTCATTTGCTTTAATAGATCTCACTTTTTTTTTACTTTTAAATTTGTTTTCAGGTACTGCACATGGTTAAAGAAATTGTTACAAGTTTACAAGCCTTGCTTTTAGGTCAGGTTGCACTTTGAAAAAATGTCACAACCCTTCAACACCTTCTTATCTGCCATTGACCAATCAGCTTCTTCTCATTTTGACTGACTTTGCTTTGCAGCCAATGACATGTGTTGACCCTAAAGACACTGCTGAGGTGAAATGGCGTAGGAAGTGAAACACCATCAGACTTCTTAAGATTAACTTTCTTTAACCTAATGTAATACCAGAGAGGTTTTAAAATCCATGTCTGCTTCAAAACTGCACATTGGTGTGCTGTACATAGTGTAGCGAATGGAACAGACCAGGGGTTATGGAATGATTTGTTTTTTAGGAACAACGACTCTGAGTCTGTTTATGGCTAATGTCGATGTAGCTGCTATGCTAATATATGCTATATTGTGTGTCTGACCATCTAGGATAAAGAAGAGGTTTACTTCGTAGTCTTGACCAAAGAAGAAGGCTCAGGTCTGGGTTTCAGCATTGCAGGAGGAGTGGACTTGGAGCAGAAATGTGTAACAGTGAGTAACTGATCTGTGTTTGTCTGTGTGTGGAGCCAGATCTTGAAAGTGCTCTGCCAGAATGTCTGCTCAAGGCTGTGCCCAGAATTTAGATTCCACCAGCATTTGTATTGTATTCACTGAGTCCTGAAAAATCAGTCGTCTTCAAAACTGTGCTAGGGCGCCACCTAGAGTTTACAAACTGTAATTTCAATCGGGCATGTTTTTGATTGTTTTATTGACTCCTAGTGTGTGTGCTAAACGTGGTAGAATTGGAATGGGGGTAAAGCAATGGATTTTTTTTTTGTCTGTTTAAGAAGTGGGAATTAGATGTACTTTGTTATGTTAAGGGGTGTTCTGTTGTTGTGTCTGGAACGCAGCCACTGTAATGTCAAAAACGGTGTATTGTGAAACTCAGGATAACTGTATGTGCCTCTGGACAGAGATAACCAGCTGGGTTCTGTTTGAACAAAACAGTAAAACACAGAGTAGCCATCCCTTATACAGGTTTACCTTAGCAAAAGCAGAGCAAAGTGCAAAGAACAGTAAAGGCATGGGGAAACTGTTATTAATTGCTATTGAGTCGTTTTGCAGATGCCTTTACCCAAAGCGACTCACAGAGACATGGAGATGAACTATATGCATCACTGCTGGTTCAGAGTCACTTGCAATAGGACCTTGTTTATTTTATGTCTCATCCACAGAACGCAGCACTTTTTTAAACTTTTAAATTGCATTCCCTGCAACAAGATGGCTTCACATGTACCTGCATGGGCCTCTCAGGAACTACATTTCCCATCATCCTTCAGCTTACTGGTAAATCCAACTCAGTTACACATATGAGCAGGAGGATGATGAGAAATGTAGTTCTGAGAGGTCTGTGCGGGTACAAAATGTAAAAAAATAAATAAATAATTAAAACAATATGAACACCTTACATAAACAGTTGTAGCAACACATGGGAACATGTAGCACAATAAAACAAATATATCCTTATGTACCCTTTAAGTGACTTGCTCAGGGTCACATACAGTGAGTCAGTGGCTGGGATTGAATCTGGAACCACTTGGTAACAAGCCCCTTTCTTTAACTACTGGACCACCAAACCTCATCCATTCCAGTGAAGATTTACCGTGTTAAACTGTTATAAGGGGTCGTTGTCTCTCCGGCTTTTGCAGGTGCACCGTGTTTTCTCAAGAGGTATAGCAGGTCTGGAAGGTACCATTCAGCGGGGGGACAACATTATTTCAATCAGTGGAACCCCCCTGAGGGGAGCCTCCCATGCAGATGCCCTTTCTGTACTGCATCAGGCCCGTCTCCCTAAACAAGCCCTGGTGGTTATCAGAAGAGGAAAGGAGTCTGAGCCATTGTTTCCCAGACAGGAAGTGACTGCTTCCGGAGGAAGGCTGTCCCAATCTGCAAGAGACGTTACCATGGAAACAGGGACAGGTGGGAAAGTTGCTTGCAGCATTCTACTGTGGAGCTATTTCTATCCCACAGTAACAGTGATGCTGCAGCACTGCACTGTAGATTCAAATGCAGCACCTGTTTGTGCGCCACATGTACAGTATAGTAAACTACTGAATTAAAGATGCATGGAATCCATCCATCCAATGCTGTACATTTCAAGTTTCACAGCAAATGCTCAGCCCCTTTGAAGGGATCTAAAAGGGTTATGGTTTAGGATTAGAAGTTTGGGATTGTTATTCAGTGTGAATACATTTGCTTTTAATATGTTGCAGGTCCAGCTGTGGACTTGGGTGATGCCATCAGTGTAGAGCTACAAAAGACCTCTGCTGGCCTGGGCTTCAGTCTTGATGGAGGAAAGGCTTCAGTCCATGGGGACAGGCCTCTGTATGTTAAACGCATTTTCAAAGGTACGTTCCTTTGCCAAAATATGAATTCAATCTTGAACGAAGTGAAAGTCTTGTCTAACTATTGCTGGTAGTAGAAGTAAAGGTAAAACTAGGATTCAGGGGCTCCCGAGTGGCACATCCGGTAAAGGCGTTCCTCGTGGTGCAGGATGCGCCCTATAGCCTGGACATCGACGGTCTGAGTCCAGGCTATTCAACTGCCGACCTAGACAGAAGTTCCCAAGAGACAGCGCACAATTGGCCGAGCACTGCCCGGTGGGGGCGTGGGCGGGGGGTCAGGGTGTCCTCAGCTCACTGCAACCAGCGACCCCTGTAGTCTGGCCAGGCGCCTTTGGGGCTTGCCTGTAAGCAGCCCAGAGCCGCGTTGTCCTCTGATGCTGTAGCTCTGAGGTGGCTGCATGGTGGGCTTGCAGTGTGAAAAAAAAGTGATCGGCTGACAGTACACGCTTCGGAAGACAGTGTTTGTTCGTCTTCGTCGCTCCCGAGTCAGTGCAGGGGTAGCTAAGTCTAAAAATAATTGGCTATTCCAAATTGGGAGACAAAATTGTAAAAACAGTTGGCGACTACTAAATTAAAAAAAAAATAATAATAATAGGATTCAGATCTGTTTGGCATAGTCTTTCTACTTCCATTCTGAGCAGCTTTTGTGTACTGTAGGGATGCATCTCTACTCTCTGCTCGTGCCGCCTCCCTCTCTGTCCTAATTCTCCTCAACCTCTCTGCTGCCTTTGACACTATCGACCACCTATTCTACTGTCCTCCCTTGCTCACCTGGGACTCTGTGGCATTGCTGTTGCCTGGTTCTCCTCCTACTTCTCTGATCACATGTACCGGGTGTCCTGCTGTGGCTCACCCTCTGCCTCTTGCTCTCTGTCAACAAGTGTCCCCCAAGACTCAGTCCAGGACCCCTCCTGTTTTCTGTCTACATCCGCTCCTTGGGTCCCGTCCTCCTCCCATGGCTTCTCATATCATCTCTATGCTGATGATGCCTAGATGCTTCTCCCCTCTGACTCCCACATCTCCCGTATGTCTGTCTCTCGGCCATCTCTTCCTGGATGCACTCACATCATCTTAAACAACCTCTCCATCTCAGACCTCCTTTGCTCCCCCCTCTTCCTCCCTGCTGATCTCTCTATCTCTATTCCTGTTGAATCCCATACCCTTTCTCCTTCCTCATCAACCAAGAACCTCGGTGTCACCCTTGACCCCTCCCTCTCCTACTCTCATCACAGCTCTACTCTGGCATGCTCCTGTCGCTTCTTCCTCAGCAACATACTCAGAATTCACCCCTTCCTCACCTGCTTCATGCAGCTCCTAGTTTAGGCCCTAGTACTGTCCCACCTTGACTGCTGCAACTCCCTCCTTGCCAGCCTCCCTGCCTCTGCTATCCGTCCGCTCTGAATCATCCAAAACTCTGCTGCTCGCCTTGTCTTTTCCCTTCCTTGTTTCTCCCACGCTACACCGCTTCTCCTCTCCCTCCACTGGCTCCCTGTGACATCCAATTCAAAACTCTTGCCAATCACTGCCTTGACCTTTCTGCTCCTTCCTACCACCGTCATAGCCAAAGCTGACATTCTACCGAGGTCAAATTTAGGGTTCAGTCTATAGCTGCAGTATTTATATGACTGCTTGGTATTTACTATTCAACCTCCAAATCTATGTTACACAGAAAAACAAAAAAAGTTAAGGAGTCTTTGTACTTTACCAGAATTTTTACATGAGCATCAGCATTTAAGCAACAAATTAAAAAAAAAAAAAAAAAACTACCTCTGTGTCCTCATAGCTAGTTGCGGCCATGCCTCCTACCCGACTGTACCAGTACTTGCATCATCTTGTACTTGCACTGAATTGCTCCACACTTTGCTGTGTTCTACTGCTGCTCTCAATCATAATTATACTTTCTGTATCTTGTACTTGATTTTACTCTTAAAGGTAACCGTGTTCTGTAGTTGCTCTTATTTGAAATCATTCTTATCCATTTATTGTACTTGCTCCTTGCTCTTAATGGCATTTACTCTTATAACCAAACATTTGTAAGTTTAGCTGCTCTTAGTTTAGCTTCTCGCAAATGTAATTATTTACTGTATTTTTTATTTTCTCTCATTTGAATTTACTCTTACCACTGATTTTATTGTGTTATATAACTGCTCTTACCTTTAATGTGATACTTTGTTGTGTGATACTTGGTACCAACTGTAAGTCACCCTGGATAAGGGTGAATGCTAAGAATTAAATTCATAAATACATAAATAAATAATGTACAGCAGGAAGTATAATATGTGGCCACAAGATGGTGCTATGAGAGTAAAAAACATCCTATTTGAATAAGAGGTCAACTTTACACATTCGATTGCTTTCCAGTGCAACCCAGTCATACTGTACTGCCATGGGCTCCAAGCCAGTCATGAGAATGCTGCCTCGAACTAGAGCAGGACTGGTCGCACCGCAAAGCACCTAAACGTACATCCTTGTGACCCACAGGTGGTGCTGCCGAGCAGTCCGGGGTGATCGAGGTTGCAGATGAAGTGCTGGCCATCAATGGAAGGTCTCTGCAGGGACTCAAGCACTATGATGCCTGGAACATTATCAAGGCGGTCTCGGAGGGGCCAGTCCAGTTAATTATAAGAAAACATCAAGCTTCTGTATGACCATGAACCTCTGCCTATTCTGTATATAATAGCTGGAAATGGAACTTGATCACTGTGGTGCCAAAAAAAGCATAGGTGGCAGGCCACTGTATTGCGTAAATAAGAGGAGAGGGTCTTTTCACTTTTCTACCTAAACACATTTGTTGCTGTGTATATAAATATTCCCATTTGTTTATATATCTGAGGCATTAGCACTGTTGTCAAGCCCCACAGAGCTGGAGTGTCCTCATGGTATGTCACCTGATCAGAGGGTCTTAGCCTTGATCCTGCTGTTTATATACACAATCCTGCCTTGCATTGCATCCCATATTTATATGTTGTGTAGACGTGTGGGGCTAAAAGCACAACAGTCCTGTACATTGCAATAAATGTACTGCTCTGTCTGTTATGACTTTCTGTAAGAAGAATCAAGTGTATAAGAGGTAGACCCCTCATTCGTGCTGAGTAAATGAGGCTGTTATTAGTACTCGTGTCTGGGTTAGCTTGCCATCCCTCTCCCACTATGCCCCAACCATACCACTTCTGTATGACGATGAACCCCTGCTATTCTGTATGCAATGGTTAAGTGCCCTCGTTGAGCTGAGCTTGCTTGCAAACAGCACTACAATTCCGATCCACCGCAGTCTGTAACACCCAGCTTTTGTTTTCAGAAATGACCACAAGTCTGTCATTTTATAATCGGACACACAGGGATTATCTAATCAGACCTTAAACTGAAGGAACAACTGTGGCTTGAAACTTGGTTTCAGGAGACTAGGTTTCAGGCCACGCCAGGGGAGACTTGTGGTTTGATCAGTGGTTTGATCACCTCAAACTAGGTCTCCCTGTCTCCCGGTCTCCTGGAGGTCTCCTTCAAGCCACTGTTCCTGAAAAAGTGGCTTTGTATTCCCTCAGCTTAACATGGACATTTTCAGAACTTTTATACTTGACCTTTCCAATGTGGACCAGTATGATACACTATTTGAAACACCACAGCCCAGTGTTTTAGAGACTTCGACTGAACCCCTGATGCAGTGATTGCTGAGGTTAGGTGGTTAAGTACATCAGTGTCAGTGCATCCAGCTTTTGCACCAAATTAGTTTTATTCTTTGCTAACCTGAAAATGTGTATTATTTTTATATGAATATTTAATGTAAATTGCAATAATAATTTTAATGTAAAATTGTTTAAAAAAAAAAAAAAGAAAAGATATTTAAACAAATTGTGTCCGGCATCCTGTTGTTTTATGGTGGTTATGTTTAAATTAAAACATTTATTTATTGCAAATATTTTGATTACACATCAAACACAAAATTGTAGATTAGAGACCAGTTCTACAGTAGTGTGCACATTTATTACAACGCCTGACTGCTTCTGTTGTTTTGATAAGAAACCAAACCACTGGAACTGAAAATCTTGGGAAATTGTCAATATCGGCAAATGAGTGATTATCTAATATAGTTCCTGACTTTAATAGACCACACATGCAATTCATTTAAAATAGTAAGAGAAAATGAACATGTAACCACATGTGGTAAAATGCTTGAGACTTTTAAAAAGTTGTTTAAGATACTGAATTAAAGCACAAAGCAGTCTTAACATTTTCACACAAGTGCCTATTGTTTCTATATCACTGACTACTGACTGGAAATGTAAATTCTCCGTGCGGTTTTCATGCAGGCAGGTATATAAAGGATGTAAATGAGAAATCCTGAGGTGTTCTAATACATTTGCACACTGCTGAATCTCAAAAGATATCTAAAAAATGCTAGTGTTCTGTGTAATCCATAATCAGGCATGTTCAAGTGCTTCTGCATCGAAAGGCTTGTAGAGAACTAGAAAAGAGAAAACTAATCTATTCTGTGCATCTTGATATGCATTGAGAGCCACCACGATGTGCTTTTATCCCAAACTATGGTGCCATACTTGATTGTCTCCTTAGTCCCTTCCCAAATGTATGAAACAGTTTGTGTACTGATAATCATGTTTTGTCCATAATAAAAATGTATGTCCTGGAAATAATTACAAACATTAAAATAATGTTCAATTATACTTTATTTATTTATTTATTAGATTAAATAAGTATGTAAAGATTTTGACATAGGTTTTAAAGTAACACACATATTTTTGCTTGACAATTTTGATAAACAGGTATTTGAAAACTATTTAGGAAAGTGGACAATGGCACTGCCTGTTGTGTCATGAGTGTCTATAATAAAAAAGAAGATAAGCTCTCAGTGCAATTAAAAACAAAGGGGGATTCTGACTAAACTGATCAGTTTTGTTTATCCTGCTCTTGAAAGAAGGGATTGCATTTCAATCAGATGTTCCATGAATTCGATTGGTGTTGTAAGTCCGGGGTGATGCATGTCTGTTCTGCATACTCACTCATTAAAGAGAGCACACAGTGGATTTGGGGGTCATGTGGTATAATAGGGTATCAACTGCTGTAGCTTTTGACAGTCACAAAAATGCCTTGAGTACCACATGAAGTGCAAAATAAAAAAAGTGCAATACATGCTGTGATCTGCCAATCCAAAAACTGGGAGCTGTAATTTAAAAATATTTTGAAGAACAATTATAAATCAAATAAATTATGTTTTCCCATGTCACAGGCTTATTGTTTGTATACCATAAAGAAATGTTATCTTTATTTGTGCTCTAAAGTGATGATGATTTCTGTACAGTAACCATGTTTCATATGGTTTTACTAATGGATTTATAAAATGCTCAGTAGCTGGGATTAGGATCTGCAGCTGTCACCACAACCAGAATGCAAAAGAACTGGACTCACCTGCATTGGTGGTTAGAGAACTTTTAACCTCATCTCATCTCACAGTCCCTAATGCCGTTCATTACACAGCACTGCCCGTTACATTAGCAAATAGGTTATTAAAATCGTACTTGGCTCTTTACAGTATTTTACATCATCTGTACTATTAAAGACAAATGCTACAACTACAACAATTATGCATTTTATTGCCATTAAGAGCATGCACGTGTTATTTTACAATGAGCAAAAATAATGACAAAAATGTTTAATACATTTTATGTTATTTTACAATGAGAGAAAAAAAAAAGTACTGACAAAAAAATAAATAAAATTAAAGCAGTTGATATTGTTTTGCAATCAGTAAAGGTAATGACAAAAAAAAAAAAAAAAAAAAAAAAAACATTTGCAGAAGAAAAGTATATTTTTACATAACAAGCATAACTCCACCAACCAAAAACACAAAGCATATAGACTTTAATCTCATGCATGTACCTTTTTTAATCTCATGGTTCCAGAACTAGACCAGTATATACTGTAGCAGGCGTGTGCTTATTTCCGCTACATTAAAACGTGTTATCAGTAAACTTGCTGTTCCTTTATTATTATCACACAGCAAGTCAATCGCGACATATAAAGCAACACGTTTTCATGTAATTAACCAAATATAGCATTGATATGGAGGATCGAGTCCCGCTTTCCTAACCCCTCCAATTTTAACCCATGAAAGCTCGTGGACATTGTGCAGGGTAAAGGCATGGAAATCCTCAACACCCAGTGTACAGTTCACCAGCATTCCTTTGCTTCCCTTTATTTTGACATGAGATATAGATAGGTTAACATGTTTTATTTCCCAGTATCTTCTGAACAGGAGCCCCAGCAGAGTTCCAAGAAGAACAGTCGTTCTGATGAATAGGCTCGGGAACTCCCAAGCCTCTTTCAAGCCCAGTCTTCGATCCTTGTTAACTGTTCTTGCGTTTCTGATACATCACAAAGAAGGTTTTACCTCTTTTCTTTCTCTATGGGAAGGACCCAACAGCAAACATTGTTGTTTCATATATTTGTTTCACTTTTTTTTAAGCACCGCCACGTTATTTTTGGCTAAAATGTTCAGAAGTTTGTGTTTTAAGTTGACCACATCTCCAATTTTTCTGAGGTTCACGCCGCATTCGGTGATGCTCTTTTGATCTGCAATAAAACAATAAAACAGTTTCAATTAAAGAATTGCAAAAAATAAAAATAGCAAATCACATTAATATAATTAACTGTGTTACATGTATGAGCACCCTTCACCGCCGCCCCCTTGTCTTCGTAAACGTACCTGCTAATAACAATGTACACTAGTGATAATATCGGTATATCACTGACTAACTAAAGGGGACACTTGTCCTGTCAATATGTTATAGAAAATAAAATAGTATTAATAAAACTTAGAATTAAAATTACGATTATAAAAACGTATAGCAAATACAAGTATTTTCGATGTGCAGCCTGTGCGCACTTTAGAATTTGAAAATACACAAAAACAATTCAAATCCATGTAGTATAGTGGTAGAATGTAGATAATTGCTTATTGTTCCATAAGCAAAAAATCAATAGTTTTAGTTTCATAATCGTTAAACTAGTTTTAGTACTTGTATTGAAATACACTTGTGTTTATCTTATAAGTAACCATACAATGCCATTTAGCTAGAGTAAACGTTCAGGTTTATATTAGTTGTAGTAGATACAATATATTATAATTACCTTTATTTGCCATTTTTTGGTTGTCAGGCTTCTTTATGGAAGATGTCTTTATTTCTTGCTTCATGTTGTTAAAACAATGCAAGTCGCGCGTTTTGTTTTTTTAAAACGTCCAAGCAGCTGATAATGTACGTCCTATCCCGGCCGAGATCCAATTCGTCTGTCAAACTTGTTGCAAATAAAGGAAACTAAGAGCGAGTCTCTGAAGGGAAACCCCGAATGCGTCATGTGAAGCTTAACACGTGACTCAACATGTCAGTTCTTGTTTTCACCTGCTTTGTAGAGAAACGATTTAAGCAGCTACCTATATGGTAAGAGTACTATTACAATGAACAAGCACACGACGATTTGGACGAAAGTTCAATTTATTATTTACGATTCTGGATCCATATATAAATAAAATACTCTAGTATTGTAGCAGGGGCCCCAGAACTATAGTTAACTATTGAATACTACTGGATGGACATGTACCTAATAATATATCAATACTTTTTATAAGGGAATTTCTAACAATACTTACTGCTTCTGTTTTTTACGTCTTTCTAATAATATGTATATTTATTCATGAAATGACTGCCAGAAAAGACAATAGGACTATATCGTGTGTTCTGCAATAGTATTCAAACCGGTAATTCCTTACAGCAGTTCATATGCTGGAATCAGACCTATCATCCCACGACTGGTTAAATGAACGTGTTTTCGTGTGTATGTATTATATCTTTATCTCGGTGTACTAGCTGCTGTGCCTTATGAGAGCAAAACATGTTTGTACAGGCAAGTTACAGACAAGCATCTGAAACAACTAACATAATTGAAAACAACACAAAGGCTCAAAGTCTTTGGTATCGCAATACCATGCCCCGTTAGATCAGTTAAATCCTTTTGCAGTCTTGCCACACACTTCTACTGTCAACTTGTTTTCCTGCACATATCCCAATTCCTGTAAACAGGCGTGGTTCAGAAGCATTTGTACACTCAGTGTGTTCTATACAGGTATCAGAATCACTACGCAGGTACATGACGCGATTGATCATGTGCCCCGCCTCCCAGAATTTCCATTCAAAGCGAATACATAATTACTTCAGTACCTTTAAAGGCAGAAAAAGTTATTTAAGGGCAGATGTTTTTATTCATTTATTTATTTATTTAGCGTCGTTTGTAAGCCGTCAGAGTCTAACTGTTTTCTACAATCATAAACAGAAAGAAGCTATGTAAAATGTCAAAAGGAAATTGTGTTTGTGCTCAGCAGGGCAAAGGAACTTTTCTATGACAGGTTTTCAAACGTGGTAAAAAAAATGTACAGAATAACTATTTGTATTTATTTAATTGGTACATGCTTTTATCCAAGGCGCCTTACAGGCGTGAAAATATGAGCAATCCTCCTTGCAGGCTTTCCGTGTGGGTCTGTGGAGGGGAAGCTCTGCCTGCAGGGCACCAGATGTACTGCAGATTGATAGTTCTGTCAAGTGTTCACTTTCCAGCACCCCTATTTAACAGCCAATGATATTAACTTTAATTGACGAATAAGTCACAATTTGAGGGGTCATAGAGTTATCACAAAATGTAATAAAAACAAGTGCTAATTTTCCTGCTCAGTTCTAAGGGTTCCTTTAGTTTATCTTTTTGCACCCTATATGCAAGCACACGATTGTATCAGAAAAGAGTTAGGGTTAGGGTTAGGGTTAGGGATAGGGTTAGGCTTTTATCTGCTAGGCAGAGTGACTTGTGACCGTTCCATTGCACTGAATAGAGAGACATGGAATATATAGTTCAGCACACACGAGTCACATTTATGTTTCTGTCTGAATTAAAACTGGTAATCAGTGATAATGTTTTTTGTGTTTGTGCTTTTAGGAAATACTGTTTTCATTTTCCCCCTCTAACTTTTGTTGTTATTGATGTTTCCCTGCATCAATCTCTAATGTTACAGATAATATACTCTATTGTCCTGTCCTCCCTCGCTGACCTGGGACTCCTAAGCACTGCTCTTGCTTGGTTCTCCTCCTACCTCTCTGAGTGCATGTACCGGGTGTCCTGGCATGGCTCACCCTCTGCCTTTTGCTCTCTCTTTCAACAGGTGTCCCCCAAGGCTCAGTCCTGGGAACCCTCCTGTTTTCTCTCTACACCCACTCCCTGGGTCCCCTGATCTTCTCCCATGGCTTCTCGTATCACTTCCTCTCCTTTCCCCCTCTGACTCTGACATTTCCTCCTGTATCTCTACCTGTCTCTCAGCCATATCCTCCTGGACACATTGTACTTATGTTTAAATATTTACAAAGTACCTGCTATGTAAATACACCATAAGTAGAGACACTTAATGTAAAGCAGTACCAAAAAAACTTTAAGGAATACACAAACTACACAGCGTTCCATACAGATGTACTGCAGTTCTTCAGGGTTCCATTCTTGGTCCTGTATTGTTTTCTTTATATATGCTACCGCTGGGGGAGATATTTCCTAAACATAGTGTACATTTTCACAGCTATGCTGATCACACACAGCTTTATATTTCTGTGAAACGTGAGGATTCCTCTGCGGTCTCTGATGTCATTGATTGTCTAAATGATAATTGAATTGAGTGTCTGGATGTCTCAATTGTTTTCAGTTAAACTCAGAAAAGACAGAAGCTTTAATTAGAATTTGCCAATTCCCTAAAAACAGAGTTAAGTAATTTAAATTCAAACCCAAAATCAGAGGCCAGAAAACATAATTCTGATTTATATTTTGAGGCTCATATCTGTAATGTCATCAAAGTGTCTTTTTATCATCTATGAAATATTTTTAAGATTAGGTCTTGTCTTTCACTGCCTGATTCTTAAAAGCTAATTCTTCTTTTGTCTCATCTAGACTGGAATGCTCTTTTGTCTCATCTATACTCTAATGCTTTTTTTGCTGGCTTACCAGACCAAACCTTTTGACAGTTATAGCTTGTTCAAAATGCAGCAGTGCAGGTGCTTAGAAAAAAAAAAAAAAAAGAAAATTCACCACTTAACTCCTGTGCTGGCTTCTGTACACTGGCTTCCTGTAAGATATAGAATTCATTATAAGATCCTACTTTTGACTTATAAAAGACGTCATGGCTTGGCACCTGATTATCTAAAGAGCTGGTGTCCCTGTCTGTACCTAGAAGTGCTTTAAGGTCGGCTGATTCTGGTCTTCTGTCCCTCCCAAAGATTAAGACAAAAAGGAAAGGAAAGAGCTTTCAGTTACAAGATCTCAGCTTATAGAATAAACTACCATCTGATCTCAGAGATGCAGAGTCACTTCATATTTTTAAATCAAGGTTAAAAACTCACTTTTTTTAGACTAGCATTTTATACAAAATGTTAAAAGTGTTATTCTCTGTTTATTTATCTAATAATAGTGATTTTTTTTTGGTGTTTTGGTTTATTTTAGTACAACTTGTTCATGCTCATGTTTTAATTGATTTTGTCATTTTTTTGTTGCATTGACTTGTAAAGTGCTTTAAGATATTGTTGTATGAGAGGCGCTATATAAATAAATACACTTACTTACAAGTCTCCTGGGACGCTAGTGAAACAATAAGTTTCTGGTCAAAAGTGGATAAACAAATGCACTTCCTGTTTTCTGCTTTGCATTAGAACAAGTCATTTCCTGTTCACATTCCTAACCCTGTGTGTAGCGTTATATGTTGGAACATGACTCAGATTTCAGTTTTAAAGAAGTCGTATTGTAATATCTAATTACCTTACATGGAAAAAAGGTGTGTCATACACAGAAGTATCTAAAGCAGGGGAATTTGTTGACTAACCTGGATTCTTTCTCCTTCTTTTTTTAAACTGACACAGCGTTATTGTAGTCATTTCCACACTTGCTGATTTATTCTATTATAATCGCTTCTAGTTTTCTTTACTTATATCACCCCTTTTATATGTTTATATTAAGAAATTCCCCTTTCTGTAGATGCCCACAATTCTGTGTTTTCCACTGTTCTCTCTGTGTTTATTGGATAAATACTGTTTTTTGTTTTGTTTTGTTTTACCTGTGAAAACATCATTATAATGTTACAAGCACTAGAGTGCCTCAGTGTTGTGTCACAAGCGCCAGAGTGATGCAGGGTTGTTTTGTGCCTATGTTGTTTCTAATTTATATCAACAATGTAGAGTAGAGCAGGTACCAATGATAAGAATGCTGTATATAATCTATGTGTATATCACTGTGCTACACCCTTTCTACCCTTTCTTCTCACTATTGTCCGTAAACAGATAATCCAGAAGGACTGACATGCTTATAAACCATACTGAAACACTGATATACAGTATATCTACACAACAACAACCTCACTGTTTTAACATGTTTTAATAACACCTACCCAATAAAATAAATACACAAATATACAACTACTACTGCTACTACTAATAATAATAATAATAATAACAACATTCACATTCTTTTCTTCTCAGTGGTGCTTAGTGTTTCTGACTTGGCTAGAGGTAGGTGTTGACTTTATTTTATTGCTATCTTCTTTGCCAGGTTCATGAAACTGTTTCAGATCAAAAATACAAAAAAAAACCCACCAATAGCCTGGAAGAGTTTCGTGGATACCAAAATGTATTTTATGTAATAAATCTGACTTGAAATAACTCCTATTTCTCTGTACCTCTGCATCCTTTCCACTGGTTCATTCTTACAAATCAATGATCCAGGCTTCATGCAGGGTGCAGGTCCTGTAAGCAGGAGTTGAATGAAAGGCATCTCTTCCAGAAAGGGCCCCAGCAGTAACAAAGTGTTTAGTAGTGCACTGGTAATGACTTCCAGTAGCAAGGGAAGCATAGGAAAGTTAATGGATTTGCAGTGAAATGATTCATCACCGGTGCTGTGAGATCAATACCAATAAACAAACCATTCATGTAAATGGATCTCCAGCCCTTTCTTTAAGGAATCAGCTACAAGGCTTGCTCTGGGGCAGAATGTACTGTATGTGAGGCAGTCAGCTTCTGGTTTGAGTAGGAAAGTTGTTGAACAAATCTGCTTCCTGTTTTTATGCTGTGATGTATGTCATTTCCTGTTCACATTTGTAAAACTGTGTGTAGTGTTACACGTTGGAACACAACTCTGGTTTTAGTTTTAAAGAAGCCGTCTTATATAATCTAATTAATAACTCTGTGTCATACACGAAAGTGTCTAAAGCAAGACCAAACTATGAGATCAACTGTGGGACCAAAATAAATACTGGAATTCACAAATGAACAGACTGAAACCTGGTCGCTTGTTTGTAAAACAAAAATAAAACATACCGGTAATAAATTGCTTTAGAGGGCGCTTATTACATTATTATTATGTAATGCCAAACCTAAGAGAATGTTTGTAAAAACACTCTTAAAAGCATTCCTTAAAACAGCCTTAAAGGCTTAAATGAACTCCAAGACCCCACCAAGTCTCGCTCAGGTCACTGTGGGATCCCAGTTGTAAGAACTTGTTCATAAAACACAGAAATTCACAACCAAATATTAAAACAATGTTGTAAGTAATATTGTTTTAATATTTTGTTGTGAATTTCTGTGTTTTATTTTGTGTTTTGTTTGCCCTGTTTTTTTGGGGGGGGGGGGGTAGTGAAACCTTGCATTCCATCAAAAGCCTAGTAAACGTGCTCCACTGTGTACGCCTGCCCCCCTTGGCTGTGCCCAGGCAGGCCTTTACCCATGCACTTCACACCTATGTAAGAAGTGGAAATGGTAATGAAGTGAGGACATCTGGGACTGTGAGGTCTGTAATTGAAGTGGCTCGGAATGCTCCTCTGTCATTTCTTTCTAGAACATTCTAGTTTCAGCACACCTGACTTTGGAGTAACTGTCTAAACAGCTTCAGGTTGAAATGCCTTGTAACCCTATAAACGCCCTGCTGTCCCTTTCCTCCAGGAACTTCACTGCAAGCGTATTTCCAGTCTATTATTTATTTATTTATTTCCTAGCAGCCCTCCTTATCCAACTTACAGTTGAATACAGTAAATAATTACATTTAGAGGGAATTTGACTAAAAGCAGTTCTAATAAAATATTTGTTTATAAGAGTTAATTCCATTGCGAGCAAGTAGTAAGTATGATAAATGGATAATAAACTATTTCAAATAAGGGCAATTACAAAAAAAAAAAAAAAAAAAAAACGTGAGTCCAGATACCTTTAATAATGCGCACTGCAACCACTCTGTCATAATCATGAACCCACTTAGTAAAACACATTCCAATACCAAACTGGGGCTCATTTATTGTGCCACTCTTCTTTACAGATGCTTGTATTACTTTGCAAATGTGCCACCACTGGACTTGATAATATCTCAAAGAAAAAAAACGAAAACCTTTGAGATGACGGCACTGCTTCATTGCTTTTAACTTCAGGACATGACAATGATACAATATATTCCTGTTTGATTCCCGCACAATTATTTTATATTTAAATTATTATCTAATTATTGATTAATTAAGTTAGTGATGAACTACAACACCACTGGTAAACTCTCATGAATACTATGAAATTGACTGCTTTACTGATCAGTCACTGTAGTATTTTTGCATGTATTGGGACTGTTGATTTTCAGGTGAAGTATTCCTTTTGTTAATCACTAAAATGTTACCATGAACGGAGCCCGTCACCAATCAAGAATCGGACAACAGATCAAGAATCGGACCACAGATCAAAAACTGGACCACAGACCAAGAACCGGACAACAGATCAAGAACCGACAGATCAGGAACCTTGATGTTTCCACCGCTGTGTCAACACACAAAAAAAATGGTGAACAACTTTTTCCTTCAAGGCTAATTGTGCAATACTGTGAGCACACTGCTTCTATAGGCTGTAGAACAACATGCAAGCATCTTTCCTCTCATGCCATCTGCTGGTAGACTTGAATATGTTCTCACTCTGCACATAAACAGCTTTGCTTTGAAATTGCATTGTTCTAGTGCAGGGGTCTCCAACCCTCGTCCTAGAGAGCCCCTGTCCAGCAGGTTTTATAGGTGTCTTTACATCATTGGTGGCTAAAGATCTGAATCATCTGTTAATCTTGACTAATTAAGCCAATAATTGGCTCAATTAAGTAACTGAGAGATTGGTTGAAATGAAAACCAGCACAGTAGCTCTCCAGGAGCAGGGTTGGAGACCCCTGATCTAGTGACTGCAAGAGTTCCTTCATTTTAGCTGAGTTCAATTGCAGCAGTGGCTAGAGATTTGTGACACTGACTTGTTTTTACAGTATGTGCTATTTCTAAAACTATAACCTGGTCTGACCAAATCCCAATACAGGTCAATGAAACCCAGCTACCAACCTTGTATTAATCCCACACAAGTATTAAACTCTATATATCCAAGTGTCCAACTTGAAAATAAATCCAAAGATAAACAACAATGTTACAGAAGTAGAAACATCTCCACCAAAACTTCTAGTGCTGTTTGTATGAAAACTAACAACAGGCATGCACACTTTGTGAGGAAGGTCACAAGCTATTTTCTTACTAGTTTAATTGCACCCTGGATCAAATATTGAGGGGCCTACAGTAAAGGTGAAAAGGAGATAAAAGCTTAGTAAATCTATCCCATTGTAATGCAAACCTAAGTAATAAACCTGTTTCCAATAAACACAGATGATTACATTGACCTGCCCTCCACAGCACTGTAAACACAATCTCCAGCTGCACTTGTTGCTTCTTTTGTGATTCTGATGTTGCTTGGTCAGTCCTGACCGTATGTCTTCAGCACCCACAGGAATCTCAGACTTCATCACCTGTAGTTTTCAGTGGAGTTGCTGCATGTTATGTTTTGAGGGGTCACTAAGTCCTATTAGCACAATAATGCCTTAAGAACCCTGGAAGGGGTTCTCTTACTACAGCACATCCATATACCGTTAAATAACACCAGTATGCAACTTTCTCTCTGGAGTCTGTTTTTGTCATGCAGGCAGCAGTCAGGTGAATAAGATGTGTGTTAGCATCTGCTAGGAATCCTAATGAGATTTGAAGATCATTTGCATTACAAGACCAGCAGTCAAGCAGTCAAAGCACTCAAGTGTCATTATAAAACTTTATTAACAGGTCTGATTTAACACTGTAACAGTGGGTCAAAAGAATAAAGAAATGAGACAGTAGCTTCTTACATATGTTAAGTGGCTCACAAGTCTTATTTTGTGGATTATTATTATGGATTTACCTAGAACAATTTGCTCAATAAAAACAATTAGTCAGTTTATTAAATAGCATGCAATATGAGAACTCTAAACAAGCCTTTTTATACATAACCTTCTGTAGCAGGGGGAGATCTGTGCTGACTCTGCTGGCGTGTTCACGGGCTGCAGGAAGAGGGCAGCAGTCGTCCAACAACCGCCTGTGAGTCATGGCAGTGACACGGGGAGGTGGGAAAGTGGGTGTGTGGACTTTCCCCCTCTCTGAATGGCTGAGAGGCGGGTCTTGGGGGAGATTGTTAGCCCTATAAGTTAACGCTCTGTTGTTTCCTCAGGTCTTCCCTTTTAAACGCACCGAGAGTGTGGAAGCGCTGGTCCACGACTGAGAACCAGTCGGAGAGAACGGAACGGAGGTTCAGAGCGAGACAGTGAGGGCGGGGAACCCTTGGGCAGACCCCTGAATAGTATAGCTGAGCAGGCTAGTTAGCCGGCAGCGTAGGACGGTGATCCGGGTCGCACGGGAAGCGGCGACCGGGATATCGCTGCAAAGCGCAGCACCTTTTCTTTATAGTTTTGTTACTGTTTTATTTTACCTTTTTCTTTTTGCCTTCTATTTTTGAATTATTGTTTGAAGCACCTGCGAGTGCGCGTGCACCCTGAACTGTCTTACCATCATTTGGTATTCCATTGGTTCTGTTTACCATAGCTGGTAAGCAGACCACGGACCAACAGCGCCCTCTGTGGGCTAAAAATAAACAAGACACCCTTAAAAATAAAACCGGGCACCTGTGTGGTGTTTTCAAGTACACCTGTCTGTCTCCTGGTCAGTGATTTACCTACCACCCTTCCACACATTCATGCATTTGACATATACACCCTGCTAATAATAAATATTCTGCAAGAGATTACAACAGAAGAGTACCAGACACTGACAACCTCCATAGATCAAACCTGAAAAAGGAATGTGTCTATCAGTAACTTTCCACAAGCTTGCCTTTACATGTAGTTAAAGACAATACACACACAAAGCATAGCAACAAACAAAACTGAAAAACACACAACAGCAATGCCCCATCTTCCAAACTCATAGAATAATACACAGGACTCTTTCTATTCACGTTCATATTACAAGATGCGAGAGGATCCATTTTATTTGTTTAGAAAAGTGAATTTCCTGCTCAAAATGTAATTTTTACAAAAAAAAACCAAACAAAAAGCCCTTTAAAACTGCTTCCTTAAGGACGTGCAATGACTGCTGGGATACCACTTGAACAACTGTATGGCTTTTAAGAAACCAAAAGCAATGTACAGAATAGAGGAAACTGGGAGTAAGGTTGAAAGAAAATAAGAAGTCGACTGGACTTCATTTCTTACAGCCCTACCTTCTAAACAGCCACCTGTGGCTGCACCCCTCCACATTTCAATTAAGTACAACTTGGATATTATATGATATTATGTTATATTGTAATTCCTTTATCCAAGCAGTCAATCAATTTTAAACTAATAGTCATTATTTAAAGTTTAGCATAATAAATGTGGAAAGTGATTTTGCAGTGTGCTATTTTCCGTGATTATAAAATGCCTTTACCATGGTTTAGCATGACTTGACTACATTGTGTGATTTCCCTGATTGTCATTTACCACAGGAACCATGGCATATCACAGCAAGGAGAACACGGTCAACCAGTCTACAGCTCAGCCTCTTTAAACAGACGCCATGCAATCTTGAGTGTCCAGTGTGCCTCTTTCAGATTTATGCCCTTTATGTCAAACGTCATATTTCTGTTACTGTTGTGTACGTAGAGATGAAATGCTTCTTCATAAACACTGGCCACCCAGTCCACACAGCTTTAACTGAGAGGTTTTTAGTATGGTTCAAAGAAAAAGTCTGGAAACTTTTCCACACTGGTGTTAATAACCCCCATGAAATGCTGCGTTAAGCTATGTAAACAATGCTCTCAATGTCAGCTGTTAAACATTCAAACTCAAGGCATGCATTACAACTAATTCTACTGTCAAAGTGATGCTTATCTAGCCTTCAGATTACTAGGCACACTGCCACTTCAGTACAAAGAACTGCCTGTGCATCTAGCCAGGAGAGGGTGCTAATTACTTTAAATCCTCAGCAGTAACATTAATGTTTTTACAGTGTTTACCAAAGGTCTGAACGGGATTTGATCAATTCCTGTAGTTCAAAGTTTAAACATCAGAAAAACACAACAGGAATGCAGTAATGTACCTCTTAAAATGGTAAAGCCACATACAATCGGGTGTGCAGTGCATAATGTGTAGATAGATAAGTATTCACAGACCCTAATCACAGCGTTGATAGTTGAACTGAAACTATTTATTTTTTCCATTTAGTCAAAGAATCTTGCAAGGGCAACTTCAAGCAGATCGCAATAGTTAATAAAGAATTGCTTGGCACAGCCTTTAGTTATAGCAGAAAATTGCACAAGGTTAAATCACAACCAGGATTTTCATTGCTGGAGTCTCGGGAGCATAAAGTATGGCTTTTGAACATTTCTGTTGAAAAAAAGAGATTTGTACAGTTCAATTGTACAGTTTTTAGCGTGAGAAGGTGATTTCTAAACTGCATGGAAACCTGGCCACTCACAACTGGGTAAATCTGATATAAATCCTGTGTAACTGTGTATTTTATTTGATCTTGTTTACATATTAGGTTACAAAGCTATCAAATGCTTTATTTTAACAATAATGGTTCTCCCAGTGCTGTCTGTAACTGAGAATACACAGAATACAGGACAGCGGACTCAGCACTTAAAAAAGACTGCCAATGGATGATGTGTGTTTTGGTTTTAATAGCCTTTGAAATGTATCGTTTCCATATGCTAATGAATTGTAAAATGCTGAGCCTGATGTAAAGATAATTTTTGCGGAAACCAGTCCAAATAAGTAAAAATCAAAAGTACAGTGTTTCAAATTACAGTGGAATGTTTTAAAATAGTATATGATCCAACATAATATTTATTAAAGCAGAAAAAAATAGTGCTGTCACATTAAAAAACTATCATTTTCTCTAGTTATTATTATGCAATAAATGTTTCTAAATCTTGAAATGCTTACCTGAAAACTGGTAAATGTTAAGTTTTTATTTTTTACTTAGTTTTTATGTCCACCTTTTAAAGACATTCCATTTACACCATCAGTGAATTATCAAACAAAATAAAAACATAAATAAATGTAAAAGTAACAACAGACAAGTGAAATGTCCCCTTCTTGTACTGGACAAAGTGATCTTTAGCAGAAATATTTCCAATCTTTGATGCTGCTGGTGTCTTTTTCGTTGAAAACATTTGAAAGAAATCATGCAGCTCTATGCAGTGTTTTCTATCTTGTACCGGAATCAAACTAAACTGGCTGCCAGGTTCCTAAATGCATCAATAAGACAAATGTTTGCTGTATTTATTTTTAATTGATAAAAATATGTATTTTTACGCTATTTTTCAGATATGGGAATCATGAAATCTGTCATAACCGTGAAAAAAACATACAGCCAGGTATTTTTCACCCATTTCCCATTCTAAATCTGTTTAAGTATAAACACTGCAATCAAATACATACAAACAACAATAGTGTTACTTTTGATACATCAGTAAACCATGAAAATCGGAAAGAAGGGAAGCCCTGTTTGTGCTTTGGAGGTCATGTGACCTTTCCCCCTCTCATATGAAAAAAGGGGAAATGTTTGATGTCACTTCTCTTTGTAAATAAGTACATTGTCTTGTTGTTTGTTGTTATTAGAGAGCATCACTACAATATTAAAAGAAGCTTGTGGATGGATGGCATATTTTATATAAGATTGTGATTTATTTTAAATGCACTCTCCTTTGTTTTTGTTAATATACATATTTTGAAAGTGACAATTTTATTTGTATGCATCCATATTTATATAAATGTATTGACTAGTTATTTTCTGCTTTAAAATGTTTTATTTTTACTTTTGAGCTGCCCACGTGGGTCATGTGATGCCTGGGCCGGTATAGAAGATGGCAGAGTGGCAGAATATGGTTCAGTTGTGATCTAACAAGGGCAGAGAGCAGAGCTCTGTATAAGAGTCTGTTTGTACATGTTTGTTACTGCGTTATATCTCCCTCCCATTTCGCACACAATCAGTACAGACAACCATTTAATACTTCTGTTGTTTTCTATAAACAGAAAGCTAGTCAATTCATGTTGCTGTGGTTAACGGCTAGCTAATCGTGCGTTACTATATTTGATCTATTAACAGTTGGATTACTCAGTCTGCAAGAAGGGTCACATTGCAATAAGAGAGTTCTGTTTAAAATATCCATCTGTATCTAAATACAATGACTTGCCACTGATCCAGTAGAAGTACTGTGTATATAAACTGCCTTTTGAAATGTAAATGTGACAGGAGAGTGTGTGAGTGGCAGCTATGATTCTGAATGTCACAGTTTCTCAGTCATACTGGCTCTGAGTGAGTTCTTAAGAACCTTCAACGATTGCTGATCAGTCATGTGATCAGGAAACACATGAGGCCTAGCAGAACAGATGGTCACTTTTCCTTCAGTATCATTGTTCATGATCTGTGGTTAGTTTTAAAACAGCAAATACAAAGCACTCCTGTGAAACTTTTTGATAACATTTGTTAAATGTCATATAAATTAATCATTAGGTTTGGCATCAATTTGAGGGCATGAAAAAAAAATTATTCTAATACCACACAGTGGATGTGCTTGTGATGCTAATATATCTGATGTTCCAGTGTGAGCAATGACATGTCAGAGGTACCAATCTCCCTGTACTGGGGAGTGCTTGTGATGTATTGAGTTGTTGTGATGTGTTCAGTGTTTCTTTTAGTTTAACTGACACTAAAGGGATTACTGGGGTTTAAAATGTTTGAATATGACCATGCAATGTATATGTATGTAAAGTATGTTATGGACTTTCTATGTAATTATCAGTTCATGCAGAACTAATTCATGTAACATCCATCATTTGAACCATTCCGAGATTCTAGAGAACAAAGATATATGCGTATAAAGAACCCTATTATAATATTATAATATATATATATATATATATATATATATATATATATATAATAATATATAGTTATATGATATCCCCAAACGAGGCTATATAATGAATGTCATTTTGCTTCCACAGAAATGCACAGACTTTTATTAAAATATAACTTAGCATTCCTGGCAGGATTTAATATATTAAAACAAAGCTTTATCAAGATGTTTTTAAAGTAAGCCATCACATCCTCTGCTTTGTGTATTTTAGATTGCCCCAGCTCATTCCTATTTACCGAGCATTTAACTACAGGTGCCATAAAAGCGTAATGCTATACATAACTCTAGTGGGGGGACTTGATGTAGTCCAAGAGGCTGTTTGGATTGCTGGCCAGAAGTAGGATGTGCTTACTGCATGGAGAAGAAGAACTAAAGATTTCAATAAAGTGTCTGATAAATTAGTGACGGCAAGAATCCCAAAGGGCTATAAAGTAGAGGGTTGAGGCAGAAATGCCAATACAGATCTTTTACACAGTCTACAAAGAGATGTACTTTCCAACAGCAGCAGCTGTAGTTTATTTGTCATTTTTCAGATCGTACTGAGGGGTGTTAACCATTAAGAAGTGCTAACCACATTATTGTTCTTACCTCTCATTAACAGTATTATCAGATCTCCCCATTTTCTTAGATCTTGTGGTTCTTTGAATGTGTGCTTCATGCTTTGCAATATACAGATAAGCTGGAATATGTAGAGATTTCAAAGACAACTTTGATATAAAGTTGCTGCCAATGCCATATCCATATTTGCCAATGTATTAAAAAATATATACTGAACAAAAAAGGGGAGCCAGTATTAATGTTAATGAGAGGTAATAATTTATTTAGAAGCACAGAGTTTGGGGACCCCAGTGACTCAGCTGGTAAAAGCATTGCTGTTTGAAGTGTAGTTTGGATACTCCTCGTACCGAGTTGCTGATCTTGGCTGGGTACCTATAGAAAGAAGTGCTGCATTGGCCTCTGAAAATGGAGGAATTGCTTTTGTCTAACACACAGGAGCACCAGAGCCAATGAGATGCTCCGTGTGAAGACCAACAGATTAGCTCAGCAGCTCAGTACAGCAACTCAGCTCAGCTCAACTGGGGTGCTAACCTGCGCTTCCCTGACTGTATGACTCACTTGCATACCCTATAGTGGGGCATTTTCCAAGTGAACCTGTTTGGGGCCCCGGGTCTCTTTCTAAGATATCACAAGACGATGGCTGGTAATTCTCCCTTTGCATGAGCAAATAGCAAACGCAGTACCTCTGCTGCAGGTTATTTATGTCATTTGCTTTTTACTGCACATTGACAATATGTCAGAGAGCAGCCCATATTTCTCCTCCCAGTGTGTCAGGAAAGAGAGCCCTGCTCCCAGCTCAGCTGAAAGCACTGCTTGTGTATTCAGAGGGTACTGCTGTGATGGAGGGTGTTGCCATTAATATCATACTGTTCCAAGAAGAGCGTGGAGGCTGACACTGGTTTCCTGGCTAAATCACATCAATATTCCAAATATCTGATGTGGTTCTGCCCTTCCACCCTAGAGTGGTTGCCTGTCAGCATTGTAAAGACTGTCACTGGAATCACTTTCAGAATGGGTCTATATACGTGAAAGTTAATTTCCTTTTCCAAGTCAAGCAAAAGTTATACTATACCACACCTACAGGCATATGGCAATAATAGCCCGGATGCTTCACAAAACTAGCCTTTATGGGAGAGTGACAAAAAGAAAGCCATTGTTGAATAAAACTAACATCAAATCTTGGCTAGAGTTTGCCAGAAGGCATGTGGGAGACTCTGAGACCAAGTGGAAGAAGATTCTATGGTCTGATGAGACCAAAAGAGACCTTTTTGGCATTAACATTAAGCGCTATGTTTGGCGCAAGCCTAACACCGGACATCATCCCGAGACACCATCTCTACCGTGAAGCATGGTGGTGGCAGCATCATGCTATGAGGATGCTTCTCTGCGTCAGGCCCTGAAAAGCTTGTGAAGATAGAGGGCAAAATGGATGCAGCAAAGTAAAGAGAAATCCTGGAGGAAAACCTGCTGAAGTCTACAAGAGACCTGGGACTTGGGAGAAGATTCATCTTCCAGCAGGACAATGACCCCAAACATACAGACAAAGCCACACTGGAGTGGCTTAAAAACAAAAAGGTCCTGGAGTGGCCCAGTCAAAGCTCAGACCTCAATCTAATTGAGAATATGTGGAAAGAGTTGAAAATTGCTGTTCACCAAAGGTCCCCAAGCTTGACCAATTTTGCAAAGAAAAATGGGCAAAAATTGCGGTGTCCAGATGTACAAAGCTGGTAGAGACTTATCCAATTAGACTCATGGCTGTAATTGCTGCCAAAGGTGCCTCTACCAAATATTGACTCAAGGGGGTGAATACTTATGCAATCAATTATTTTCTGTTTTGTATTTGTAATTAATTTAGAACAATTTGTAGATTTTATTTTTTACTTTGACATTATGGACTTTTTTTGTGTTGATCAGTAGCAAAAACTCCTAATTAATCCATTTTGATTCCATGTTGTATCACAATAAAATGTAGAAAAGTCCAAGGGGGCTGAATACTTTTGAGAGCCACTGTGTGTGTATATATATATATATATATATATATATATATATATAATTCACGTTATATATATATATATATATATCATATATATTTATATAATATATATATAAAAATACATATTTGTCAGACTGAATTGCACAGTTGCAACAACTACTAGCATATTAAACATACATACAGAAGAGAGAAGCCAATCTAAGACAATACAAACCTCAGAGACAAACAGCACAATAACAAAAAGCATAGTTACACAGAGGAGAGAGATTGAGTTAAAATAAACCAGAACAACCAGATATGAACTCCCACCTCAGCACTAAACACAGGTCAGAAGTAATCTGGGGTGTGTGCACTGGAATGCACTATTCTGCACACTCTGTATCAGTGCAGCTGGGGTGTGAGAATCAACTGTAATCCACTCAGCACAAAAACTAGTGGGAGAAGTTTGGGAATTCATTTTTTGATTTACCATAACAGTACACCTAACCGGTAACATACACGCTTTAGTTTAACAGATTGCTTTCACTTTCAGTACTGATTTGTTTGGAAACTTGTGGGTTTTCCCAGTTCCACAGTTTCTAGAACTGAAATACTATGGATCACAGTGTGAGTTAATTAAACCAGCAGCAAAACCCCAGGACTACTCCACCAACTCTTTATTCAAATGGTTTCATATATGAAAGATTTCGGTTTAAAATGGGAGCAGTCTGTAATACCTAATTCCATTGTATTGAGATTCCAGTGGTGATATAGTTTTAAAGTTAAGCAGTCTTAATTAAGCACAGTTTACAGTGAGACGTGTTTTTTTATGGTAGTTTTCCATTACATAACATTATCTGCCAATGGTACACTATTTATCTAGAATCATGGTTTCATAATTTTTTGAAAATCAATTGGAACCAAATAAGAACTGATAGGAATCAAAAAAGGAGCTGTGCAGTTGTATTAATACATTTTGAACAAGCTGAAAACACAATAAGTTTGAAAACAAATGATGGCTTGTGGGCGACTGTCGTCTTGTGTCTTTTTCACAAATTTCCTTGAAGTTCCTGTATGTTTCTTTGTACTGGATCACTGCTTATGTTCCTATTGGACAATGTTGAAAACAGGACTGACCTGCTGTAGTAGTTCCTGGGGGTCAAAGGGTTCCGCAGGTATTTCATTTAACCTGGTCTACAGTACCAGTATGTGGCCTACAGTACTTTGTTTGTGAGATAGGAAGCATGGACAGACAGACAGACAGACAGCATCACGTTAGTATACTTTGCTGTGCTTCACAAGGCTGCAAAAAGAAATGATGAAACCTTGATTGCATGGCAGCAAAATAGAAAAGGAAAAGCTGTAAACACCTGCGATTGAAATAAATGATTACATGTTGTTGTTTTTATTTTTGCCACATAATTCAGGGAGTAACCTTTACTCTTATTATTGCTCCCAAATTGCTTTCCATTTGTTGAACGGGCTCTTACATCCTGTGTGAGCCATCTTGCTGTGCTGTTATATTTAATAAGTTGTGCTTTGCCCACAAAGTGTACAATCATAGCACTTTTACCATTTGCTACTTGAGTGTGAGCAGACTCTCTCTCTCTGGCTGTTGTGCTGAAGTGAAGTATGAGCTCTGATAAGAAACAGGCACACACTCTCTCTCTGGCTGTTGTACTGAAGTATGAGCTCTGATAAGAAACAGGCACACACTCTCTCTCTGGCTGTTGTACTGAAGTGAAGTATGAGCTCTGATAAGAAACAGGCACACACTCTCTCTCTGGCTGTTGTGCTGAAGTGAAGTATGAGCTCTGATAAGAAACAGGCACACACTCTCTCTCTGGCTGTTGTACTGAAGTGAAGTATGAGCTCTGATAAGAAACAGGCACACACTCTCTCTCTGGCTGTTGTACTGAAGTTAAGCATGAGCTCTGATAAGAAACAGGAACACTCTCTGTGTTGGGTGTATCTATATTATAAAATATAGCTTCAAATGTCTCTTTATTGCTTTGTAATATTTCCCTTAGCCTTTTATGGTGTTTGCCATCATTCTGAGGGTTTCTGTCACTTGAATATTTAGTTATTACCTGTTTTCTCTAAATCTGCCTTTACTTTGCTTTGGGGCTTCTTTGAGCTTGTCTGGAGAATCCTAAGTGCCAGGACTGAACATTCCATTCTTCCTTCATTCCATTTAAATCAAGTGTCAATGTAACATTTCATCTTTGCTCTTATTGTCTATATGCATGTTGAACCAGTTCCTATCTAGCAATCTAGGCTGTGACCAAACGTTACACAAAGATAAAATGTTGTGCATGTTTTGTTCTGCAGTTTGAAGACTGACACCTGCTTTAATATAAGCCTTTCATATGCATACCATTGTTAAGATACCATAAATCAGGAATCCATCAGAAATGGCAAGGCACAGGGGAATTCTATAGGAAAGTACCTGATAATATCTCTTGTACCAATGCAGTCGTAGACGTTCTTTTCTATCAAGCAAAAAGTATTTGAGTACAGCATCATAACCTCAATTCTGTGCTATTCTCTGCCTGCAGCATGAACAGTATACTTGTGTTATACAATGGATGGCATTATTTTTGTTTGCCTTTTACAAATTTCATGCAAAGATTGTTTGGCAAGTCTTGGGTCACCCCAGAATTGTGTTATTTTTTCATCAGCTTGCGTTTTTAAAAGGTTGTTTTTACCAGTTGTTCATTTATTAGTTAACTGTAATATCTTACATACAGCTTTGATAAATGGCTTCTTTAAACTGACACTTTTAGACATCTACAGTTTTGCAATGTTTCATTTCTTACCTGTTTTAGAACTGGTTGTGTATTTTGTGGATGTCAGATAGATAAACCTAGAAATACCACATGAACACTAATGTCAGAAAGCCATAATGTTTACTTACTGTATTAATAATCCCCTTTAAACTTTTGTAAATATCCTGAAACATATAAAATGGGCAAACTGACTCTCAGCTGTATCAATCTTGCAATATCACAGATATTAGCATGAAGGATAATCAGACTGCGACACACATACAACAGCAAGGACAAAAGGAAGTATTTATGTATAAGCCCCTCTAGAACCTTTCAATTACTTCAGTCTACAGCTTGCATTGCAGAACCTGCACAGCTGTACCCATTCACTTACTACAATACTAACTTTCATTATCCACATACAATGAACAAAACTGTCTACAGCCCATACACTATTAACTCAACTGCACTGGAAGTGTGGATGCAGTGGTGTGCAATAAATACATTCATGGAATTGTTATGAGTTATTGATTGACATCCAGGTTACAGTATCAATGTAATAAAGTACTGTATTAGTACATGCAGATGTATATTGACACAGATCAAACAGGCAATGCACTCAACAGTTTTATTAACTAGCTAATGTCTCAAACAGAGCCACAAACAGCTCCACCAGATTGACATTTGTTACAAAGGATCCCACTAGAAAAAGATTTATCTATCATAATGATATTTATAATGGCAATTTGTGTAAAACATTCATTTGGGTATTAATGGTACCAACAATCTTGCTCTTCTGAAACGTTTAATTAGTGATTTAGATGCAATTATATTTCTCCTCGTTATTTTGTCAAAACACAAGAATCCTTTATTCTTTGAAGAGATGAATGCTAGGTAAATAAACCAGTAAATACTACCATTAACTTAGAATTCAAGGATTAGTGTCAGAATCTAGAATAAGAAGGAAACTATTTGAATCCTGAAACATTCCATTTATATTCTCATATTTTTTTGTTTTAATGAAACAATTGATTGGAATATTGAACCAGTGCAAAATCCATGTTTCAGGATTAAAATATAGGATTCCTGAATCATTTATTTCTTCTTCTAAACTGGAATATGACACATCACACTGAAATATAACATTTTAAAGGCAGGTTGTTATTTACTTGTTTACCAAGTTTCAACAAACATTTGCAATAAAATAAAATAAACATGGATAGGTCTTATATTTTACACACAATATTTTGTAAAATAATATCAGATAATATATTAGCTTTAGACAATCATCCACCACTATTAAACTCTCAAGGGTGGTTCAGAGCCCTCGATTCACACATTTTCAGTGACCGTATCTTACATCAGGCAGCATTAGAGAGTTCTACATTAGTTTATAGGGTCTGTAAAACCTTTTTCCATATATGTGGGTGTACTGTCAAAGTCTACTACTTCTATGAATGATCATGTGTGTGTGAGTGTGTGTGTGGTTTCCTTTTCTTTTAACAGAACTAGTCACACGACCGCTTTCATTACTGCTCCCCCCCCCCCCTCAATAAGCAGCACAAAAAATAGGCAGCTGACTCCTGCTACAGCTTGTAAAGCAGCTAATTGTTTGTGTGACACTTCTACTAAAACAGAGTTTGCATGTGTTAACATGTTCTCAGAGACATGCATGGCAGTGAGGAAGGACTAAGCAATGAGAGGATATTTAAAGCAGTGCTGATCAAGTACAGCCATATGCTCCACTCCTGGTCTTTGTTCCAGCCTGTTCTAAATTGTTTAATTGAACCACTAAACCTCCGCCCAGACCCTGAAGTAGATCATTATCTAATTGTACCTGTTAAACCTGGAGTGGAATGACCCTACAGGTTAGGGATTAGACACCCCTGCTATAGATGAAAGATTTCTGCTACTTCCTGGCGCCTAATCACTTCACTCCAATGGTAAAGCTGCAATCAAACCATGTGACTTACAAAAAAGGTGTATGGATACAGCAGTGTATAGCAATATGTTTGAAATGTTCTAACCACAATAAAAGGGTGACCAGGAATCATGGGTAACACTTTTTGTAAATTAATGTGTGCTTACACATAATTACAATGTTATTATGCATAGTTACAATGTACTTACTGTGGAAACCCTTTTCTGACACAACTCTGTACTTACATTTATCATTCAAAAAGATTTACAAGCACACTTTCCCTTGACAAATGTATGTTAAACAGAGTGCAATGTTGGGCAGTAATGCCACCAGAATCCTTTGATAAAACTGCAGCCTTGTTATTTACAGTTGAGTGTGCTTTATTCCTTAAATAATACATTTCTAAATCCATGTATTATATTAATATTGTTATATTTGCAGTTGTTTTGGTCAGCTGCTGGTCAGAGTAAGTTGTAAGATGTATGTACTAGGAATGGCAGAGGTGTGTTGTTCTCTAACAGTAGTACCGGTTTGGATAGTGTCACTGTATGATCTGATAAAGGATGAAGATGCTGCTTTCAGATCAGTATTATTCCTGCATGCCATTCACCCACCCCCAAGATACACAGGCAACTGCAAAAGACACTTCGCACATTTTACACACAATTGCATCTAAATCACTGATAACAAAGTTTCACTTCATTTTCTTAACCTATTTAAGAACAGTAAAGTTTACAAATGAGATTCGCCCCATCTTACTTGTTTGGTTGTTAGTAGCTTATTGATCCCAGAATCTCATCAAGCAGCTTACTGAAGGATCCCAGGGTGTCAGCTTCAACAACATTACTGGGGAATTGGTTCCAGACCCTCACAATTCTCTGTGTAAAAAAGTGCCTGCTCTTTTCTTCAGAATGCCCCTTAATCTACTCTCCATTTGTGACTCATGGTTCTTGTTTCTTTTTTCAGTTCAAAAAAGTCCCTTGGACATTTCCCTTGGCATTGCTTGAATCAGTCTTCTTTTTTCAAGACTGAATAGATTCAATTCTTTTAGCCTGCCTGCATTTGACATGCCTTTCAAACTCAGGTAATTCTGGTTACTCTTCTTTGCACTCTTTCTAGAGCAGCAATATCCTTATTGTAGCGAGGTGACCAGAACTGAACACAATATTCAAGATGAGGTCTTACTAATGAATGGTCAAGTTTTAACGTTACGTCCTTTGATTTAAATTCAACACTTTTCACTACATATCCAAGCATCTTGTTGGCCTTTTTTTATAGCTTCCCCACATTGTCTAGATGAAGACATTTCTGAGTCAACATAAACTCCTAGGTCTTTTTCATAGATTCCTTCTTCAATTTCAGTATCTCCCATATGATATTTATAATGCACATGTTTATTGCCTGCGTGCAGTACCTTACACTTTTCTTTATTAAATGTAATTTGCCATGTGTCTGCCCAGTTCTGAATGCTGTCTAGATCATTTTGAATGACCTTTGCTGCTGCAACAGTTTTTGCCACTCCTCCTGTTTTTGTGTCATCTGCAAATGTAAAAAGTTTGCTTACTATACCAGAGTCTAAATCATTAATGTAGATTAGGAATAGCAGAGGACCTAATCCTGATCCCTATGGTACTCCACTGGTTACCTCGCTCCATTTTTAGGTTTCTCCTCTGATCAGTACTTTCTGTTTTCTACATGTTAACCACTCCCTAATCCATGTACATGTGTTTCCTTGAATCCCAACTGCGTTCAGTTTGAGAATTAATCTTTTATGTGGGACTTTGTCAAAAGCTTTCTGGTAATCTAAATAAACCATGTCATATGTTTTGTCGATGTTGCATCCTCAAAACAATCAAGCAGGTTAGTTAGACACGATCTCCCTTTCCTAAAACCACATTGACTGTCTCCTAGGATACTGGTACCATATAGGTAATTTGAGCAATTCAAAGATCAAAATACGGATCTCTACTGGGAACAGTTAGATGTTAAACAGTGAAAACAAAATCTCTCTATCCTCAAGTTTAAGCAGTCTACAGGAAAACCTGCAGTATTAGAAATACTTAATTAAACACTGAAATAAAAAATACAAAAACACCTTTGAAAGAAACCCTTTAAGGCACTAGGGTCAAGTTACAGGTCCAAAAGCAAAGCTAGTATTTCTATTCTTCATCTGGTACTATGGTATTGTATATATTATCTATTGCTAGTACAGGGAGAACGTGGGGGGAAATATCAAACTATATGACACAAATCCTTGCAAAAAACAAAGTACTGTTTTAACCTCATCTGTAAATATACTACATGACTGAAACTTTAAACATATATAATTAAAGTAAAAAACATGTGTAAAAGTATATTCTGGCATTTTATATTAATACACTATCCATATTGTATTTTGCAGTTGTGTTTTGATCACACAAATTGTTTACATCCATTTTATTCCTGTGAGACATGTTAATTGAAATGCACCATTTGACGTGTTCTCAAACAGAAAGAATACCAATTTTATGATCAAAACGCAGATCTCTACTAGGAACAGTTACATGTTAAACAATAAAAACAAGGGCTCTCTATCCTCAGGTTTAAGCAGTCTACTTGACAACGTGCATTATTGGAAAACCCTGCATATAAAAGGCGATCAGGTAAACGTGCCAGTCAAATTAATGAAGATGGTCGAGCTTCAGAAGCAAGATTGCTCCTGTATACGTTCCACAGTTTCATGATCGGAGCATAAACTGTGCACACTATATGGTATAATTATATAATGTAATTATGGTACACTATATAACCGCCACACCTTTTTGCCGTCTGTACAGATCATATTGTTTTAGTTCATAAATAATAAGTACGGCCTGATAAAGTGTTTGTTTCGCTTTAAGATCGGTAATACATCTCCTGCTGTACCTTTCGAAATCGCCATTGTTGGGTTGCGCTGTGAGATGTGGAGTGAAGATTGTGGCTTCCGGTAGAAACAGCTATCTGTGTGAATATCAATCGAGAAGAGAGGAGGTGTTGAGTAGAGCTTTTCATCCGAATCTATTGTTGCGAGAGACATCAAACAGTGCAGAAAGAAGGCAGGATTCACACCTGGAGATTTGAGAAAACGGGCACATTATACAAGATCATTTTGCGTTACCAAAAATAAATAAATAAATACATAAAAAAAAAAAAAAAAACATTCTGTGGGGATATAAAAATCGCTTAAGACTATTGTTTCAGAGTAAAGCATACAATAAGCCATCCAGGGAGTTTTATTTCATGGGGATGTGTTCAAGACAAGAGAGAATACATAAAGACGTCGACATTGTAATCCAGAGGTGCAAGGCAGATAAGGACTGCGTGTTTTCGGGTGAGTTTTCTACGTTTCTATTGTATGAAGGTTACTGTACTTGATATTGTTGTCTAATGTGTTTATTGACTTGCAATGAACCGACTTTGCACTACATACATCTCTAACAATGACAGGTAAAATGCGTCTTAAAAAACTCGTAAACATAATTAAAAACCTGAAACCGTCTGTATTTTTTTTAACACGATTTAAAATGCATAACTCGCATTTTTAGTGTTGTTGCACAATGCAAAATAAACGTTTGACAGTCTGTGAATGACACACTGTAACTATATGTCGTGGCATATATGTATCTGTCTGGTGTTAAATCAGCATTGTTTTCATAACAGCGAACGCCTGGATTATATATATATATATATATATATATATATATTATATATATATATATATATATATATATATATATAGTCATGGCGTTGGCAGTGTATTCGTGTTCAGTGCCTTACAAGAATCAACTTAAACCAACATTTTGCAACCCTATAATTGTGAGGGAATTCGATAAACATTACTTTTATTTTTACAATTAATGTGTTTTATTTAGTCAGATTTTCAATATCTATCTATATTGTCCAACTTCACTGTGAAATCCCTTCTGATGTTGCCATGGAAACAGCACTTGTTGAAAAAGGGGCTATTTCTGCGGCTGTTTTTTTTTCTTTACTTGTTAATGGGTTTTGCTTAAAGTTTCTGTTGCAATCTTACCTGACACATTATTTTGCCCTTTCCAGATTTCCGATATTCAGACGCCACGTTTACATTCACCGACACCAGGGGCTCTAAAAGGTAATGTATCCATTTGTACAGTAATGACATAACACGCGTGTTCTTTTTTTAAAATAATGCAACCTGCAGTTTCAAAACGCCGCTGATGCTTTTTAACGTGTTGCGAAATGTTTAGAACAAAAGCTAAGAACAAAAACCCACGCAAGAGGCAAACTGACAAGTCACTCGTGCCTTGATACTGACAAGTATTGCAGTTGGGTTCACAGGAACACTAACTGCAAAACTCCAAAACAGAAATTCCAAAAAGGTGATGTTACACGATCCGAAACTGCGCTCACACAGAGCGGTATTAACTATTAGTATTATACAGGCTGCTGTAGAGAAGTTGGAGAAAAATAGAAACTGTCATCGCACTGTCAATACGGTTTTTAAGACATTGTGGTTTGCTGATCATGTATCATGTAAACTTGGGATACCATAAATAGGAATCTAAATCAGGGTCTAATGTGTTTTGAATGGTTACTGCCTCAGGATTTATTCAGGAAAGATGGGGGATACCTCAATAATGTGTGCTGGTGTTCCTGGGAATGGGATATTAACCCTCAGTAATGTGTGTTGCTTTTCCTGGGAATGGGATATTAACCCTAAGTCAGTTTCGTTCATTCAAGTGTTTTCTAATAGGTATCCAAATCCTATATTTAATCCAAAAAAGCATCTGGGTGCATTTGTGTTCTGCGCATGTCTAAATACTGTGCCTAAAAATCTACCAGATAGAGTAACATGAATTGCTGTTTCAACAACTTTACAACCTTATACGCTCAAAGTAGGTGCAGAAACAGGTCTTTTAGAAAATACTGCTGCGTTTCAAATATTTTCATCAATGTACTGCAGTTACCTTTCTAGGTTCAATGAGTACTTGAATGTATTAACTTCCTGTACTTCCGTGAATCGCAAATTCAGTTTCATGGTGCTTCCGTTATTTCTTGCTCACACATGATTAGTGAGACAATGATATGTTTGTTTTGGTTGAAGAAAACATATATTTCGAATGTCTAGCACCGGGTGTTGAAGGGTGTATATTATAATGAGCTAACATCATATCACGGAAAGAGGTCAATGTTTGCAGTATGTTAGATATATTTATGTAATGCCACACACACACACACACACACACACACACACACACACACACACACACACAATATATATATATATATATAGTTATTTTTGTCAATAATGTACAACGATATTAATGCTTGAATTTCTTCCAGCACAGAATGTAAAGTTTGCTCAGGCACGCTTACTGTACTATTGACGCAAGAGCACTGAGACTGTCATTTTCCCAGTGCTGTGTACCTCGCAGTAAACCTGCAGTAAATATAGCTAAAAAAAGAGCAGTGTTTGGATTTTTTTTTTTACTATCTGAAGACAACAATAGGATAGCAAGTTGTGTGCAGCAAAACAGACTTGATGATGCATTAAATCCAATGATAAACTGTGAGCAGAATATTATTCTATTTTTTTTTTAAAAAGCTCTCTTCTTTGAATATTTGAGACTCCTGAGTGTTTGCCAGGTTGTACATTATTATTATTATTATTATTATTATTATTATTATTATTATTATTATTATTATTATTACACAATGTACTTCAAAGTTGTAATTTTGATTATCTTGCTTAATATGCATTGGTTGCGAGTGTATTTGGCAGCATTTTGAAGCAGAAATTGATTACTCTGCCGTCATTTGTTGTATGAAATTCAAGTTTGACTGAATTTTGTAACCAGAAATGTAATATTTTTTATGACATCTTTTAAATTTTTTTGAACAATTTAAGTTGTGATGCTTTAACGAACGTTGTTGTAGTTGACATTGCGTAGGCTACAATTCTTTTCTACTGTATAGTATAGGTAGAAGTTATAATACGCAATGAGGGACATGTGTCAAGGTCGGCCAGTGCAGCACTAAATTGGTGCAGTGTAAAGTAGCACTCTGCGGCGGCAAAAATTTTACCCCATGTGGAATGTATTAACTGGCCCAAAATTAATGAGGCACGGCGTAAGCTGGTACATTTAAAAGTAAAAATTTTGCAGCGCCGGTGTTGTGAAACTCTCAAAATGGGTTACTGTAACACAGATTAACTAACGGTCTAATGGGGAAAAATAGCGCCTCCCCTACAAATGGGCTACCTCAATTGATCAGTAGGTAGGTCATTTAGAGAGTCAGTGACCTGTGTTGACTAAGGGGCCTTTCACACCTAGTTCGTTTGGAGAGGATCATTTGCACTAGAGTTCAATTAACACCTAAGTTCGGTTCATTTGTGCAGGTGTGAAACGTCAGAAATATTAGTTTCGCATCACAGTGTGCACTAAAGAAAAGGACAAGGACTCACCTGGAAGGGTGATCTCGGCCCGACTGAAAGGGAACAGTAATGCGTTTCCCCCTCAAAGTCCGCCAGTGTGAAAGCAATCGCGTTAGAATTCACAATGCAACAGAAACCGAACTGACTGGTGGTAAAGTGTTGGAATAATATTATATAATAATTAATGGAATAATATTATATATTATCACTAGTGTAGTATTTATTTAGTATAATAAATACTGTTTATTAAGCTGTATTGATTTGTTATGTGTTTGAAGTTGGAAATACTGGCACCCCCTATCCTAACTCTTTACAGTACTTGCTAGCATGAATGAGTGTTCAAGAAACTTCAAAAACATAGCATTGCTAAATAAGTATAGTTTAATGCACAGTTAGGTGTGCTAGATTGCGTTTAATTTAATAAACATTAAAACTTAGTTTCGCATCACAGTGTGCACTAAAGAAAAGGACAAGGACTCACCTGGAAGGGTGATCTCGGCCCGACTGAAAGGGAACAGTAATGCGTTTCCCCCTCAAAGTCCGCCAGTGTGAAAGCAATCGCGTTAGAATTCACAATGCAACAGAAACCGAACTGACTGGTGGTAAAGTGTTGGAATAATATTATATAATAATTAATGGAATAATATTATATATTATCACTAGTGTAGTATTTATTTAGTATAATAAATACTGTTTATTAAGCTGTATTGATTTGTTATGTGTTTGAAGTTGGAAATACTGGCACCCCCTATCCTAACTCTTTACAGTACTTGCTAGCATGAATGAGTGTTCAAGAAACTTCAAAAACATAGCATTGCTAAATAAGTATAGTTTAATGCACAGTTAGGTGTGCTAGATTGCGTTTAATTTAATAAACATTAAAACTTAAAAAACATATAGTTTAAACATTAAAATAAAAACATTTTGAAAAGATGCTGTGTAAGGGGGGTAGTATTCGTCCCGTTCGATGTGCGGTCTCAGCAGCAGAAGTCGGCCATCTCAAAACATGGAGTCGGCCATCTTGGGGGAAGTGCGTTAGCTGCAAGGACGCTGAGCATTTTAAAATAAATAGCTTTCTATAAATTACCACATATACAAAAAGTTTGTGAACCCCTTGGGATTTTCACATATTTCAAATCTAAAATGTTATTAGATCTTAATCAAAGTCCTAATAATAGATAAAGATAACCTGATTAAACAAATAACACAAAACCATGATACTTTTTCAACATTTATTTATCCACAAATGATTCAACATTCAATATCCATGTGTGAAAAAGTATGTGAACCTTTACATTCAGTAACTGGTGGCACCTCTTGAGCAGTAATGACTTAAACTAAGCGTTTCCTGTAACTATTGGTCAGTCTCTCACATTGGTTTTGAATTATTTTGGCCCATTCCTCGTACAGAACTGCTTCAACTCAGTGACATTTGAGGGCTTCCTTGCATGGACAGCTCACTTCAGGCCCTGCCACAACATTTCGATTGGGTTTAGGTCAGGACTTTGACTCTGCAGCCATTCTTTTGTAGATCTGCTTTTACGTTTTCATTGTCTTGCTGCATAATCCACTTTCGGTTCAGCTTCAGCTCACGGACGGATGGCCTGACATTCTCCTCTAGAATCTTCTGGTACAATGCAGAATTCATGGTTGTGTCAATGACGGCAAGCCGTCCAGGTCCTGAGGCAGCAAAGCAGCCCCAAACCGTCACACTCCCACCACCATGCTTGACGGTTGGGATGAAGTTCTTCTGTTCGAACGTAGTGTTTGGTTTTCGCCAAACATAACATTTCTCATCAAGGCCAAAAAGTTCTACCTTTGACTTGTCTGTCCAGAGAACATTATTCCATTAGTCTTGCGGGTCATTATGTGTGTTTTGGCAAACTTCAGACGGACAACAATGTTCTTTTTAGAGAGCAGTGGTTTCCTCCTGGCTATCCTTCCATGAACACCATTGTTGTTCAGTCTTTTTCTGATAATTGAGTTATGAACACTCACATTAGCCAAGGCGAGAGTGGCTAAGGTGGAGATATGTTACTCTGGGGTTCTTTGTGACTTCCTTGATGATTTTCCGGTTTTTGGAGAGATTTTGGTAGGATGACCGCTCCTGGGTAGAGTGACTGTTGTCTTGAACTTTCTCCATTTGTAGACTCCATGTCTGAGAGTGGATTGATGGAGCCCCAAATCCTTAGAAATGGTTTTGTAACCCTTTCTAGACTGATGAGCATCAATAACTGTTTTTCTGAGGTCCTCAGAGATTTCTTTTGATCGTGGCATGACTTATTTCCACACACCTCTATGGTGTAGACCAAACTACGTTTCTTAGCTTTGTTTAGGGTGGGGCTTCCCAAACTCAGCCCTGAAGATCTACCTAATTATTTCCAACACCTGATTCTAATTATCCCCTTAATTGAGCTGGTAAAACCAGGGATTCACTTACTTTTTCACATACCCTGAATCTTAATTACTCATTGTTTGTCTAATTTATACATCATTTTGTTTCAGAAGACATGGAATTGGTTAGTATAAACCCTACTGGATATTTAAGAAAAGTTTTGATTCAAGAAGGCTATCATGGTAAAACTATGGAATTTCCATAATTATCATTGGGGTTCATAAACTCTTTCTCGGCACTGTATGTCTTTAAATAGGTCTTTTACATCAGCTTTTCTACTCTCCTTAAATGCAACTGATACTTGATAATCCATTTGTGCAACTCAATTGCAACTGAGAAACGCGTTAATAGTAAAATTAGTTTAATTTACGTTTTTTTTTCTTGTGTGAAACCACTAAATGGGCTTTTAAATGCTAAGTCTTACTTTAATATAAATGCCAAAGAGACTCGTCTTTATTAATTGAAATACAGTTACTCATCATAACGATTGTAATAATGCGTCCAGCAAAACGCTTTATTTTTCATTATAGCTTGAATAAAGATTAGTCGCTTATTAACATGTTGCGATCTTGTTTGTAAGTGAAAAATGAAGGGTTGGCCTGTTTAAAAGCCCATTAAGTTGTTTGACAGAAAAAAATAACTTAATTGAATCAAATAAATTATTAAAGCCATAAATATAAATCAATTTATAAAAACAGTGAAGCAGTATGAAAAAAATAATAGCATCAGCGGTACGATAATGGTCTGTTTTGAATAGAGGGCGAGTATTAATTGCATTATTACAGAAATGTTATGCAGTCTAATTATTCAAACAGTACTAAAATCCAAATTGCTAATCTATCCTACTTACAGCGTAGAAGAGACAAGATTTAGTAAAGTTCACACCAAACTGACTTAATTCCAAGTACAGTTTCACATTAATTAAAACAATCAATACTGTTTAATAATAATAATAATAATAATAATAATAATAATAATAATAATAATAATATAATAATATTACTAATAGCAATAGTTTGTATTTATCTGACTGGCAGCAGTAGCAAAAAAAGAAGACCAAAAAATACATAAAATGGAAGCAATCTTCTGTTAAAAAAACAAACAAACAAGTCAAACATGTCTAGGCCCCACTTCGACACTAGATCCAGCTTCAAAGAAGCAGACTAGTCACGTGACCAAATGCATGCTGGTCATTGGGAGGTGATTATCCAATGACAAGGATGTCACGTGACAAAGGTAGGAAGTAATAAAAAGTAACAAAGTTTAAACGAATAGCAAAATTAAAAACGTTTGACACTTTACTAACTTTTAAACTATAAATGATTTACACCCCTATACACAATATTTACTAAACTAAATGCATCAGAGAATAAAATTGTTTCCAATGCTCATTTTATTCTGCCAGGGCACTGTATATATTATAATTATTATTTTTACGTTACATATATAAATAGCTTGGTCTCTCGCATAATTGGTCTTTATGCCTTGACACACTTTTTCTGCATGTTATGTGTCATTACAATATAATCATATTGAGACGAGAAAGGCTGATAAACAGGGATTGATAGGAACTGCTACAACTCACCGATGTAGGTGCACATAATGCAGCATGAAAACGTCGGTGTTGCTCAACAATATGTATTATCCAGCTTTCGCGCTGACATTCTACAAGCAGATGTTGAATAAACAAAATATATGTAAATAGCACTAATATCGCAAGCCATGCACGGGCGGAACCCTCCATGTTTAGTAATGAACATCCATCTGGGCATTAACAGGAAGATATCATTTTGGTCACGTGCACAAATCCAGACGATCAGATTCACTTAAAAATTGCAGTGTAAAAACAAACACATTCTGGTGCGATTACAGTCGAGAAGGCAAACTTGAACTTGCTTGGAGGAAAAATGCAGTTTGTTTGAGATTTTCTGGTGTGAAACCAATCAAAGCAAAAGTCAGTACTCTACGTCTGTTCCTGCATTGTTGAGGAAGGTTAGGAATGTGCAATCTCCGTCGTAAATGCCTCAGAAAATTCATGAGATCATGAATTTCACGGAAATCGTGTATTTCACTGCCTACTGTGAAAAATATGCATTTTATTTTACATTACTGTACTCTTCACCTCCCCTGCTGATTTCATACTTTTATCAAGTAGAAGCAGCGCTACAGCAGCTTACACGGTCCGATGCCAATGCATGCATTTGGTTACTACGGCAATGGGGTCAATCAAATACCGGCTTCATGATTGGTGAATTCTTCATACTGTACAGTGACAATTCTACATACTACTAATGTACAGTGTGTATAAAGAAAAACACAAAAGCTTCGGTTTTGTCATTTCAGGTTTTCAGTTAATATTTCTCCCGTGTTTAGTATTTTGGGATTCGAGGCAGGAAAATAAGCTATAAATTGCATGATCATTTAAATCGATGTTTTAAAGGTTTGCAAAACTCTAAAATGTTGCTGAATTTGTCATTCAAGATTGTTTTTAAATAAGCTATTTTGTCTGCTTGTTACTTTTTTTTGCAGTCAACACAGACCATTTAAATGTCTTGTTTCCAGCAGAAGTTTGTTACATTTTTAAAGATTGTTTCAATAGCAAATTGAGATACAGTGTACATTTTTCAAGAGTTGACTAGGCTAAATGTTAAAATGTTTCAGCCTTGGTTTTTGGGTGATGTTCTTGATTAGACGATAACACATTTTAGGCAGCTTACATCAGTAGAATATAATGTAAATAGAAAATGTGTTTTTTTTGTAATAAATAATTGGTTTCTTGACACTGTGAAATTATAATTTTTTTTTTATTGTCATTCGTGAATTTCTTTTAAAAATACTGTGAGTTTTCCAGGCGCTTATATGACTGCTGCCATAATGCTCTTTCTTATCAGTTGCTTTCTGACTTTTTCTTTGCATACAAATAAGACCAATTTGAGATAGGTCGTGTTTGTGGAGCGCATTGCATGCCGGAACTTATTTTGGTGGTGATAATACGGTCTTAACTTACCAAGATACATGCAGGGCAGTTTTAGGCATAAACTCTGCGCTATGACCATAACACCATCATAAGAACATAAGAAAGTTTACAGATGAGAGGAGGCCGTTCGGCCCATCTTGCTCGTTTGGTTGTTAGTAGCTTATTGATCCCAGAATCTCATCAAGCAGCTTCTTGAAGGATCCCAGGGTGTCAGCTTCAACAACATTACTGGGGAGTTGATTCCACACCAGCAATATCCATTTTGTAGCAAGGTGACCAGAACTGAACACAATATTCAAGATGAGGTCTTACTAATGCATTGTACAGTTTTAACATTACTTCCCTTGGTTTAAATTCAACACTTTTCACAATGTATCCGAGCATCTTGTTGGCCTTGTTTATAGCTTCCCCACATTGTCTAGATGAAGACATTTCTGAGTCAACAAAAACTCCTAGGTCTTTTTCATAGATTCCTTCTCCAATTTCAGTATCTCCCATATGATATTTATAATGTACATTTTTATTTCCTGCATGCAGTACCTTACACTTTTCTCTATTAAATGTAGTTATTGGTCAGTAGTTATTGGTTCAGTTTTGTTTCCCCTTTTGTGGATCGGTATTACGTTTGCAATTTTCCAGTCAGTACAACCCCTGTGTCAAGAGACTGTTGCATGATCTTGGTTAACGGTTTGTAAATAACCTTCTTTCATTTCTTTGAGTACTATTGGGAGGATCTCATCTGGCCCAGGGGATTTGTTTATATTAAGAGTGTCTAGTCCCTTTAACACTTCTGCCTCGGTTATGCTAAAGTTATTTAAAACTGGATAGGAACCATTACAAACGCTTGATACATGTCCCCCAGTGTTTGACAGCAAGTGGCTATAATTTATTTTCTACTGAAGTGTTTTTACTAGTACAAATGCCAAATGTTATTTTTGTGTGACTATATTTGGGGATTCTAACTGATGCAATATAAGAACTGAATTTTTCAAAGTGTCAAGAGTATGTCTGTCTCCTCTTCCTGAAGGGCATGCATTTTCTATCTGTGACGTTACCTTGTCTTCACTCCATCTACCTTTTAGAAGATGTGCAGTTAAAAGAACAAAATGCAGCTTCTGGATCAGAAAGATTCATGTTGCAGAATATTTTAGATACTTTGCACATTTTTACATACTTACCATAATCAGTATTCATGGGGCTGGACCAAAAATAAGAAACATCTATATACAGTAATGTTAGTAATATATTCTGCACCCTGTGTGTAAGGCGCAACCTTTGCATAATGTGCATGACTAAGCAGGCTTGGGTTACAACCCCAGTATAATACTCCCTTCTTGTACAATTTGTACATCTCGTATGCTAGATGATCTACTTATACTACAGAATACCGCGTGACTTCTGTATGACGTGCAACCCATATACAGTAGAAGACACACATTTTTTGCACTGTAAGATGTATATAAGAGAAAACTAAACGATAACTGTAATTAAGCATTGCTATTCTAGACTACTTGCTCTCAACAGAAGACGTATCATTTTAGAACTCTCCAAATTGTTACAATTATTAATCTCAAGGCAATTTATTTTCTAGCTTATTTTTTAGTTTAGCTATTAAGGTGGCATGTAAAAACTGCTAAAACTTCATTTGTACATAACAGCTTTGATATCCTCCATCCATAAACCTCACTAAGTCTCAGAAACAATACTTGTAAAAACAGCAGAAAGCTGTGTGCTATCCTCTGATGAATATGTGTGTTCAAAACTACACCATGTTCAGTAACACTGCAAAATAAACTGATTTTTATGCATTAGTCTTGTGTATTGATGTTTCGACATTGATTACATGTTTCAGAGATATTCCGCTGAACAGCACAGTAGAGAATCAATTATCCAAACTAGTTGGGACCGATACTGGTTTGCATAATCGATTCAAATGGATAATCGAACAGGTATTAATAACAATTACTGTACCTTTAATAGTGTATAGAATAAAGTTAACATGCACAAGTACCTACTAGTAACCTATTCTATCACATTAAGCATACAAAAGTGCAAACAATTTACATCATTAAATTAATGCAATTCAGTAAAACTAACACCTACAGTTGAGGTAATGAAATACTGTAATTAAACGCACCATATACCAAACTTTGAAAATCAAAGAATACAATTCAGTACAACTGTGACAAATTACAGAACATTAGGAACCATTAAACTTCAAAAATTCAGTACAATGTTTCTATACTTTGATGCTTGTTGCCAAGGCGTTGTAGTAACGTGCAATTGAAATGAATAAAATTCAAGTTCTAAGCTGCTCAATAACGTAGACAGAATCTCCAGCCCTTACTGACGAAATAGAAGAAAAATCAAGAACAAGGTGACTGTTAATTTGCTTAACTGCAGCAATTTAAAACACACACAGCTCCATCTGAGGTTTTGTTGGTCTGAATAATTCTGCAACTTATTTGCCTCAGTCTGCTGATCCTTTTTTTGGTAGTTAAATCTCATAGCTGTTTTAGCAGCAGAAGCATCTGCGTAATACACCACACATGATTACTGGTGCGATCGGTTGATTAGATACTACGGTTGATCAAAGATCAGATAATTGACTCTACTGTAATTTAATTTGGTAGAAAGACATTCTTTTAGTTGAAACAATTAAAACAGGGCCTCGCCTGCTGTAGAGTTCCCCAGTAAGGGTATAGCTGCACGTCCCAAGCATTTGTCTCATCACCTAGTGCGATCCTGTTTGGGGTTTTGCATTCCCATTATACCTTTCACATAGTAGGAACTACTGTGCATGACTCACTATGAATCACTATGAATCTACAATGTGACATAAATGCAAAGGTAAAATACAAATTCAACAATATGTACTAAATCAGCAAACACATTCCATTTGTTTCACATGAATATTGCAGCTGCACAGCTGTCAGGGGGTTAAGCATACCCACAGCCGTAGTAATAATTGTTGTACACTAAGTATGATCACTTGGATCCTGCTGCTCAGGGAGATGATGACTCTGGTCCTGCATCTACAGCCTGTAGAGATGGGATTTTCAGAGGCTGTTTTGGATCCTGCTTGGATCCTGCTGCTCAGGGAGGCTGTCTTGGATCCTGCTGGTCAGGGAGACGATGACTCTGGTCCTGCATCTACAGCCTGTAGAGATGGGATTTTCAGAGGCTGTCTTGGATCCTGCTGGTCAGGGAGATGATGGCTTGGTCCAGATCCCTGGATATTATTCTAGGGATCTTTGTGACTTCCTGGACAATTTTACTCCTTGCTCTTGGACAGATTTTGGCAGGACCGCCACTCCTGGGAAGATTCACTACTGTCTCAAACTTTCTCCATTTGAACAAAATGGCTCTGACAGTGGTTTGGTGAAGCCCCTGAGCCTTAGAAATGGCTTTGTAACCCTTTCCAGGCTGATAGACATAAACAACTTTTGTTTTTCTGGAGGTCTTCAGGAATTTCTTTTGATCGTGGCATGATGTGCTGACAACTTCACTCTGATGGTAAGGGCCAAAGTTAGTCAGATTTATAATGGGAAGGGCTGGGCCAAATCAGTCCTGATTGTTAACCAAAGTATTCAAACAGCTGACCCTGATTATCCCTTTAATTGGGTTCAGTTAACTGGGGGGGGGCAATAACTTTTTCACACCTGAAGATTGCATGTTTGATTACCTTGCAAACCAAACAAGTGAAAGAAGCACTAAACTTTGGTGCCATTTTTTTCTCTAGACTCCCTCTATATACTACTTCAACCCACAAAAAGATCTGAACAAGTTCAATGTGAAAAATGTGCAAAAATGCAGAAAATCAGACAGGGGGCAAATACTTTTTCACGGTACTGTATATAGTCTCAAATCATTTGTATTAACAATATACGTACGAATCCAATTGGTAATTAGACTGGCAACAGCAATCAGATCATTACGACATACGGATTCTGTATTAAAACACAATACATTGATTTCATCAGACTTTTTTGGCATTTTTTAAATAAGCATTAAAAACAAACACATTTATAAAGCCATATTATCAGTTTCAGATCTTAGTATCCAAAAATGATTTCTCAATTGATAGGCAATGGCCCTAGTTGTTAACTGGGCAAACATCAGCAGTCAGATCATTAAGGCAAGTCAGTTACTTTTCAAAGCACAAGACAGATTAACATTTTTTTTTTTTTTTAAAGTCAAAAGACATTTATCAGCTGCAGTCCATAATATAATCATTCAATTCATTGCAAACACAATTATTTAATGAACACATTGGCTTGATGCAAATCCACAGTTAATAATTGAAAGCCTTATACATGTAAAAAGTTCCTTATATTACCTGTAGATAAACAGGAATAAATTAAAAAAAAGCATGACAGACCCAAATCCTCATTCATCCCATTAGGAAATAATGTATCTAATGTAAATATCCAAAAGGCTTCTCTCTGTAATATTTTAGTGCCCCGAACTCCACCTCTGTGATGGGGTAAAATTATCTCTAAACCAAAGAACTTTAAAACTTTAAAATGCCAAAAAACATAAGACTTTATACCTTGCCTGCAGATAGAGCTTTTCCGTTCATTAATCTGTATACGCAAATAGCGTTTTGTTTTACCAACAGCATTGTCTGCATTCTAGAATCAGTTAAAATTTGTGTGGAGGTGATTTTACACACGCCCTTGGTGTGAGATGCCATTAATAAACCCTCAAGCTCTCCCTCTTGGTGTTTATAAGGGGTTCGTCTATTTCTTGCAGAAATGCAGCTGTAGATAGTGTACAGTGAGAGTTTTGCACTAACCACCCTTCTTTGTATTCTGGTCATATCCCTGATATATTAGGAACTAAAGTTCATCAGGATAAACTAGCAGGGCTGTATATTTACTGCACCTCCCACAATAAGCTGCAGGATCTTTTGTAGGCTGCGGGCAATCATTTGTATTGATTAGCGAGACTCAACTGGACTGGCATGATTTTATTAATGTATACACCTTCACCTTGCTGGAGGCAATCTGTTCTCCCTTATGGAAAAAAAAAACAAACATTTTTTTTTAAATATTGTAGAAAAGTATGATCTATGTATTTTTGATATATAGAAATTGGCTCCGTTTATATATTTAAAACATATGGGATATATTTAAAATATATTTTAGTCTGTAATCAATACGTTTATTTTATATGTTGAAAATATGTGGTGCACCATTTATTTTCATTAGTCTGTAATCCGTATAAAATAAATATATGGATTACAGACTAAAATATATTTTAAATATATAAAAAATGGGCCAGTTTCTATATAAATATATGTTTGTTTCATAAGGGGTTGAATGTCACAGAAACAGGATGCTGTTGTAACTGTTGTGTGGCGTGTCGAGTCCCTTTATGCATTGGTCCATTGAGGGGGTGAAGGAAGAGCAGCATCAAGTAAGCTCCCCAGGGCAATTATAAAAGTGTGCCTGGCAGCTTCCATAACAGTGGCAACCTGAGTGAAGAGTTTGCATTCACCTCTGAAGCAAGCCCAGAGTAACTGGCCGGTGAAGACAACTGGATTATGTGTGATTGCTGGGCGATATGGTTTTAAAAACTGCAACTGGCTGTACATGACAGCAGCTACTAATTCATTAGATTGAGAAAAATTTTTACAGCAAATTTCAATTTCAGTCTTGCAGTTGTTTTCAGGTCAAAGTACTGTAAAGGAAGAATTGGACTTGATGTGATCATGTGATTAACAGACACAGAGGAAAGGAATGAAACCCTGTGTGGGTAGCCTTTTGGACATGATTTGGAAACCTACGATCCCTAGGCTTAAATAAGAGAGCATTCCTTTCTTATATGGAAACTGTGTTTCTGCTGCTGCAATGGAACAGAAAGGTTTAAAAAATGATCATGGTTTACTCTATATTGAAACAGCTGTAGCAAATTGGATAGGTTTTTTTTTTAGCAAGCGGTTTTAGTCTTTCTGTTTTAGGAATAAGTTGGATTTCTTCTGGCCAAGTGAATAAGAACATATTTCCAATTCATTTATTAATACCACTGAGAAGACTATGGAAGCCTCAGTGATGGTTCGAATATCACATTGCTACTTCTAGCCCTGTATTGAACTCAGCATCACTGTAGTGTGGTTCACGGAGATCTCAGTACAGGAATAAGAAGGGGTGTTCATAGAAGAGATTAGAATATATCTTCAGGTTAATATGCCTGTGTTATCTTCACGTTAATATATTTGTGTATGGGTTGGACGCCACCTTATCACATCCAGAACGTATCTTCACATTAATGTATTTGCCAGGACAGGGTGGCTGACCCGTTAGACCCTTAGAAGCCATCACTTTGTATGTCGCTGTTTGCTTGGATTTTCAAATTTGACAAACACGTTACAGGCTTCTGAATCATTTCTCACAGTGCTCGGTAGACATTACTGTCGGTCTGGTGGTATGCAGATCCCATTAGAGAGGCAAACCAGTGGGGTTTGGAAAAAACGCTATGGCAGCATTTGAAATCATTGGCATCGGCTCAGTTAACACTGTATGATTACCTTCGCAGTGGCACTTTGTAAGCAGTTTTAAATGTGGTGTGACAGGCTCCTGCTTTGTGGTCATTCATAGTTAGCATGTCTGAGTTGGAGGGTTTTACAAGAGATTCTGCCACAGGGTTAGCCAAGTAACCAGATGCTCTTTTTTTCTACTTAAAATATGGTGATAAACCAAGTAAAAGTAATTGCAGATCTGCCAGCTTTCAGGGTTTTTCCCAGGACACTGAGAAGACTTTTTTAATGGAAGTCTTCTCTCGTGCATGGTTAGCCAAGAAATTGTGAGGATTTATTTGTTAATTAAGATTTAATGATTAATTGCAGTAGTAAAAAAAAAAAAAATGAAATCTACAGAAGGTGATGAATTATTAATAAGCAGTGTTATAAAAAATGAATTTAGAATTAAAACAGATGTTCCCATACCTTAGCATAAAGTTGGTGTTCTTATTGCATAGGGTCTTGTACCCCTTCAGAGAACTGTATGTTCTGTTTAGTAAGCCATGATGCAGAGATGAGCACCATTTTCTCCTGACAGTTTAAAAAGGGTTGTTTCTCACTTCCTGATGACGTTTTTCATACCAAGTATCAGGAGGGTCTCAGGAACAGCAACGTTGAAGATATAAGAAATCATCGAGTATTTCACACTTATTAATTGTTAACAGTACTGCGATTATATCTAAACATATAGTTACTAAAAAATTGCATGTAAAGGAAAAACATCTCTAAAGAAGGCGCTATAATGAGAGATGATATGAGATGCATTTCTTGGAGAAAGGGCGTGTGATTGGCCAGGCAAGAAAACAGTTGCATACAGTGTACTGCAGTGCATGGTAGTATACAGTGTACTGCAGTGCATGGTAGTATACAGTGTACTACAGTGCATGGTAGTATACAGTGTACTACAGTGCATGGTAGTATACAGTGTACTACAGTGCATGGTAGTATACAGTGTACTACAGTGCATGGTAGTATACAGTGTACTACAGTGCATGGTAGTATACAGTGTACTACAGTGCATGGTAGTATACAGTGTACTACAGTGCATGGTAGTATACAGTACACTACAGTGCATGGTAGTATACCTTATACTACAGTGCATGGTAGTATAAAGTGTACTGCAGTGCATGGTAGTATATAGTACACTACAGTGCATGATAGTATACAGTGTACTGCAATGTATGATAACAGTGTTTTAACATAATCTTCAGGTTTAAAAAATGCCAATGGAGGGCTGACTAATCTGATGAACCGGAGCGACGATACCGTTTAGTTAAGATGGCTGTAATTTTTTTTACTCCTAGATATCATATCATAAAATATATTGTTGCAGTACACTTCTGTCATTCAATTCATGTAACAAGACAAAGTTTCTATTGTTCATGTTATGTTTTTTTTGCAACATACAAAAACCTTTTGTTCATTATTTGAAACCTGTTTAATTCTCGCCTGTCAGACAAGAAGGTTCCGGATCTGGGATCTGGTGTGCCCTGGTTGTAGATGAAACCGGGGTCATAAGTTACACAAACCCAGTTTTACAATATCTGTCTAAACTTGCTAACCTTTTTGCACTAGGTTTCAGGTAACCAACATTTGAGCTTTGTTTTTAAATGCTAACGTGAACAGGAACTAATTGTTTTAAAAAAAAAAAAAGGAAAAAAAAAAAACTGTTTACTTTTATTGTCTAGCCAGTCCTTTGATTTAGATCTTAAAAATCAGCCATCACCATTTATTTGATATATTAAAAGAAGAAGAGTGTGCCATGATTCAGCTTTGACAAAAGTAAATTGAATGTCAGCCTTATTACCATTAAGGGTCACAAGACCTACGAATTATTGTTGTTCATCTCTGCATTAGCAGCTTTATGCATCAGCTTATGAGTTTTAGCATTTTCACTCAAAATAAACCGAGTCATCTGCGCTTATTGCTGAGTTACTGGACATGGTCTTTCATGTTTGCTGTATCACAGGTGCATGGAGAACCTGTTTACATGACTCAAACTGTTTATTTCCAATGGGACTGTTTGATGTGTTTCAAGCTAGAATTTGCATCGGGAAACATCTACAGGAGCAACATCACAAGTAACTGCTGTTTGAATAAAGATATTACCGTAAAAAAACAGATTGCATTATCTGTATCACTGTATCACTGTGTTTTCAGAGAAACAAAGAAAATCAATTTTAAAGTAATCACAAAGACGTTCTATTATTTAGTAAGTAATGGACGTAAACATGCCTAGAAAGTGCTTGTAATGTTGTTACAGTACGTGGAGATTAATTATATCTGCTGCACAGAAACACCCCCCAGGGATTGTACATTTTTCCAGCCTAATTGTTGCTTTATGACTCTGTTTATCAATATAGGTTAAAATCAATCCTGAAACAGGGAGACAACTAATATTTTGCATTTAGTGACTATGAAAGGCAATGAACAAAAGAAGATCCCAGTGGGCAACTCCAGAACGGCTGTGCTTCGGCATTGATAACACTATGTAACACAATTTTTGTTCCTGGGTAGTAAGTGTTATTTCCTAATTGGTTATGTCTCAAAAGTATAAAAAAATGGCTATTATTCCCCACAGACTTTGCTTTTGTGACCAGGACAGTGATATTTTGAAATTTACCTATTTCCAATGAGAAAACGGGCGAATTTGTGTCTTTTCGTTCACATAAAGTCAGAAAAAAACAACATATGAATCCAAATTAACATGTATTTATACTAAAGTAATACAAAAATGACTACAAAAGATTTAGAAGTGAGAAGTTTTTCAAGATTTACGATTATACTGTAAATCACTTTCACGAATCAGCCCCCAAATGTAGTCTCCCATCATGTTCTCGTTATACTGTCCTTGGTAGCGGCGTTCAAAGTCCAGTATATCCTGGTGGAAGCGCTCGCCTTGCTCCTTCGAGTACGCTCCCATGTTCTCCTTGAATTTATCAAGATGAGCATCAAGGATATGGACTTTGAGGGACATCCTACAGCCCATTGTGCCGTAGTTCTTCACCAGAGTCTCAACCAGCTCCACATAGTTTTTGGCCTTGTGATTGCCCAGGAAGCCCCGAACCACTGCGACAAAGCTGTTCCAAGCCGCTTTCTCCTTACTTGTGAGCTTCTTGGAGAGTTCATTGCACTCCAGGATCTTCTTTATCTGTGGTCCGACGAAGACACCGGCTTTGACCTTTGCCTCAGACAGCTTAGGGAAGAAGTCTTGAAGGTACTTGAAGGCTGCCGACTCCTTATCTAGAGCTCTGACAAATTGTTTCATAAGGCCCAATTTGATGTGCATTGGTGGCATCAGCACCTTCCGGGGGTCCACCAGTGGCTCCCACTTGACGTTGTTCCTCCCCACAGAGAACTCGGTCCGCTGTGGCCAGTCCCGCCTGTGGTAGTGCGCCTTGGTGTCCCTGCTGTCCCAAAGGCAAAGATAGCAGGGAAACTTGGTAAAACCGCCTTGGAGACCCATCAGGAATGCCACCATTTTGAAGTCTCCTATGACCTCCCAGCCGTACTCATCATACTTCAAGGCATCCAGCAAGGTCTTGATGCTGTTGTAATCCTCTTTGAGGTGCACCGAGTGAGCCAGGGGAAGAGACGGGTACTTGTTACCATTATGGAGCAGCACGGCTTTGAGGATCCTGGATGAGCTGTCAATGAAGAGGTGCCACTCATTCTGGTTACGGGCAATTCTGATTGCCTCGAACAGACTGGTCACATTGTGGCAGAAGCAGAGCCCATCTTGAGGTTGGTGATGCTTCCTCTGATCTACTCAGCACTGAATCTATCTGGAATGTTCTGGAAAATAGGTACATTTCAAAATATCACTGTCCTGGTCACAAAAGCAAGGTTTGTGGGGAATAATAGCCATTTTCTATACTTTTGAGGCATAAGCAATTAGGAAATAACACTTACTACCCAGGAACAAAAAAAAAAAAATAATTTGTTACATGGGGTAATATATTGGAGAAGGACTTGGCATGCATTGAAAGCCCACAGTATAATCAAGGGTGCTGTACAACATCATACTGTTTCACACATCCTAAAGTAGGTTCAGTAGGAATCATTAGCCCTAGGGCTGTATTACTGTAACAAGCCAGCTGCTGTGTGTAATATATGGACAGGTTATATAGCTAGAATAGAAGCCTTTTAAAAATGTTTTTGGTGAGGGCAAAGAAAGCGGGGTATCGGTTATCTGTGTAAAAAACATTGGTTTTTAGAGCTGAGAAATACAAAAAGAAACAATGTATATCGTAAAAGCAGGGGAGACAAACAGCTAAAAAAGTTTGTCTACCCTGAAAAGACCTACATTACAACTTCGCATATCCCACTCCCTGTGGACGGGGGTATAGGCAGATATGTATAAAAGTCGGATTTGTGAACATCTATAGAAATAGCATTTACACATCCATAACTAGGTTATTGAACAAAAACAACACGCAAACTGCTTTAAACATGGGGACATTTTTTATTTAAAAGTAAGCAAACATAAACACGACTAATTAGGCTACAAATACACAGTGTTGCTATGTGGTCTGCTATAAGCCATCTCCACGCAAAGCTTTTTTTAACTGATGGCTTGTTTCTTAACTCTTGAAGTCAGTGCCTCCCTGGTTCTACTTTCTTATTATCTCTGTCACGGTACTTTGCAAAAGTATCTTTCTTGATATTGCCAACAGCCGATAAGCAGCTCGGTTTGAATATTGCTTCAGCTATTTTAAACAAACGGCTGGTAAGCATTGCGTTTATGAAGCTTGCTTTGTTTAATTCAAATGCATTTAAAAGCTAAAACAACACGATGCCAATATCTGCAAGCATGCGGTCTGTCATATAAACACATTGCACAGAAAAAAAAAAAGCTTTCTCGACTGGTGTATTGAAACATCACTGCTACACGCAGCTGACTGACACACGCACACAGCCCGCCTCTCTTAAAGGGGAAGGCACCAAAAGGCTGATTGCTGTAACACTTTCTTTCTGTTTCCAGCGCGGAAGCTGCATTTGTTGCCAATGCCATTACTCTTGTAGATTACTTTTAATATTTATTTATTTATTTAGCAAGGTGGTTAATTGATCAGGGTGGTTATGTGACGGTCAGATATGTGACGTTCCACTGTACTCCAATGAGCAGTGTTTATTAACAACATCTTAGGACCTTTTTCTCTGCATTATGCACTGCCTTCTTTAAGAAGATGCAATGTTGTATTCAGTACATTGTGGTTTTTCTTTATCTGTTAAGATGTGCTCTGTTGGGTTTGAATTTGGTTGCTATGCAGGACCCTAGTTCTATAAAAGGTACTATAAAGAAAAGTGTCCCCAGGAGGTGGATTATTGGACTTTACATCTTGGTAGGCTGTGTCACGTTTCAGAAAAAAACATGTTGCAAGTCTGAGGGTTTTTTTTTTTTTTTTAGAATGAAAGATATCGAATTGAGACTTTCTTTGTCAGAAAAGCCATTGCACCACAGCATCTAACTGATTGCTTAGATAAAAGGAACAACGATATGGTCTCCAGTAGCCTAACAAGTACTGTAACAAAGGGTTTCAGGTGCTGCTTGTACTTGTTTGATTGCTTTGTATGTCCTATCCATTTACGTGAGACAGGTTTACACTTGGCATTTATCATCACTCACTCAATCTTCAAGCCACTGATACACTGTGAGCCTGATTGTCTCTAACGCTGTAAGGAGACGATACTGATTTGCCATATGTTTTGTCTTGTGTTGAAGCAACTCTTGCCCAGCTTGATTGAAGTAAAGATGATAAACCTGGATTCACAGAATTATGTGTTATTCCTGGTGTGAACGCAGAAGGGATCTCTTCAGGGGTGGTCAATTCGTATTGCCCGATGCCCGGGGCAACAAGATATGTGTGAGGGGCAACAAGTTTTGCCGTTATGCTTTGCCCATTGGACAAGTAGTTTTTATTTATTCATTTTCCCTGTGTTCGCTCTATATATAAGTAAACTAAATATATCAGAAAAATATACAAAAGAAAAAACATATTTTGTCTTTGCAAAATTTGATGGCGCCTACTGTAAATATTGCGGAGAAACTTGACAGGTTATACACAAGTTCTTTAAAATCTGGGGTTCAGCAGTTACAAAACTGAAAGAACGTCAAGGAAAATCAGAATTTCACAAAACAGCAGGAATAATTGGCAGTTAATTTCTGTGACTCAACAACCGTATTTACAAACGGCAATCGCTGCGGTTGTTTGTTGTACACACACAGCTTTCATTGCCGAAGTGAGTGCACCCCTGTTTAAACAAACCACTGAACTCGGGCCATCACTAGATGCTGATCGTGAGGTTTTGTGTGACAACATGGAGGCTGTGTTTTTGTTTATGCTTTTGGAGAAAGTACAGTACGTAATCGATCAAGAGCTCGTCAAGAACAGCTATGCTCTTTTCTGCAAAACCAGCAGAGACAACTACTTTGATTCAATAAAAAAGTATACTATATGTATGCACTATTTACCATTATTATGAATTTAGTATTCATAAATATTACAAAATCAACTTGGTTCATCAGGCACATACATATATTTTTTAGCCATGTTTATCACTCGGAAATGTCAAGTAAACAATGACATCCTTAGTTGCATAGAAATCCACTGAGCACTAGCTGTGGTTGTAATACACACACAGTTAATGCGCATTAACTAACCAAACTGAATTAATAACCACACTTGATACTTGCTCTGAAAAGGATTAACTAGTGCGGTTGTCGCTGCCCTTTGTAACCGAACTGTGTGTGTATACAAACCGTATTAAGAGCAAAAGGTGAACTCACAACTGCATTTAGCCTGTGTGTGTACATAAGTGTGTTACTTAAATGTATTAGCAAATGTGTTCCAAACTGCGCTGAAAGAAACATTTCCTTAAAGTATGTTATACATTTGTTAAGGTGAGGCCTGGTCACAGGGAATCTTTTGTGTTTCATGAAGAAGTTAGTGAACCCATCAAGGTGCAAGGCTACCCTGCTAATTGTGAATTGATTGCTTGTGTTCACTGTTAAATAAAACCAAAATCCTACAAGTTTTTCTACTCTTTTTCTGTGTGTTTTGTGCGAAAGGGAGGTGGGAAGTATTTTTTAAGAAGGACAAGTAGATTTTTGAGGACAAGCAGATTTTTCTTGCATTTTGTCCCTTGGACAACAATTTTCTTTCAGAAATTGGCCACCCCTGCTCTTGTTTGATTAATTGCAGAATATTTAAAAGGACATGCAATTTCAAGTAGAAGTAAACAGAAGAACATATTGATCTTAAGAGTCACCTTAGCTAAATGAATGACAGCTCTTGCTTCTTGGACAGAAGTCAGCAGGAGAGCGCTGTGAGGTTTGGTTTCTCTATCTGGATTGGGGGTGTGGGGGGGACGGACGGACTCCAGAGCTAGTGCGGTGCTTGTACTAATTTGTCATTCAGAAGAAGAGTGGAGGGAGACCATAGAAATACATAAATAAATTAAGAAGAAACAAGTATGAGATTAATTGTCCATTAGATTCAGTTTGTTATTCATAATAATAATAATATAGTAATTTGTTTCTGAACCCATTAATACACTGCTTACATTTGTGTCTGAGTTTCACTCCTGTAGTGGTAATGAAACCATGTGTCCATGTGTAATATACTATTCTGCATGTTGAAGATGAGTGTCATGTGGGTTTTTTTTTCTTTATACTCTTTAGTGACCCTACTCTGTAGGGGGGTTTGTATGTTACTGATGCACCTTGTTCAAGGGGAAACAAACCCACCTGATTTTTATAAACAAGCCTAGCTTCGCTGTTTTATTTTATTTTTTTACAATGATTTCTGTCCTGCAAGAACTCAGGGTTCCCTGATTCAAACTGTAATCTTGTCCCAATGGGTGTTAGAGTTTAATTTCAATCCCTAGTTAACTGCAGCCACCATACTCTACTAGCAAAGTCTATAGAGTAAAGGCTACAGATATCCTCTTCTATCGAACTCAGCAGGGACAATATCACAGCCTGCGTCATCAGGAATTCTGGGTCTCAAAGCGTCTATCGTATCAGGAAAAAATACCTTGTCAATGACATGCCATCCCTGTGATAACCTTACTTCTACAGCATGAATTTACATCTACAACATGACATCAAAGCAAGTAAGTACAATGTTACATTGAAAAGAATATTCTGAACAGCGTGTTGGATGATATGAGAAATATATATAGTAGTAAGGTTTCGATACACTATACTGCACTGACTCGTCGTCTTCATACTGCGAGGACCATGCAGCTCCTGACACTGATGTGACTGGTCTTCAACCTATGAGGACCATGCAGCTCCTGACACTGATGTGACTGGTCTTCATGCTGTCAGGACTATGCACCTCCTGATACTGATGTGACTGGTCTTCATGCTGTGAGGACCATGCACCTCCTGACACTGATGTGACTGGTCTTCATGCTGTGAGGACCATGCACCTCCTGATACTGATGTGACTGGTCTTCATGCTGTAAGGGCCATGCAGCTCCTGACACTGATGTGACTGATCTTCAAACTAGGAGGACCATGCACCTCCTGATACTGATGTGACTGGTCTTCATGCTTCAAACTATGAGGACCATGCAGCTCCTGACACTGATGTGACTGGTCTTCAAACTGTACCATGAGGACCATGCAGCTCCTGACACTGATGTGACTGGTCTTCAAACTATGAGGACCATGCACCTCCTGATACTGATGTGACTGGTCTTGATGCTGTCCATGCAGCTCCTGACACTGATGGACTGGTCTTCAAACTAGGAGGCATGCACCTCCTGATACTGATGTGACTGGTCTTCATGCTGTAAGGGCCATGCAGCTCCTGACACTGATGTGACTGGTCTTCAAACTAGGAGGACCATGCAGCTCCTGACACTGATGTGACTGGTCTTCAAACTATGAGGACCATGCACCTCCTGATACTGATGTGACTGGTCTTCATGCTGTGAGGACCATGCAGCTCCTGACACTGATGTGACTTGCCTTCATACTGTGAGGACCATGCAACTCCTGTTCAATGTTGAAGGTTCTGTGATGTTGGTCACTGTAGCACAGCTGGTGTTTGTCACAATATGCTGATCACGTGTGCAGGGCTCAATCCATCACACTGTAAGTCCAGTGCTATTTACTTATTACCCATAAATGAAATACTTGCACACAGGCATCCTTGCACATTATGTGCTTTACATTTGTATTCTTGCAATTCCCAATGTGAATCTGTAATTGTGTAGAGATTTCCCTATTACTAGCTCAGATTTAATTACAGTGACACACCCCTTGTGGTCACTTTTATAAGAACATAAGAACATAAGAAACGTTTACAAACGAGAGGAGGCCATTCGGCCCATCTTGCTCGTTTGGTTGTTAGTAGCTTATTGATCCCAGAATCTCATCAAGCAGCTTCTTGAAGGATCCCAGGGTGTCAGCTTCAACAACATTACTGGGGAGTTGATTCCAGACCCTCACAATTCTCTGTGTAAAAAAGTGCCTCCTATTTTCTGTTCTGAATGCCCCTTTGTCTAATCTCCATTTGTGACCCCTGGTCCTTGTTTCTTTTTTCAGGCTGAAAAAGTCCCTTGGGTCGACACTGTCAATACCTTTTAGAATTTTGAATGCTTGAATTAGGTCGCCACGTAGTCTTCTTTGTTCAAGACTGAACAGATTCAATTCTTTTAGCCTGTCTGCATATGACATGCCTTTTAAGCCCGGAATAATTCTGGTTGCTCTTCTTTGCACTCTTTCTAGAGCAGCAATATCTTTTTTATAGCGAGGTGACCAGAACTGCACACAATATTCAAGATGAGGTCTTACTAGTGCATTGTACAGTTTTAACATTACTTCCCTTGATTTAAATTCAACACTTTTCACAATGTATCCGAGCATCTTGTTAGCCTTTTTTATAGCTTCCCCACATTGTCTAGATGAAGACATTTCTGAGTCAACAAAAACTCCTAGGTCTTTTTCATAGATTCCTTCTCCAATTTCAGTATCTCCCATATGATATTTATAATGTACATTTTTATTTCCTGCGTGCAGTACCTTACACTTTTCTCTATTAAATGTCATTTGCCATGTGTCTGCCCAGTTCTGAATCTTGTCTAGATCATTTTGAATGACCTTTGCTGCTGCAACAGTGTTTGCCACTCCTCCTATTTTTGTGTCGTCTGCAAATTTAACAAGTTTGCTTACTATACCAGAATCTAAATCATTAATGTAGATTAGGAATAGCAGAGGACCTAATACTGATCCCTGTGGTACACCGCTGGTTACCACACTCCATTCTGAGGTTTTTCCTCTAATCAGTACTTTCTGTTTTCTACATGTTAACCACTCCCTAATCCATGTACATGTGTTTCCTTGAATCCCAACTGTGTTCAGTTTGAGAATTAATCTTTTGTGCGGGACTTTGTCAAAAGCTTTCTGGAAATCTAAATAAACCATGTCATATGCTTTGCAATTATCCATTATCGATGTTGCATCCTCAAAAAAATCAAGCAAGTTAGTTAGACACGATCTCCCTTTCCTAAAACCATGTTGACTGTCTCCCAGGACCCTGTTACCATATAGGTAATTTTCCATTTTGGATCTTATTATAGTTTCCATAAGTTTGCATATAATAGAAGTCAGGCTTACTGGTCTGTAGTTACCTGGTTCAGTTTTGTTTCCCTTTTTGTGGATCGGTATTACGTTTGCAATTTTCCAGTCTGTCGGTACCACCCCTGTGTCAAGAGACTGCTGCATGATCTTGGTTAGTGGTTTGTAAATTACTTCTTTCATTTCTTTGAGTACTACTGGGAGGATCTCATCCGGCCCAGGGGATTTGTTTATTTTAAGCGCTCCTAGTCCCTTTAACACTTCTGCCTCAGTTATGCTAAAGTTATTTAAAACTGGATAGGAACTGGATGACATGTGGGGCATGTTGTCAGTATCTTCCTTTGTAAAAACTTGTGAAAAGTAATCATTTAATATATTTGCTATTTTTTTTTCTTCATCTACGATTTTGCCATTTGTATCTCTTAAACATTTAATCTCCTCTTTGAATGTTCTCTTGCTGTTGTAATATTGGAAAAACATTTTGGAATTGGTTTTAGCTCCCTTAGCAATGTTCATTTCTATTTCTCTCTTGGCCTTTCTAACTTCCTTTTTGACTTGCGTTTGCAGTTCTGTGTACTCTTTCTGTGTACTTTCTTTTTGGTCCTTTTTTAATGCTCTATAAAGTGCCTTTTTTCGCTGAATATTTTTTTTAATTGATCTATTAAACCATTTTGGCAATTTAGTTTTACATTTAGATTTGTCTACTTTAGGGATGTAATTGTTTTGCGCCTCTAGTACTACATTTTTGAAGAACAACCATCCTTCTTCTGTGGGTGTTTTCTCTATTTTACTCCAATCTACTTCTGTTAGTCTCTGTTTCATACCTTCATAGTTTGCTTTTCTAAAATTGTAAACCTTAGCTTTAGTCATTACTTTTGGGGTTTTAAAAAACACTTCAAATGAGACCATGTTGTGGTCTGAGTTTGCCAGTGGTTCTCTGACCTCTGTTTTAGTTATTCTGTCTTCGTTATTTGAAAAGACTAAATCAAGGCATGCCTCCCCTCTAGTCGGTGCCTTGACAAATTGTGTTAGGAAGCAGTCATTTGTCATTTCCACCATTTCAATTTCATCCTTCGTGCTACCCACCGGGTTTTCCCATTTTATATGGGGGAAGTTGAAATCCCCCATTAGTATGGCTTCTCCTTTGCTACACGCATTTCTAATGTCATTGTATAACAGATTATTTTGCTCACTGTCTGAATCTGGTGGTCTATAGCATGCTCCTATTATTATGCCCTTTGAATTTTTGTCCGTTATTCTGACCCATATTGATTCGGTTTTATTTTCTTTGTCCAGGTTTAACACCTGGGCTTCAAGACTGTTTCTTATGTATAGCGCTACCCCTCCTCCTCTTCTGTCCTGCCTGTCTTTCCTATACAGTGTATACCCACAAATATTATATTCGTCCCCATCACTCTCAGACAACCACGTTTCTGTAACACCTATCACATCATAGTTACTTGTTAGTGCAGTAGCTTCAAGTTCTAGAATTTTGTTTCTGATACTTCTAGCATTTAGATAAATACATTTAATGGTTGTCTTACCTGAGTTGTTGTTCTTGTTTTGATGCGGTCTCCCTTCTGTTTTTTTGTTGATTTCTCCCCCCTTCCTTTCTAGTTTAAATGCTTCTGAACCTGCTCGAGGATCTTTTCTCCAAGTAGACTGGTTCCCTTGTTATTTAAGTGCAGTCCGTCCCGTCTATACAGATAGTCCTTGTTGTAGAATGTGGTCCAATGATCAAGATAGGTGAAGCCTTCCCGTGTGCACCACGTCTTCAGCCATGCGTTTTGATTAATTATTTCCAGCTGTCCATATGGTCCTTTGCAAGGTGCCGGTAGTATACCAGAAAATACCACAGTTTTGGTTTTCTCTTTTAATTTCCTTCCTAGCTCTCTGAATTTGTTTTGCAGGGATTTTGGTCTGTCTCTTCCAATGTTGTTTGTACCGATGTGGACGACTACTACCGGGTCGTCTCCTGTTCGTTCTAGGAGCCTGTCCACGTTCTCAGTGATGTGCTTGACCGAGGCTCCCGGAAGGCAGCACACTGTTGTAGTAAGGGGGTCCAAACTGCGAATTGAACTTGCTGTGTTTCTCAATATGGAGTCCCCAACAATCATGACCTCCCTTCTTTTTGCTGTCTGGTCACCACTGTCAATAGGGTCCTGGATGTTGTTCCTTTCATTCTCTTGTTGTTGGTTCTGCTCATCAAAATTCTGAAGTGACTCAAATTTGTTGGTTGTTTTGATTTCTGGCGGTTGTGTTTGACGAAGTTTCTTTTTTTCCCTGCTTCTGCCTACCTGAACCCAGCTGTTCTGACCTTCTATCTCCCTGGTGGCTTTCAGTTGGTTAGGGGTGATGCAGACTTCCATGAATTGTGGGTGTGCCAGTTCCTCAAGATCCTGTTGCTGTCTCACTTCTTCCAGCTCCATTTCTAGCATACTTACTAGTTTATGCAAATCCTGGATCGTGCAGCACTTTACGCACACTTGGTTTAGCTCCGCTGGGTTTTCTCGGATTTCCCACATCAAGCAGGTGTCACAGATTACTGGCTTGAAGACCATGTTGAGGGTTTTTTTTTTTTTTTGAAATTTAGTTTATTCTGCAGCTGTCAGCCTGCTTTCAAACTGCTTCTAAACTGCTCTGTACTTTTACACGCCTGTACTTCTCCCACTTGCTGTCATTTCCACTCGCTGTCGCTGGGAAGACTGCCTCGTTTAACTGCGTTGTTCTGCTGTGCTGTTGGCTCCTCCCCTCGCCCGTGTCTCAGAACGGCGCTGAATTTGAATCAGCTGCTCCGAGTTTCAGCTTGTTTGTTATCAGAAAAACACACGCGGCTGTTTGACTTTGAGCTGCTGCTGCTGCTGTGTTTCCCCAATGTCCTGTGTTTTCTGATTAAAGCAATTAAAGATGCAATTTCTCCTTATTGCTTCTAAACTGCTCTGTACTTTTCCACGCCTGTACATCTTCCACTCGCTGTCACTTCCACTCGCTGTCGCTGGGAAGACGTGTTAAGAGTGTTGTGGTCTATACAGTATTCACAGAGACTACAGTAAAGCTATACATATATTAGCAAGGCAAACTATTTGGTTTTCTCCAGATTAAAATGCATACCAGCATTTGGGTTGTGATCAGAGTTGTAATTTCTGTTGGTGATGATCTGTTACCATTCCATAGTGCTGAGGCAAACACGGGATTTTCATGTTCGGATATTCGCTCATAATTGAAATATTAGTTTGGATATTTGTTAGTTTTCAAAAAGGAATAAAAGCCATTATATTGCTCAGAACGCAGGCAGAGACAGAATAGGGCAGGGGGGGGCCTGTGTGTGTGCCTTTATTTTACAGCAAGATGTTAAATATGCATCACGTTGAAGTAGAAAAATATCCCAGGAGTAAAGAACACGTTGTGTAGGCCTTACTTTACCCCACTGAATTAACTGCAAAACAAAGGATGCCAAATAGCAGTTCAAGTTAAACTTTGTTTTGTTTATTCCTGAAATAGTACATAAAATTGACAATGCATTTTATTTATTTTTTACTTTTTTTTCTTTCCTTGCCATTGCCGTTTCTTCACAGTATACAGCTGCCACAGACATTTTTTCATAAAGTAATAACATGAGTCTTACTTTTGCCTTTTTGTAGTTGAACAAGCAAAAGAAAACTGAAATTTAACTTTAAAAACTTAAGTAAAACAAATGTGGAAATGGCGATGTTAAATGAAGGGGAAATACACTTAACTGTTTTGGTTCTCATTTATTACATTTCACATAATATAAAGTACAACAAAAAATATATAAAATATACAATCTATACAAAAATCACTACGCAACAGTTCCAGCAAATTTGGCACTGTTTAAGTGAGGCATTTCAGAATGACGTGCTTGCCTTTTTTCTGTCCCATGAGATTCTGGCTTGCTCTAAAGCAGCACAATGCTTTTTTGACCCAGATGACTTTCCATAGCGATCACTATGTGTGCGCACGCATAATCTGGTTTGTTTACTTTTGTCTAAAACCTTTAGATAGAGGCTAAAGAGATGCTGTGTTGATTCTGTATTTTTTGTTATATATTAATCTCACGTATAAATAACTGCAAAGTATTTTTGTCATTTCTAGTGAATACGGACATCTGTTTTTTGTATCCGAAAACATGTCAAAAAATATTTGTCGAATATTGGGATATTTGTCCCAGAACACCATGAATAGTTGCACACAACTCACATGGCTTACATAGGTCGGGTGGATCTCTCGACACGTCGAGTGATCACATACATTTTCAAACACTGGAAACGAAGGAGTTTCTTCTTAGATTTGACTTACATTCTCCAAAGTCATTGTAACATATGGTGGAAGTGAACAGCATTCTGTACACACTCCTGGTGAGCGCGGTGTTACTGATTTCAAGTTGCAAAGCCGTACAATTGGAGTCATTTGAAGCCTGGAAGCCTGCTAACATGCAATATCTTGAGTCACGGCTTGTTCATATATTTGTGTGCAGTTCATTAATTTAATATGACTGAACGATGATACAGATGTGGTGTGGTTTGACTCAGCAGAGAGTATTTGGTTCCCAAGTGCCCATTGCTGTTTTGAATACATTTTAATATTGGTAGCCTGACTGCTCACTTTCTTATTAGTGGTTTATAGAGCTGTCTCATAGAAAAAGTTTCTTCTAAAGCCCAAGTTACTGGTACTGAAGCCCAAGTGGCATAAGGGCAAGCTGTTCTTAACATTCCATGCAGTGCTGGGAGGAAGCAGGGAGCTGTTTCAGTTGTAGATGTGCTGTTCTTAGCGTTCCATGCAGTGCTGGGTGGAAGCAGGGAGCTGTTTCAGTTATAGATGTGCTGTTCTTAGCGTTCCATGCAGTGCTGGGAGGAAGCAAGTTTCAGTAGATGTGCTGTTCTTAGCGTTCCATTGCTGGGAGGAAGCAGGGAGCTGTTTCAGTTATAGATGTGCTGTTCTTAGCGTTCCATGCAGCGCTGGGAGGAAGCAGTGTGCGGTTTCAGTTGTAGATGTGCTGTTCTTAGCGTTCCATGCAGTGCTGGGAGGAAGCAGGGAGCTGTTTCAGTTATAGATGTGCTGTTCTTAGCGTTCCATGCAGTGCTGGGAGGAAGCAGGGAGCTGTTTCAGTTATAGATGTGCTGTTCTTAGCGTTCCATGCAGTGCTGGGAGGAAGCAGGGAGCTGTTTCAGTTATAGATGTGCTATTCTTAGCGTTCCATGCAGCGCTGGGAGGAAGCAGGGAGCTGTTTCAGTTGTAGATGTGCTGTTCTTAGCGTTCCATGCAGCGCTGGGAGGAAGCAGGGAGCGGTTTCAGTTGTAGATGTGCTGTTCTTAGCGTTCCATGCAGTGCTGGGAGGAAGCAGGGAGCTGTTTCAGTTATAGATGTGCTGTTCTTAGCGTTCCATGCAGCGCTGGGAGGAAGCAGGGAGCTGTCTCAGTTGTAGATGTGCTGTTCTTAGCGTTCCATGCAGTGCTGGGAGGAAGCAGGGAGCTGTTTCAGTTGCAGATGTGCTGTTCTTAGCGTTCCATGCAGTGCTGGGAGGAAGCAGGGAGCTGTTTCAGTTGTAGAGGTGCTGTTCTTAGCATTCTTTGCAGTGCTGGGAGGAAGCAGGGAGCTGTTTCAGTTGTAGATGTGCTGTTCTTAGCGTTCCATGCAGCGCTGGGAGGAAGCAGGGAGCGGTTTCAGTTGTAGATGTGCTGTTCTTAGCGTTCCATGCAGTGCTGGGAGGAAGCAGGGAGCTGTTTCAGTTATAGATGTGCTGTTCTTAGCGTTCCATGCAGCGCTGGGAGGAAGCAGTGTGCGGTTTCAGTTGTAGATGTGCTGTTCTTAGCGTTCCATGCAGTGCTGGGAGGAAGCAGGGAGCTGTTTCAGTTATAGATGTGCTGTTCTTAGCGTTCCATGCAGTGCTGGGAGGAAGCAGGGAGCTGTTTCAGTTGTAGATGGGCTGTTCTTAGCATTCCATGCAGTGCTGGGAGGAAGCAGGGAGCTGTTTCAGTTATAGATGTGCTGTTCTTAGCGTTCCATGCAGCGCTGGGAGGAAGCAGGGAGCTGTTTCAGTTGTAGATGTGCTGTTCTTAGCGTTCCATGCAGTGCTGGGAGGAAGCAGGGAGCTGTTTCAGTTATAGATGTGCTGTTCTTAGCGTTCCATGCAGTGCTGGGAGGAAGCAGGGAGCTGTTTCAGTTGTAGATGTGCTGTTCTTAGCATTCCATGCAGTGCTGGGAGGAAGCAGGGAGCTGTTTCAGTTATAGATGTGCTGTTCTTAGCGTTCCATGCAGCGCTGGGAGGAAGCAGTGTGCGGTTTCAGTTGTAGATGTGCTGTTCTTAGCGTTCCATGCAGCACTGGGAGGAAGCAGGGAGCTGTTTCAGTTGTAGATGGGCTGTTCTTAGCATTCCATGCAGTGCTGGGAGGAAGCAGGGAGCTGTTTCAGTTATAGATGTGCTATTCTTAGCGTTCCATGCAGCGCTGGGAGGAAGCAGGGAGCTGTTTCAGTTGTAGATGTGCTGTTCTTAGCGTTCCATGCAGTGCTGGGAGGAAGCAGGGAGCTGTTTCAGTTATAGATGTGCTGTTCTTAGCGTTCCATGCAGTGCTGGGAGGAAGCAGGGAGCTGTTTCAGTTATAGATGTGCTGTTCTTAGCGTTCCATGCAGTGCTGGGAGGAAGCAGGGAGCTGTTTCAGTTGTAGATGTGCTGTTCTTAGCGTTCCATGCAGTGCTGGGAGGAAGCAGGGAGCTGTTTCAGTTGTAGATGTGCTGTTCTTAGCATTCCATGCAGTGCTGGGAGGAAGCAGGGAGCTGTTTCAGTTGTAGATGTGCTGTTCTTAGCGTTCCATGCAGTGCTGGGTGGAAGCAGGGAGCTGTTTCAGTTGTAGATGTGCTGTTCTTAGCGTTCCATGCAGCGCTGGGAGGAAGCAGGGAGCTGTTTCAGTTGTAGATGTGCTGTTCTTAGCATTCCATGCATTGCTGGGAGGAAGCAGGGAGCGGTTTCAGTTGTAGATGTGCTGTTCTTAGCATTCCATGCAGTGCTGGGAGGAAGCAGGGAGCGGTTTCAGTTATAGAGGTGCTGTTCTTAGCATTCCATGCAGTGCTGGGAGGAAGCAGGGAGCTGTTTCAGTTGTAGATGTGCTGTTCTTAGCGTTCCATGCAGTGCTGGGAGGAAGCAGGGAGCTGTTTCAGTTATAGATGTGCTGTTCTTAGCATTATTTGCAGTGCTGGGAGGAAGCAGGGAGCTGTTTCAGTTATAGATGTGCTGTTCTTAGCATTATTTGCAGTGCTGGGAGGAAGCAGGGAGCTGTTTTAGTTATAGGTGTGTGCTGCCCCATAGGATTCTAAAACAGTTCATTCCAGGGTTTTCTTCTAGTCTAAAGCTTGAAGATAGAGAACCTTGTACTGTTGCGATTGTGTGAGAATGGCACTTTGGATAACAGAGTCACAGGAAGGGCAATCCGTTTTTAAAGTTTGTACCATAGTTTAACCTCTCCTTGGGGAATGTAAGCAAACTAACTGTATAAAGTGTCTTGTTGAAATGGAGAATGCACAGACAGCTTTACTCATTAGTAAACAGCAAGGAATGCCATTTCTCTGTAAAACTGAACATCTTTGAAGCTTAAATTAAAAAAGAAAAAACTAATTACTGACTGGAAGTTCCAGGGAAACAAATCTGTTTGAATGCAAACTTCAGTATGTTTAACTTATAGGGTCTGCTAAAATGAACTTTTAGCTGGGATTAGACTGACGATTGTGTTGCATCAGCATATGGGTTTATGCGGTATGGAGGATTAGACTGTGGGTGCAGGGTATTGTGATCTACATTTGAATTATTCTGATTCATCTCATGTAGTATTTTCTTCCATGTAGATTATGTAGCCTGTGTTTACTGACGTACTCTGAAGTAAAATAAAACAGTTTTCTGAGTTCTCTCTTCCCCTAGCTAGAAGTGAATTGAATTGAAGTAAAGGGCATCTGTAAGTGTAAGGGTTCTGCTAGATAGTGATATTACCCTATCTTGTTCACATACAGGATGCACCTGATGGCTGCTTGGAAACCTAGTTGTACTTCTTGCCTAATCCATGGGGAAAGTGGCCCAAGGCCACTTGTCCTGCCCGCTTCATTAGTTTTCATCTAATTTATATATTTAATTCATCATAGTTTTACCAGCATAGGGGTGGCTAGCAAAATCCAATGGGCAAGACTGTAACAATCTCAACTCTAACGAAAAGCCAATAGTGATTACCCCACTTGATCATAAATAATTACCTTAAGTCAGCACGTAGGTACTTTGATCTCTGTTCAGCTATGGATTGTTTCTTGACTAAAGATGGACTTTGAACTTTAACTCAGACTGGATCTCATTGTGCATACGGGACTCTAGCCAGCTATTAATTTACACATATTTTGAATTTGCTGGTTGAATGAAATACTTCCTATATGTGGGGCTTTTGAAGGGCGATACCTGGTTCAAGATAGGGACAGTTATATTTAACTAGCAGCCTCAGAGGACCAATGCAGAGATACCAATAACGTGCATGTAGGAAAATAAACAGTGCTTAATGAAGTGTTTGGTACACGGAATAATTACCATGACAATGTAATTTAAAATACTTGACTTTATTTTCATAGAACTCCCTTGTCTATTAGCAAATTACTGAGAACAATATGATTGCTTGGCAAAGCATCTTCCACGCAATTAAGTGCAGAACGCAGCACGCTTCTTTTGCTGCAGTGTGTAGGAAATGCTACAAGACCATGGGCCAAATTGAAATAACAACATAATCATTTACGGGCATGTTTATGTGTCAGTTCAGTAAATCATTCATTTCATTCCATTGGTGGGTGGATCCTTTCTGAATGTGCAAACCAGATCTTGTGCTCATCAGACTAGGTAGAGGTCAATTTACAAAAAAGGAAGCAAAACAGATGTGAGTTTACACTGGTGAAAGTGACACCATCTGAAACTGAAATTCTGTCAGTTGACAGTAATAAGATTGCCAGTGGATATTGAATATCCATATTCTATTCCATAAGTGCATGCGTGGGCCATTCTTTGAGATAAGAAAATGCAGAACTTTTAGTTTTTCCAAAAAGAAGAGCTTTTTGCTGTTGTGCTCCTCGTTTGTAGACCTCTTTTCCGGTTGCCATTGGGCAGATTGAAACATTCTAAAATGAAAACATACTTTTTTTGAATGTGCTGGTTGTAGCTGGACTATACAGTGCATATGGGCTCTCTTGTTTTGCATTGCTACACTCTAGAGCGCGCTGGGATGCAGCTGTGTGAAGTGCACTATATAAAAATACATTTTCATATTGTATTGTATTGTATTCTGCAGGCCATTACTATAATTCATTGTCCAAACACAATATCTATATGCATGGTATAGTATTGAGCCAACGAACACGCCACATATCATCTGCAATTGATTAATAAATGAAGAAAGTGTGGTGGGATATTGGTTAGTAAAGTGACTGACACATCAGTACATATAAGGCATTCTTTTGCAGGGAATTTGATTCTCCACCACTTTACAGTTCATTCCTCAGGATATTAAACTGGTCCTGCATTTGTTCTGATTTGCCCCCTGCTGGTCTCACCACAAAGTGCAGATGTTCACAAACCCAGGTCATTGTCAAGGTTTACCTCAGTAATACAGCCCATGGCCTGGTGGTGAAGTGTCATTTATTAGGAAAGTCTATGGCTTTGCTGTTGAACAGTACAAGCATGAATACCTGGAAATACAAAGGAGGTACCCTGTGTGAGAGAAAGATTTTAACCCACATGTTGATTGATGTGTAGTAACAGCACTACCACTAATGGGCTATGTGTGTAACAGTACTGCCACTAATGGGCTATGTGTGTAACAGTACTGCCACTAATGGGCTATGTGTGTAACAGTACTGCCACTAATGGGCTATGTGTGTAACAGTACTGCCACTAAGGGCTATGTGTGTAACAGTACTGCCACTAAGGGCTATGTGTGTAACAGTACTGCCACTAAGGGCTGTGGGTTACCATGCTTCACCCAGTAGTAAAACATAATAGTAATAAAACAGTATTTAGAAATTAGCATTTTGTTACAGTCAAATAAATGTAATTTTAAAAGCTGTTTTGTGAATATATAATCTACCCCAGCTTTTCATGCTTTGGGTTGGGATTACATAGATCCCAACACGTTTGTCAAGGTTTGAAAGTTTATTTTTTTCTACAGAGATTCTTTGTAAAATGATGGACATATTTGACATGCAATCCTTTTGGTCTGTTCTCTCTGGAAAGTAACCTGGGAACTAACTTTGTATTAGCAGTCATGTCAAATAACTGAGTGTGACACAGCTGTCAAAAACCACTCAATAGATTTCAGCTGCCTGGTTTAATCCTGTCTCCTTCCACAGTGTTAGCCATTAAAGCTATATTTTTAGTGCATTGTAGAATTAAGGAGGATTTGCTGATTCCAGTACATGTACAATATATGACAGCCACAAAAAGACAAGCAGACTTTGATTCAGAACTTAGATCAAGTAGTTTTCACAAGTAGCATACGGTTCCTTGGTGTCTTGTTCACACGTTCTTCATTGCGTCTGTACTGCCTGACCTTGTTGCTTTTCCAGTTTGTTCGCATTCCCTTAGAGACTTCTTGCCAATCTGTCACTTTTGCAAACTAAACAAACACGCTTCTCTTGCTACTGCTGCTGAATATCTCAATGACGCTTCATGTTGGCTTGCCAGCATTCGTCGTTCCACTTGATCGAAGCAGATCTCAGTAGCGACACTGTTTAAATTATGAGTAAAGATCCCAAGGTTATTAAACATCCCCAATCAAACATGTAGAACTGAATGCAGGACTGCTTCGAAAAATATGACCTGCTGTGTTTTAAAAATAAGTGACTTAATTCTCTATCATTCACTAGCATCCTACAAAGGGATAGTTAATGTTAATTACAGATTATTACATTTTTTGTCACGATGTGATTTGGCAATTTTCATAATAAAAAGCTGTACAGGGTGTTCTTGGCTACTTTTTGCAGTCCTGCTACATGGGTTGAAGAACTTCTCTGCACGGTGACTGAAAGCTAATGCAGACTTGAAGATTGCTGTTTCAGTTCAATCTGCACATCATCTAGAAATGTTTTATGGCAACAGGAATGGAGTAACAGCTACTTTTCTCATTGCTGGCTATTTAAAGAAATACACTGTGGTCAAGTCAAAAAATAACCTTTACTTTAAAGTTTTAAAACACATCTTAATGTTAAATTGCTGTAGTTAAAGTTCTGCTACAAAACTTGTTGAGAGAATAAAATATTTCCATCAATTTGAAAAACTAAATCATACAGCACAATGTCTGTATTTAATTATACCACACTAATGAACTGGTCTGGCTTTGAAATCTCCATTTGAAAATGAAAAAGGTGCTATACATTGTGCAACAAATCAAATTACAAAGGAAGGGGGTTGTTTTAATAAATTTGCACACACCTAACATACATAATGGAACATTGAACGTGTAAATAAATAAATAAAAAATATGCTAATGCATTTACAGCAAGTTATTTTAACAAGAAGGAAGTTCGCTAGTCAGTGTACTGTTAACAGCAACATGACTGCGTACTTAGTTTATTACAGTATCTAACTTAAACGTAACAGCAAGACGGACATGTTGCAGATATGAAGATTTACATTTTAAATTTATTAGGCAGGCAGACATTGTCTAGATCTGCATAAAAGAAAATTCATAATTCAAATTTCCTCTTGTGGAGGTATTTAATCACAATGCATACTATAAAAAAAGTGGTGAAAAAGCACTCTGTGTGCTAACAGCCTGATTCTGAAGAGGCAAAATAAAAACTAGGTTGCAAAGGGGGGTGGGGTATGTACAGTAATACAGTGCAGTTTACACGTGCTACTTAAAAGCACCATTTGATTAATATTTTTCCAGGACATCTGGAAGCTCACTTAAATAATATCCATAATAATAAAGTTGTGTACTTACTGCTGATGAGCCACTTCTCTTATGTGATTTTTTAAGAATATATTCTGTGGTAGAAAGGTATAATCCTTATGCAGCTGTATTTTCTTTAAGATGCAGCAGCAGTACTGTACGATCTTGGTAAAACCGAACATGCAACGTAATTGTTTTGTTTAACACAGGGAGAAATTACACAGCTTCAATTAAAGACGCTTCACAGAATTTATAAATGACAGTATAGAAACTACCATGCAAATGAAACCACTGCATTAATGAGGCGTGAAATAAATAAAAATATGCATTATTATACTTTCTTCAAATTAGGGTTCAAACTATGTTCTTGGTGGGATCTGCTGTTTGCAGAAAATCTCACCCTGAGTTTATGCTGTACTGTAACCCTAGAGTTTATGCTGTACTGTAACCCTAGAGTTTATGCTGTACTGTAATCCTAGAGTTTATGCACATGCTTCCAGAGCCTCCGAGTCTCTCAGCTACTACTGCTACGAAAACTTAGTAAAATATTTTTATTCTCGATTGTTTTAAATATGGCGTTCTATAAGTTAGAGATTTACTTTTAAGGTTTGCCATCCGACATCACAGTTAGCTAAAGCATAATACAGTAAATGTCGTCTCTCGCAGCAGGGGCTGATACGACCAGCGATAGTTTGAAACCATGAATGCCCGCCCTTGCGTAGGAGTGCTTAGTGCCAATTGGTTGAAATACTAAATGCCAGCATCCGCATGGCAATTGGATAAAACAGTTGCTGCATCACTGTCTTGCTCATTCATAAACTAAAATTATCGGGAAACAAACAACCAAAACCCCTAAATGCCAGTACCGCACCGATTGACAAATGGTGAATACAAAAAGCGCGTCGATACTGTGAACTCGGTAATCATGGTATAGTAAAATGATTGCGGTTTCAAAACCGTGGCAGTTTATACCACGGTTTACCATAAAACCGGTATACCGTGACATCCCTAATCAGAATATCCATGAAATTGAAAGTGTATAGACAAGATATAGAATTTATGTTGTTTTTTATTATGACTAACAAAAGTTGTACTTGTCTTTACACGTTTGTAATTCCGGGCATCCACAAGTTGCTTTCAATGAGCATTACACTTCAATATTGCATTGTAACAAGAAAGGCTTCAGCTCTAGAAACTGCAGTTATACAATGGCTGCTGTTGTTGGTTTGAATTTCGATTTGGTCCTGTCTTCTAACACATTTCTTTTCTTTCTGCAGGGTGTCCTATTCAGTCCATGTCTCTGAAGATTATCCAGGTAAGAAGAGCTGTGCTCCCTCCGTTTAGAAACAACTTTGTTTCATATGAATTTATGAGTTCAGTAATACCCTCCTCTTCTGCTTCATATCCCATTTATTACAAATCTGGACTTTGGCCTTTTGAATTTGATAAACACCTTTCACCTGGACAGAGGTTCTTCATGGGTCATGGGGGCAATATTTCTACTAGAGTTCTGGATATCAGAAGCAGTGAAACACTGTGAAATTGTTTTTGCCTTAGACTAGAAGAGACTTTGAAGGTAGAGAGAATTGAATGTTACAGTGTGTTTCCATGCATGCTGTCCACCCATTCTCAAGTTACAGCTTCCGACAGCGTTGCAAAGGTCGGATTGCATGCTGTGTGGCTGGATTGCCTGCTAAGTGTTTCACTCTGTTGGATCTGTAATAAAATAAAAGCAGAATAATCTCTCTAATAAATTACAAAGATCAAAAATGTTTAATGTGCATGGTCATCTTGTAACACGGGATACTTTATCACATTAGTAGCATGGATAAACAGGGTTTGATGCACTATACAGTGAAACTCAGTGTACCCTGTATCTCTTAACAGAAGATGTCCACTGTCAGTTTTGTCCAAGTCTATGGTTTTATGACTCTGATTACACGCTACTGTACTTCCTCATGTTATCTTAGATCACATTGCTTTAGAGACTGCAAACGTCTTCTCTTGCATATACAGTTGGATTCTAAGAAAGGTGCATTTCAGTGATAATCTATTGTTGTAAATCTGGGGTCTGGTTTTTAAAGCTTTGTCCTAAGGTGCAAAAAGTTTAAACCTCTTACTTGGTATACCACATTAGTGTGTGCAATTATTTAGTATTATGTGTGGAACAATAAAGAATGCTTGTGTCCCACACCCTGGAGAGCAGGTTTAGTTGAACAATGCCAGGGAGCATCAATGGTGCTTTTTTTTTTTCAGTGCCTCAGCACTTGCAACACTGTTCCAAATTAATTTTTTGCAAGCGCCATGTGTTGTATTCCATTTATGTTCAAAGCCAAGCCAAAAGACGTCTACACGGTTTGAGTTTTAACCAAGCTGCTGTACATTGTCGCTGCAGGTTTAGAGAGAGAGCTAGGACATCTATGATGGAGCTGACTTTTCAAGTGTTCCTCACAGGGAGAGTGAGGTCAGCTGGTGCTTTTTCTTCTTCTTTTTTTAAAATTAAAACAGTGAAGTTATCTTCATTAAACCCAAACACTTCAAAGCTGCTGCTGTGCGCATTGATATTGTGCTGAACCCTAAAGCCGGAGAAAGAGTGGGATGCAAGTGTTGTTTTTTTTTTTTGGAATTTCTTTTTGCACTTCCCATTTGCAAAGCTGCTAATGGATGGTGTCATATCTACTCCAGTATGACAACTGCAGCATTTAAAAAAAATACACGTACAGAATGGAAAGTGCAGGTCAGCAGACATGAAGCACTGAATAGCAAATAATGATATTGCATTTTTTTTTGTTGAACTTGCTGATTATTAAACAGTCAAAGCTAGAACAGCCTCCCCCCTCTTGTGTTTAAATAAATGTCTTTGTCTTTTCATTGCTTTCTTAATAAAATCCCTTTATCTTAAAATCATGAAGCTTTTCACATTCAGTTAAACACAGAGGATATCGGGCTGTTTTTCAAAGGTCCTATGAATGTTAGGAATAATCACCTGTTGTGTTATATTGTATTTACTATCAGCTTTTTCCCCCCAGACAAGAAACAAGTTTTCTTGAAAAAGCAAATATATCTACGCAAAGCCCCACTTTCAGTACAGGAGCGGCCTACCGTGCTGTTCTGCACTTCATGTTGATGGGGAAAATACAGCTAGGATGCTAATGCATGATTATACTGCTGGATATTTGATACTTAACTGGAGCATGTTTTGGTGTAAATTATTTTTCTTGAGAAGAAAATGTAAAGGAGTAAACTGTGCTTTTAACGGCTGCCGGCACGGCTGCATTATGTTTTCTATAGACCGTGCAAAGAGAGAAGCCCCTTTTGTTGGACACAGTGAAGTGCATACAAACAGTTTGGGTGTTATTTGTAAGCTCAGGAGGAAATGAGCACTGTATTGCTTCCTGAGCAGTGCTGTTATGAGAACATGATAAAGGGGGAATGAACACGCGCTGCTTGCAAAATAGTTTTTAACTTTATTTTTAAATCAACAGCTTGTGATGATGGTACTTTTTTTTTTTTAAACAACGCTGCTGCCTCGCTGAGAAACACTGATAAACTTCAGCCCAGGCAATCCACAGGTTTACCATTTAAAAGTGTTTTACTACCTCTTTTCCTGATCTGTTAGGTGGTGTACAAAACATCCATAACTCATTGTGTAGATGATTGCTGCTTGACAAGGGCTGTTAAAATTGGTAACTGTTAATTGAACTGTATTTTTGTGCCTTTGTTTTTTTTTTAGATAACACTTATGTATCCAATTCTGAGAATGAGGATGACGTTCTAGTCACACGAGATCCTATTCCTGTCATCTTCCACAGAATATCAACAGGTGATTGTTACATTTATATTATATGACTATGAACTGTATGTAGTCACTGAAGTAAATTCAGTTATTGAACAATTCTTACCAAAAAAATAAAATATTGTTATAAATCCATCAAGAATGTCTGACAGAGACATTTGACATTTAGTTAATTTCTTTTATTGCCAGCTTTCATTCAACTGATGTACTGAAATGTATGTTTGCAAAGATCTCTTTTTGCTGATTAAATGTCAACAAATCTTGCAAAGAAAATGTACAACATGAAATTTACTGCTTGCATAAGTATTCAGCCCTCAAGTCAGTATTTAGTAGAAGCACCTTTTGCAGCAATTACTGCTATGAGTCTTTTTGGATAGGTCTCTACTAGCTTTGCACAGTATGATGGTGACATTTTTGCCCATCCCCATAATATGATACTGTCACCGCTGTGCTTGACAGTTGAGATGGTGTTGACTAGGTGATGTGCAATGTTGGGCTTGTGCCAGACGTAAAGTTTGGAATTTAGACCGAAAAGTTCAATTTTTCTCTCGTCTGACCACAAAACCTTTTTCCACATTCGCAAACTCCATACAGGCTTTAAGATGAGGCTTTTTGAGTAATGGCTTATTTCTTGCCATTTGTCCATACAGGCCAGCTTTGTGTAGGGACTGGCTTATTGTTGATGTGTGAACACTGACTCCCATCTCAGACACAGAACTTTGCAGATCTCTCAAGGTCATTGTTGGCTTCAGAGCGACGTCCCAAACCAGTTTCCTGCTTGCCGGCTGTTCAGTTTGGGAGGGTGACTTGATGTGGGTAGTGTCTGGGTGGTATGATGCATCTTCCACTTCTTTATTCTTTATTTTTATATATATATATATATATATATATATATATATATATATATATATATATATATATATATATATATATATATATATATATATATATATAACACGGCTTGGAAAAATAGCAACCTCTAATTGGTTAAACAGCATCACATGACCGTGCATATATATAACATATAGCACGGCTTGCATACTAATTCGCGCTGAATAAATCACTACTACGCTGCACTAGATTTTCTAAATTCCATGACAAACTGCCATTTTATTTGTTATTAGTTACAAAACCACAACCAAAACATTTCATCCATTTCCTTTAATATATTTGGGGATGAAGCTCCACATAACTGGTACAACACCAACTTTGAGTGAAAACAGCAGTCAAGCTGAAAAAGATAAATAAGTGCACCAGCAAAAGCGGACATAACAGTAAATGAGGAACAGCTAAATGAAATAGAAGAAACAAAGCTTGAAAAAAACCACAGTAAAAAGTATAGCATGGGCTGGTTAATGTACTTAAAGAAAAAAAAAATCTGGGCATTCATTTTATGGAAATAAGTCCAAAAAAGCTCATAAACATAAGGGATTTTATGCCAGTGCAAGAAGTTCAACTGCGGACCAGTATCCAGTCTCCAGTTTTATAACATTGAACTGGACTAAATACATATTTTAACAGTAGAGGTTTTAACATTTCTGCTGACAGCAAGTTTAAAACCAGCAATAATGCATTCCTGTCAGTCAGGAAAACACTTAGAAAAGCACGTAATGACAAGGCCAGACATGACCCCCCGAATTACCAGCCTGGATTTGAAGTGTCTGCGGGAAACTGAGGTACTGTCCCCTGACTCCGCTGGTGTGTAAAATCAGGTTCGATCGTCAACTTAATCTGGCATGATTTGGATGCGAGGGTGTCTGACAACTAACAAAAACATATTATTGAAAAGGATGAAACGTACTAGAATATGTGTGCCTTGCATATAACGAATTCAAAAACCCACTTCAAATCCGGCAAAGTACAGCTTATGCTCTCAGTCCTCTAGCTTCTAGTGAGATGGCACTTTCAGTGCAGAAATTCACAATAAACGAACATGGGCAATTTATTTTTAATAAGCAAACAGTTAATTAAATTAAATAAAATTTGGGACTATATTACACTGCGGATGTATACACAATAAAAGTTTCTGGTTTTGTCTTAATTTAAATGTGTTTTAGTTATTTTGATTATTTTTCTTAACCATGCATAAAGCACAATGTAATCAACACTGTCTTTTAAAAAAAAAAAAAAAAAAGATAACATTCCCACTTGTGGATCATTTTAATTATCAGTTTTTAAACTATAAATAGCCTGGCTAAATGTCAGTTGGGATTTCAGTTTGAAGCGAAAGACTAACCAAGTGCAAGGAGAGCACTAATATTTATTTAGTTATAAAACAAATGCTGAATAAGATGTCTGTGTTGTAAAGCATAGGGAATTGGGGGACATGCTATAGGGGTGTGTGGCAGGCTGGCGAGTGGATAGAGGCCCAGAGTTCAAAAAAATAACTATTTTATTATAAATAAACACAAAAATGAAAGGGCATGAGGGCCAAAATAAAGGGATTTAAACACAAAAAAAAGACAAAAAGCAAAACTAACAAAAATAACAATTTCCAGGCTGGGCAATGCCTTCACTGGATACCAAAACAAACCAAAACAAACCAAAACAAACCAAAACAAACCAAAACAAACCAAAACACCAACCTGCTTCCTCAGCTCCCTCTTCCCAAATGAGAAGCAGAGGCCTCCTTTTATGTCAGGTGGCTGGGCGCTGATTGATCGTTAATTAACCTAATCAACTAATCAACCCCAGCCACCTGAACATAATAAACCCAGGCAGGTAGGGGAAATTAACCCCATCCCTGCCAATTTAAAAAGGGCAGAGCTTTGCTCTGCCACAGGGTGTTATATCCGAAGAGCTTTATAACCAAGAGCCTTATTGCGAGGGAGAGCACTGTGTGTGTGTGTTTATATATGCAGTGGCTCTCAAAAGTATTCACCCCACTTGGACTTTTCCACATTTTATTGTGTTACGATATGGAATCAAAATGGATTTAATTAGTTTTTGCCACTGATCAACACAAAAAAAGTCTATAATGTCAAAGTGAAAAATAAAATCTACAAATTGTTCTAAATTAATTACAAATACAAAACAGAAAATAATTGATGGCATAAGTATTTACCCCCTTGAGTCAATATTTGGTAGAGGCAATTACAATTACAACCATGGGTCTATTTGGATAAGTCTCTACCAGCTTTGCACATCTGGACACTGCAATTTTGCCCATTCGTCTTTGCAAAATTGCTCAAGCTCCGTCAAGTTGGATGGGGACCTTTGGTGAACAGCAATTTTCAACTCTTTCTACATATTCTCAATTGGATTGAGGTCGGGCTTTGACTGGGCTCTCCAGGACATTGACCTTTTTGTTTTTAAGCCACTTCAGTGTGGCTTTGGCTGTATGTTTGGGGTCATTGTCCTGCTGGAAGATGAATCTTCTCCCAGGTCCCAGGTCTCTTGCAGACTTCAGCAGGTTTTCCTCCAGGATTTCTCTGTACTTTGCTGCATCCATTTTGCCGTCTATCTTCACAAGCTTTCCAGGCCCTGATGCAGAGAAGCATTCCCATAGCATGATGCTCCCACCACCATGCTTCATGGTAGGGATGGTGTTCTCAGGATGATGTCCGGTGTTAGGCTTGCGCCAAACATAGCGCTTAGCGTTGAGGCCAAAAAGCTCTAATTTGGTCTCATCAGACCATAGAATCTTCTTCCACTTGGTCTCAGAGTCTCCCACATGCCTTCTGGCAAACTCTAGCTGAGACTTGATGTGAGTGTTTTTCAACAATGGCTTTCTTTTTGTCACTCTCCGATAAAGGCCAGTTTTGTGAAGCACCCAGGCTATTGTTGCCATATGCACAGTGTCTCCCAGCTCAGCCGTGGAAGACTGTAACTCCTTTAGAGTTATCATAGGCCTCTTGGTGGCCTCCCTGACTAGTGCCCTTCTCGCCCGGATCTGTTCTAGACAGATTCACAGTTGTGCCATATTCTTTCCATTTCTTAATAATGGACTTTACTGTGCTCCGAGGGATATTTAATGCCTTGGAAATGTTCTTATATCCTACCCCTGATTGATGATTTTGAAGAACCTTATTCCGGATTTGCTTTGAATGTTCCTTCGTCTTCATGATGTAGTTTTTGTTAGTAAATGTATTAACCAACTGTGGGACCTCCCAGAGACAGGTGTATTTAACCTGAAATCTGTGAAACATCTTAATTGCACACAGGTGGACTCCATTCAACTAATTATGTGACTTCTAAAGACAATTGGTTGCACCAGAGCTTTTTCAGGTGTGTCATAGCAAAGGGGGTGAATACTTATGCAATCAGTTATTTTCTGTTTTATATTTGTAATTAATTTAGAACAATTTGTAGATTTTATTTTTCACTTTGACATCATGAACTTTTTTTGTGTTGATCAGTGGCAAAATTAAATCCATTTTGATTCCCTGTTGTAACTCAATAAAATGTGGAAAAGTCCAAGGGGGTGAATACTTTTGAGAGGCACTGTATTATGTTTTATGCTGTAACATTTTTCAATCTTGAATAATTCCATTATTTATGTTTTTCTGTTTCTTTGAAAAGAAATTAGGATAAATAATGATGCCACCAGCTGCCTGTCCATTAAATCGAAGCTACAAGATGACAGGATCCAGGTAAGAAATTCAATGCAATCTTTCACCTGCAATCTATTCAACTGGAAGTTGCAGAAGCATAACTATTTTTATATTAGGATATGTTGTGCTTAGTTCCTAGCACTGATGAATAAATTTAAATTTTAAATTCTGAGGCACTTGGGTTTTCTATACAGGAAAGATGATGCAGGCTGCTAGTGTGAAACCCCATACAGTATAGTGCTGCTGAATTAATGTGCTGATGGGCTGAAGAATAATATACTGGACATGGATATTTCTAGAATGAGCTATCAGTATTGTTGTCATTCTGCCCGTTCATATTTGTTGCCGCCTTCTTCCAGTTTCAACTCACATGAGTTAGTCTCAGATATTGCCATGCTTGCCTCTTCAGGATTCAAGATACTGCGGTGCAATAGATGAAGACTCTGAAGGCGACAATGACTCTGAAGAGTTCTACTATGGGGGTCAGGTGAGCAGGTCTTTGAGAAAAATATTTCTTGTAATTACTTGTGCCTTGCAAAAAAACAAAAAACAAAAACAAAGCACAAGATTGCTTACCAAGATCCATTGTCTTACCATTGATTAGTCCCTGCACCTCCTCACTCTCCTCCCAGTAGACTGTACAATCCCACTGTTTAACACAAGCGATGTTTGAAATTGGAATGTGGGTCTCCTGTACAGTAGGGCAGTCACCCTTAGTATCCTGGATCAAGGTTTGTATCGAGGATTTAGCAGGATTCTCAACATTTCTAGAATTATTAAACATTATTTAACTCAAAAACTTCTAGTTAGATGTCTGAGACTGCAATCAGTATGCAGGGAGTTGCTTAGAACCTGCTGAAGCAGCATCTCATTCCATGTTAGCAAATAGATATCCATAGATCTCTGTATGCTGCTAATGAAGTTAGAACCACACATTTTTATTGTGTTGTTTGTACATTGTAATTATTTTTGAGGACCCCTTGTAAACAAGGCCTCGGTCTTAATGGGTAAATCAGGTTACATAAATAAATCATTCCAATAAGACAGCAACGTTGATCTGTTAAGAGCAGCAGTTACATGAATCCTCATCCTCTCATCCATCAATCCAATAACGCAGCAGTGTTGATCTGAGAGCAGCAGTTACAACATGAATCTTCATCCTCTCAACCTGCATGTGTGTACATCCAACATCTTTTCAGCCCAGTTCTGATCCTGCCTATTGAGGTTTGCAATGGTTTAATTATTCAGTGTGTCAACGTTCAGCTAATCAGTTAGTTTCATTGGCCTTGCTCTGTTGTTTTAATAGAATTTTTTTAACCTCAAACAGTAATTGAACTCCTGATTCTGGCATCCCCTGCACTATTAGTTTTTTCTTTCCTGATCTTTTAATGTCAGCTTAGATAAAATATATTATATCGTACACACACACACACACACACACACACACACACACACACACACACACACACACACACACACACACACACACACACACACACACACACACACACACACACACACACACACACACACACACACACACACACACACACACACTTTCTATTTAGCTGTGTATGCATAATGCATAGCAATGTTTTGAAGTCTGACCTAGAGCTTCTACTGGATTGTTTCTGACAGTCCTTGATAAATTATACCTGGTTTGTTTGTGACAAATGGTAAGACGCAGTGGAGCAAGTCATACTTTCTTTATACAGCTAATCAAAGCAGTTCTGTATTCACTTTGTGTTGAAAGGCTTTTTGTTTCCGCTGAATATTTTTGCTGTCTGGAATAGTTATGACTGCAGGTAGCAACATAAAAAGCTACTTTTTTAAAAAATTCAGTGACTTGGTCAAAAGCTTCTGGTCAACCAGCTGTCATTGGATGTATTAAATTCCTTTCAGTATTTTGAGTATATATTGAGAAATAACGGTTATGGACGTGTAGCAGGGTGGTAGGAAAGCCCTGCTGTTTGATCGTATTGTTTGTTTATTTTTAAAACTGGTCTCCCCCTCCGCCCTTGTCATTTTGTATTTGTTTATTGTTTATATTTGTGTATTTTGTATATAGATGACGGCGAATAGCTGTGCGTTTTGTTTTGTTTTGTATTGTTTTGCAGCGTGGATGGGAAGCCCCATCCACATTAAAAACTCGTGCAGAAGGTGGCCATCTCCCGAATTAATTAAGTGATTAATTTGTTGCTAATCGGGAGATGGTCACCTGTATAGATACCTGCAGCTCTCTGGCTGTACGGAGGAGAGTCAGAGAGCGAGAGAGGAGAGATTCATTTAAAACGAAAGTGAAAGTTAAAGGAACCGTGAAGGCTACTGCCCAACCGGACCTTGAGTGTTTTGTGATTTGTTTTTGTTTATCTGTTTCATTTGTGCTCTGTGAGCAAGTTTATTTTTGTTTCAATATTTCATTTATTTTTGTTATTTAATAAATAGCGCACGCTGTGTCTTTTTTGTAAACTGCAGCTACCTGACCTGTGTGTGCTTCCTTCTTCTGGTCTGATATCACCGCAACGCCATTTCCTGCCACAGGATGATACCTTAAACACAGAAACAAACCCATTTTTGGTGCTTTTGTTTTATCTCTGAAATGTTTTCCTTTTTTTTCTGAGTGACAGACCAATCTAGAAGTTTTCATTGATCCACTTGTGAATCCCAGACTGGCCTGTGTGTTTTTTTTTCCCAGTTGTCAACCTTTATATGAAGTGTGTTACAGCACAGCAGGAGCCCGTTCTGTACTAAGTGTGGGTCTCGGAGGAAACAGATTATCGATTTGGAATCCATAGTAAAGGGGCCAGTTAGATCCACAGTCCTCAGTAATGGAGAATGTATTTAGCATGACAACCTGGGAGGTCTGGAGAGCTATATAATAGCAGCATTTTTACTTGAAAACTGTGGCCAGTAGTTTCCTAATGCAGTGTACTGAATCAAGTGCACCATTGGATTCTTTCCATCAGAAAGGCTCCTGGTTTATAAAGAGACTGCGATCAATAATCATACACAGGTTCACAGCATGGCAAATACACATATCAGAAGATTACTCTTGGTAAGCAATTTAATACCAACTTGTGCACTTTTACTCTGTGTCAGAAAACTTTGAACCTGAAACAAAACGCATATAACAGTCAGCTGGTTACATTTCATCTTCAAAAATCTAAAATAATATTAACCCTTAACTCTTCCTCTACTGTTCCTCTGAAACTGTTTTTAAATACTGAATACAGGCCCTTTAATGCAAAAAGACAATCCTTATTGGCACAGGCAATCAGGCGCAAATGTAATTGAACAGGGTAGAAATAACACGCACATCATATTTGTATAGGCTGTTGATTATTTTACACAGCTGTGGAAAGTGTGCTTCATTCTCTGTTTTTATTATTGACACTTTTATAAAATACATATTTGATTATGTGCATGTTTTTTTTAATCTCTTTTGTAAGACATGTGCACAAGTAGAAGCATTGCAATGCTCAGAGCCCGTTCTCAGCTGCTTGTCCCCTAGGTTTCTGTCATTGTTGTTGAAACTGTAGACAGGAATACTGAGGAGCAGGTCTGTAGTCCTCCGCGGAGATCTTAACAAGCTATTGAAATCTTTTTTTTAGTACACTCTTGGCATGAATCGTGCTCTGAAAGCCGAGATGCAGGTTGAGACTGTGAAGAACGGCTCCATTTGTATTATTTTTGGAGGATAACGGGTTCTGATGTGTTAAACAGATCACAGTGCTTCATCAGCCAGCTGCTTATTGTGGACCTCTTGTCCTCTTTGCAGGTGAACTATGATGGGGAGCTCCACAAGCACTCCCAGCTGGAAGCAGACTTAGCAGCAGTGAGAGACATGTATGGACCTAATGCAGTATCTCTCAGGTATTGAATGAAGACATTTTAACATGTTTATCCCCATCAGTAAAGTAACAAATCACAAAGATTGTTAAGTTTAACCAAGCTATTGCTGTAGGCTTGGCATAGAATATACAGCTATGGCCACAAGTTTTGCTTCACCTAGAATTTTAGGATTGAGCGTATAGGATTGAGCGTATAGGATTGAGCGTAATCCTAAATCACAAACCTCGCTGAACCTTAATTAAGTATCAGTGTGTGTCTTTGTGCAGATCAGTTCGCTCATGTGTTTCTCACACCAGCTAAGTGTACCGAGAACATTTTACAAGACATACTTTGTGTGATAGCAGTTTGATGTCACTAACAAGCGGCCACATTGAAAGTGAGGCTGAGGTTTGCTGTTGACCACAAGCATGTTTTTGCACAGCTGTACTGAAGTGACACTGTCCACTTGCTATTGATCCTGTCCTCCCAATCTGAATCCTGCACGCCCGCCTATAACAAGCATGCTACATTGTGCTGAAGTGACACTGTCCACTTGCTATTGATCCTGTCCTCCCAATCTGAATCCTGCACACCCGTCTATAACAAGCATGCTATACAGAATTTATTGAAGGTGAGACTTGATCTTGATCTTATTTGCAACATTGGACAACAGGCATACATTTTCACATGTTACAATTTCAATCATACAGAGACACATAATCTAACATGAAAAAAAACAAAAAACCTATACCGTACCTATTCAAAATATATATATATATATATATATATATATATATATATATATATATATATATATATATATATATATATATATATATAAATAATAAATTAGTCAGACTCGCTTAATATCACTTCAGAAGGACAGCAGAAATGGGAACAACAAGCAAACTGCACTATCAGGATTCACTAATAATACCTACCGATACCTACCAATAATAATAATACAAACACCTGCACTAATATAACTACTGTACGTCTTTTAATTGTTTTTTTTAATGTGGTTAAAAATTATGCATTATGTTTTTATAATTATAAAGTTACTGTACATTGTCACTTATTTCAATTTTACAACAAACTTAACATACAGTACTTAAACATATACATGCTGGAAACACTGCATTATATGTTGTTAATATACAGTAGTTTAAGTGTATCTACTGTATTGTACAGATACACCTTGGTGTAACAGCAACACCAAAATGCTTGTAAAAAATGCATCGATATCCTTGGTTTCACATCTTTAAAAAGCAATTTAATAAATATACAAAACAAAGGTTGTCACAGCAACTTATCATAAATGAAACAGAAGTTAACCCAAGACACAACTTCAGATTCAGCACAGATAGAAGAACAAGAGGCCTTACATGGAAGCTGAGAGTTAGTATGTTTAGAACAGAAGGTAGGAAGCACTGTTTTAGTCACAGTTTTAAATGCATGGAGTAGCTACCAGGTGAAGCAGTAGGATCTAAAACACAGGGAACATGTTAAAACAGACTAGATTCTATGCTTTTAAATAAGTTCCCCCAGTACAGACAGCATGTGTATCGAGAAAGATGATCAGGTAGTGTATGGTATACAATATATACTATAAAGAAAGGGTCAATATACACACATGCAGTTTGTAACGATAATCAGTGGGGTGAAAATCCTCTGCATGGCTGATAACTTTGATATTCAGCAGAGGGTGATAATAACCGACCCACTAATTCTATCTCTGTGTGAATTGATGTTTATTCCAATTGTGTGGGACAGAAAAATGTTAGTGAGGAAATGACACGTTCACTTTTCGTCCCGGGCACAACTAAATCGTCAGCTTTAGCCTGTGACTAGACTGACGTGACACAGCGCGTCCCTTGATGTCCTGTCTCTGCTTCATTCATAAAGAAACTCGCACCAGTGAGCCTAGCTCACCACTTATCAGCTTATCCATTCTACAGCTCATAAATTTGCAGTGATTATTGGAAAGCGGACACTACATAGTCTACTGTAGAGGAATTGTAAGGGTTAAGCCTTCACCTTTCCCGGTGTTATTAGTGAATGTGTCCATGCTGTTATAAAATACTCCGGGCCTCAGCAGCAGCAGCACTCTTAGCTAGGACTCCAATAGAGAAGGATGGAGCACATGATAACCTGCTTTCTCTCATAGTGTATGTCACAGAGATGGATGAACAGACTTCATTGTGTCTGTCTTACCAGCCTTTACATTAAATAATGAATGCGGGTTGTAGAAGATGAGACCTTTCCTAACAAAGCCAGCCGTTCCAGCCCTGTTCAGACTGTGCATCAAGGTCAGGCAGTATGATTCAGGCTCCTTCAGCCGCTAGAGAACCCCCCCTGTTTGTTATCTTCGCTAGAGAACCGAACCACCCTGCTTGTCGTCTCTGCTAGAGAAACCCCCATTGCTTGTCGTCTCTACTAGAGAAACCCCCCCTGCTTGCCATTGCCGCTAGAGAAACCCCCCCGCTTGTTGTCTCCGCTAGAGAACCCCCCCTACTTGTTGTCTCCGCTAGAGAACCCCCCCCTGCTTGTTGTTTCCGCTAGAGAACATCCCCTGCTTGTTGTCTCCGCTAGAGAATCCCCCCCGCTTGTTGTTTCCGCTACAGAAAAGCCCCCCCCCCCCCTTGTTGTCTCCGCAGAGGCGAACCCCCCCCTGCTTGTTGTCTCCGCTACAGAAATCTTAGGGGGGGCCCCCCCCTCCCCGCGAAGTTGTCTCTGCTAGAGAAACCCTCCTGCTTGTCGTCTCAGCTAGAGAACCACCGCCGCTTGTCGGCTAGCCCGAGCTTTCATTTAGGTTCTTCATCTTCAGCAGATACCCTTGATGGGGTAGGAAGCTAGGAGCCTTGCTGGTGCCAAAGGAGCCCAGGCCTTTGTTTTCATGAAGGAATGTGCTTAGCAGGGTCCTAAAATTGTTGCTATGCCACACCCTGCCCACTGTCCCGAAAAATATTGAAAAATGCCCCCTCAGCTGAGTTTTCACTGAGTTGGCCCATCTGTGCAGACAGTGTATTAATGAGCTGGAACAGTCAAATAACCAGTAGCTCAGTGATGTGACACCTGGACAGTGTCCAGCAGAGCCGAGTGCAAACTTGGTCAAATATTTAAACGTTACAATATCAGAAAGCTAACCTTGCTCTTGACTTTTCGTTAATTAATATATATATATATATATATATATATATAGATATATAATATATATCTTATATAGATATATATATATATAATATATATATATATAGATATTATATATATATATATATATATATATATATATAATATATATATGCAGGGGATGTTACCTTTTATTTTAGCAACCTAGCAGCTTTTTAATAGCCTCCCTATCTTCTCCTTTGTCTAATGGGGTTTTTGCTTTTCATTTGCCAAACTTCACAGAGTTAGATATTTTGAGACATGCCAATTAATCACTATTTTTTTATTTTAAAGAAGAATTCTTTCCCCCTTAATCTCCAGTCTTGGCAAGCAAAATGTTTTGTAGCTGGTAATATTCCAGGTGGACGACGGAAATGTGTGTTCGCCAATGCCTGGGTGATTCATAGAATGTAGTGTCGGAACAATTACAGGTTTTTAATGATCAAATATTGTTTCAAAATGTAAATGGATATACAAACATTCTTTCATTTAATTTGAATAAAAATGTAAAATTAGTACCATATTACAGGAAAGAATTCTCTGAGGAGTAAATCCTGGTGCTTGTTCACGTTGCTGTATAAACAAAGATAAAGACTCTAGTCTGTGCTGTAGGGGGCCAGTTATTTATTTCAGGTGCAATGTATGCATTTGTATCTTTTTTGGTCAGTCATTTGGAAACGAACACGAATATGGCCCGATGGCCATTCATTTGAATTTTTGAATATTTGCAATTGAAGAAGCAAGATTATCAAACCACCCCCCAGTTCAGCATGCATGTCTTCCAGTTTGAGTGACACTAATGCATGATCTGCCAAGCATGGCACCATAAATATTTCAGTATTTTCAGATAACAGTAGAACTTGGAAAGGCAAATGCTTTAGTTTATCAGTTAATAATGTTTTACATTTTACACAATTTTAAAGAATGAATACCAGTACCAACCCAAGTAAATAATATCTTTATGATATCGACAACTGTGTCGGGAGGTGTATGTTTCTAACGTACACATTGGAAACCGGGGGCGTGGGGGTTTGAGCTCATCAGCTGTAGTGACAGCTGTACCAGACGCTGCAACTCTCTGCAGTAATGGGACAAGTTTGTGCAGGCAAGAGCAGCTGTGCCTCATTTTTACAGTGACTCTCAAAAATGTCCCCCCCCCCCCCCCCCCCCCCTGGACTTTTCCACATTTTATTGTGTTACAACATGGAATCAAAATGGATTTAATTAGGAGTTTTTGCCACTGATCAACACAAAAAAGTCCATAATGTCAAAGTGAAAAATAAAATCTACAAATTGTTCTAAATTAATTACAAATACAAAACAGAAAATAATTGATTGCATAAGTATTCACCCACTTGAGTCAGTGTTTGGTAGAGGCACCTTTGGCAGCAATTACAGCCATGAGTCTATTTGAATAAGTCTCTACCAGCTTTGCACATCTGGACACTGCAGTTTTTGCCCATTCTTCTTTGCAAAATTGCTCAAGCTCCGTCAAGTTGGCTGGGGACCTTTGGTGGACAGCAATTTTCAACTTTTTCCACATATTCTCAATTGGATTGAGGTCTGGGCTTTGACTGGGCCACTCCAGGACATTGACCTTTTTGTTTTTAAGCCACTCCAGTGTGGCTTTGGCTGTATGTTTGGGGTCATTGTCCTGCTGGAAGATGAATCTTCTCCCAAGTCCCAGGTCTCTTGCAGACTTCAGCAGGTTTTCCTCCAGGATTTCTCTGTACTTTGCTGCATTCATTTTGCCCTCTATCTTCACAAGCTTTCGTGGTCCTGATGCAGAGAAGCATTCCCATAGCATGATGCTGCCACCACCATGCTTCACAGTAGGCATGTTGTTCTCAGGATGATGTGCGGTGTTAGGCTTGCGCCAAACATAGCGCTTAGCGTTGAGGCCAAAAAGCTCTATTTTGGTCTCATCAGACCATAGAATCTTCTTCCACTTGGTCTCAGTCTCCCACATGCCTTCTGGCAAACTCTAGCTGAGATTTGATGTGAGTTTTTTTTCAACAATGGCTTTCTTTTTGCCACTCTCCCATAAAGGTCAGTTTTGTGAAGCATCCGGGCTATTGTTGCCGTATGCACAGTGTCTCCCAGCTCAACCGTAGAAGACTGTGACTTCTTTAGAGTTCCCATAGGCCTCTTGGTGGCCATATTTTCTCCATTTCTTAATAACGGACTTTACTGTGATCCGGGGGATATTTAATGCCTTGGCAATGTTCTTATATCCTACCCCTGATTGGTGCTTTTGAAGAACATTATTCTGAATTTGCTTTGAATGTTCCTTCGTCTTCATGATGTAGTTTTTGTTACGAAATGTACTAACCAACTGTGGGACCTCCCAGAGACAGGTGCATTTAACCTGAAATCATGTGAAACACCTTAATTGCACACAGGTGGACTCCATTCAACTTATTATGTGACTTCTAAAGACGATTGTTTGCACCAGAGCTTATTCAGGTGTGTCATAGCAAAGGGGGTGAATACTTAAGCAATCGATTATTTTCTGTTTTAGATTTGTAATTAATTTAGAACAATTTGTAGATTTTATTTTTCACTTTGACATTATGGACTTTTTTGTGTTGATCAGTGGCAAAATTAATTCCATTTTGAGTCCATGTTGTAACTCAGTAAAATGTGGAAAAGTCCAAGGGGCGTGAATACTTTTGAGAGCCACTGTATTTACCAGTACGGTGTCCATTTTTGGACAGCTTCAGACATCACTCCTACCCATGTCAGGAATCACACCTCCTCGAGTCAGTCTTCAGGTATCAGGCATCAGGCATCAGTCCTCCTCGAGTCAGCAGTCAGGTATCAGGCATCAGTCCTCCTAGAGTCAGTCATCAGCTGTCAAACATCAGGCATCCTCAGGTTTTTTTGTTTAGTTTTTTCAGGTCGAGTGAGAGGCTGGACGAGTCATCTGAATCACCCAATCAAGCGAAAGCAAAAAAAGTTTTGGTGCTTCCATTGGATGATACAGATGTCAGTGGAGCTGCTGATTGGTTCATGTGTTTTACCTTTCTTTAGCATTTAATATGTATATTTTAAGTGTTTTAAAAAATACTTTAAAAGTTACGATGTGCAATTTCATTATTTGAATTTGTTTGAATTTAATTTGTAAGGCAAATCTCAGCATACTGCATCAGACATAGCTGTTTTTTTGTTTGTGTCAATGCATTTTTTAAATTTTATTTCATTTTGTTATGTTAAGTGCTTTGAGATGTCATTTGTGAAAAGTGCTACATAAAATTAAATTGATTAATTGATAACCCCGTCATTAATCATTTTTTATTTAATAAAGTGTGTGTTAGTGAATGGTAAACCCAGAAAGGCAGAACAGAATAAAACTTAAGTTTGCATTTTCTTGGGGGCTTAGGTCATCCAGGTTGTCCTCAGCTCACTGTGCACCAACAACTTCTGTAGACTGGCTGGGCACCTGCAGACTTGCCTGTAAGTTGCCCAGAGTTGCGTTGTCCTCTGATGCTGTAGCTCTGGGCTGGCTGCGTCGCTGATACCTGACGACTGACTCAAGGAAGATTTATGCCTGATGCCTGATGCCTGATGACTGACTCGATGAGGACCGATGCCTTATGTCTGATGACTGACTTGAGGAGGACTGATACCTGACTTCTGACTCGAGGAGGACTGATGACTGTTGACTGACGACTGACTTGAGGAGGACTGATACCTGACGACTGACTCGGTGAGGACTGATGCCTGATACCTGACAACTGACTCGAGGAGGACTGATGCCTGACGACTGACTCGATGAGGACTAAAGTCTGACACCTGACGACAGACTTGAGGAGGACTGATACCTGACGACTGACTCGATGAGGACTGATGCCTGATACCTGACAACTGACTCGAGGAGGACTGATGCCTGATGACTAACTTGAGGAGGACTAATACCTGATGACTGACTAGTTGGACTGACGACTGACTCGAGGAGGACTGATACCTGACGAATGACTCGATGAGGACTGATGCCTGATACCTGACAACTAACTTGAGGAGGACTGATGACTGTTGACTGACGACTGACTCGAGGAGGACTGATACCTGACGAATGACTCGATGAGGACTGATGCCTGATACCTGACGACTGACTTGAGGAGGACTGATGACTGTTGACTGACGACTGACTCGAGGAGGACTGATACCTGACGAATGACTCGATGAGGACTGATGCCTGATACCTGACAACTGACTCGAGGAGGACTGAAGTCTGATACCTGACGACAGACTCGAGGATGACTGATTCCTGATGACCGACTTGAGGAGGACTGATGACTGTTGACTGACGACTGACTCGAGGAGGACTGATGCCTGATGACTGATGAGTTGGTGTGACGACTGACTCGAGGAGGACTGATGAGTTGGTGTGACGACTGACTCGAGGAGGACTGATACCTGACGACTGACTCGAGGAGGACTGATGACTGTTGACTGACGACTGACTTGAGGAGGACTGATACCTGACGACTGACTCGGTGAGGACTGATGCCTGATACCTGACAACTGACTCGAGGAGGACTGATGCCTGACGACTGACTCGATGAGGACTGCAGTCTGATACCTGACGACAGACTCGAGGAGGACTGATTCCTGATGACTGACTTGAGGAGGACTGATGACTGTTGACTGACGACTGACTCAAGGAGGACTGATGCCTGATGACTGATGAGTTGGTGTGACGACTGACTCGAGGGGGACTGATACCTGACGACTGACTCGAGGAGGACTGATGCCTGATACCTGACAACTGATTCGAGGAGGACTGATGCCTGATACTTTAGTTTAGTTTTCACAAAACTGTTTTTACAGAACTGTTGTACAGCTGTTCTTTTCCAAAGTTTTACGATAAATGGTTGTATTGTAGTTTAATTACCACAGTAAGTTGGTTTTCTCTCTTTTTTTGGCTAGGATGTAAGAATGGTATGGGTTATCTGCTCTTCTTGTGCAGTTCATGGACAGTAACTTGGGTATTAGTATCTGCAAATAGGAGCCTGGACTGTTCACAGTATTAAGTAGCTAAAAAGCTAGGCTATGTAATGTTAACAAAGTGACAATTCTTATGTTGTTGAGGCATTGACATTCCTATCTCACATATTCGTAGAAGCAGTTCTAGTGTTCTGCATCTTCCCTTTTATGTTTTTTTAGCACTTTCTAGTTTATTAGGTTTTAATTAAAGTGTCAGTTTCATCCCATTCTCCCAACTATTCACTTACCCTCAAATGAGGAGAAACACTTTTGATTAAAACAGACTCAGGATGCAGTAATTGGATGCATTCCACAAATCAATAAATAATCCGTACCTTTTTTCTTGTCCCGTTACCTTTTTATCTTATGTTTGTAACGATTTGGTTTGTTTCTTATTGCTTCTTATTCTGATTCCATTTACCTTTTAATCTTTTCTATATTGAGGTGCTTTAAGCTGAGTTTTTGCGATCCTCTTCTATTATAGTTTCTGTCATAGACACATACAGTATAATCCAGGATAGATTAGCCACAGTTCCTTCTTTAAAAGTACCCGCCAGCACCATCTAGTGAACAGATACAAAGCATCAAGTTACTGTTCTGCATTGCTGGCAATACACGGTTGTGAACCAGATGAAATCTCTGTAAAACATAATTATCCTTTAAATATCATAACGATTATCAAAGCTTTTGGAATGGTCTGGTCTCTTGATTTATCTGTTAAATATTGCAATACCATAAAGAGCAGTACATATAACATTACTAGTCACTTGCGTTGGGTGTTTACAACATAGACCACTTCAGGGTACATTGTATCTGTTGTATTATTCAACTGCTCGAGGCTCTTACAAAAGCCACTGCCACTGAAACCGGTTGCTTTCAAATCAGTTGGAACAGAATGGGCACGGATCTTTGCTTAAAGTCATTTTAAAGATACACAATCGTGAGGTATTTCAGACACACTGCGGTTTTCTTCCCTTAGACTCAAAATGGAAAGAAAGCCTATTCTTTTTTTTTTTTAACTGAAAAAATACCTATTGAACTGTTGACTGATATTATTGGGACTCTGGAAATCCGAAACTACCCTTTAGGTTTACTTCATTGTTTTTTTTTTGTTTAATTTGCCGCTTTGATTTTCTAGGGAATACGGTGCAATAGATGACGTAGACATTGATTTACACATTGATGTGAGCTTCTTGGATGTAAGTATTTGGTTTTCTCCTGTAATAACTAATAATTACCTTACTGTCACAGATGGATGTGTGTTGAAACTTAAGTGATCCAAACTGTGCAGTATGTAACCTAGGGTTGCTTCATTTAATAAAAAAATAGTTTATATTTGTTTATTTAAAAAAAATTATATTTACATGCTGACAAATGGAGTAGCCTATATCATGCCACTTAAACATGTCTTTTCTATAACATTTAACTCAGACTTTTTCCAATGTTTTTAAGCGTTTATGGATCTCTTTTTCCAATGTTTTTAAGTTTTAATGGATTTTTTTTGTAACACCCGCTTTTTCGTACTCCCATGTTTCTAATTGTTTCAACAGGAAGAAATCGCTGTTGCGTGGGATGTGATCCGGAGGGAGCCTGTAATAGTACGATTGCATTGCTCCCTAACCCAGTATTTACATGGGCCAGGTTAGAGAATCATCCATTCTTAGCTTATTGGTAGCTTATGCTGTAAATATTCCAACTGTGTGAGCTTTTGCTGTCCAGATCAGTGTGTGGTTTGGAGCACTGATTGTAATCTGCCCCATACTAAAAGCGGCTCTTTGTTTTATGAGTGGAATCATTATGTTCCAGCAATAACCCTTTGATACAGACAGAGCTGTAGATGTTTCACAAACTATTGACACAGTTATGATATTGAAATGTGGTTTCAACAACTGCAGTCAGCATGCAGTTCATTTTCACTGAATGGTGTCTACTGTGGCTTACTGTGGTTACGACAACGTTTTCATTGAAACAAACCATGCTGTTACAACAGGTCGTTCTTCAGGGATGGTGTCAAGCTTGCGTCCGACAGCATAGTTTATTATTGCTGTGTGGTACGCAGTGATGATTGTGAAATATCATGTCAGGAATTATTTAGGGTTAGCTGTCTCTTCATGCTGATGATGGTGGAAATGTTCATGTTATTTTCTTTTGCAGTTCCAACAGTCGACGTGTTCCAGGTTTCCACGAAAGAACGATTTGGTCTAGGACATCAGTTGAAAAAGTATGTTTTAATTAATTAATTAATTAATTAATTAATTAATTAATTAGTTAGTGTATTTATGCATGTATTTATTCATTATATATAGCAGTCATTTGTGTGTGCCGGGTCTATTTGTGAACCTGCATTGGTGTTGAATTGTTCTAGCTTAGACGTGAATACTTACCTAAAGTTGCCAAGTATCACAAGTTGGAGAAGTTGGAGTTTGATGTTGATTTTGATGTCAGTGCATTTATCTGTATATTTGCTGTTTAAAAAAAAAAAAAAAATCTGTACACGTAATTTATTTTAGATTTCCGTGCACATTCCGTGAAATACGATACTTTACCCGTGACAATGCCGTGAATTTTAAAGAAAATTTCCACGATTTTCACAGGGCTTAGTTATTAGATACCAGAAAGCAACAATGAGTTGTATTTGGAATCTTCCTGTATGCAGAATTAAAGTATTAAACAGAAATGCTGTTAAAAGGGTCTATTATAAACAAGAGGGAGCCAAATGAACGAATGTCTTTTAAATGACATTGTCAGCAGGCCATCTATTCTGGTAAAAGTACTCTTGCTATGTAAGAAACAAAAAGATTACAGTTTCTGTTCATTTTTTTTTTAAGGATTATGCAGACATTTGTTACGCAGCAGTGGAAGCATCAGAGTAAAGAAAAGTGTAATTGCCCTCACAGCAAAAAACTGACAGATAAGAAAGTGAGATCTCCCCTGCACATCTTTTCTACACTCCGCAGGTAATAAAACCAGGTGAAAAGCTTCAGATGTGTTTAACTACACATTTCATTCAATAACGTTGCTACCAGAACTATGACTGCAACTTTTATTGCATTCAGTTCTACCTCAAGATTGAAAGAGGCATACAGATCTACTGTTGTTTATATCTTCTGTGTGGAAAGCATCTTTCAATATATGCCTTGCATTTCAAAATATATCTCTAAAGGAGTAGTACGCTCACAGTCCCCTCTTTATTTTGCTGTTCATCTTTAACACCTTGAAGAGAAACCAGTCCCTGCCACAAATGCGGTCCCACCTCTGAGGTACAAAACAGCAGGACCTCTGATCAGAAGGGGGCTGTTAGAAGTGTAAACTCTCTTTAGAAATCCTCTATTCATCCCATAGGAAGCACTACTACAGTATTGACAACCCATTCATATTGTGCAGATATTGCTGGGACGATCCAGGGAAAATAGGGACAGGTGACAACCCTAACCTCAACACTATAGCTTTCCTTTCTGTAATACAGGTAATAGCCTTGTATTCTGTGTAGGGTCAGCTTATTACCTGTAACACAGAAACTGAATGTGGAGAGAAACAAAGTACTTCCATCAAATATAGTTTTGTAGCAGGCTTCCAAAAAACAAAGTAATGAAAACTAAAATATCAACAGTAAAATAACACAAGGCTTGTGTCACACAACCTAAACTGCATGGTTTGTATCAGACGTCACAACCCTGATTCAGTTGGTACATGAATAAGAAACTAAAAACAAATAGGAGAAAAGCAAGCGGTAGACTGAACCCCAAATTAACTACCAGCAATGCCACCCAAAGCCTTTTCTCACACCCCAATCTGCATGTAGAAATGCATGAATTTACTGCAATGTCCAGCTGTGTTCTAGCCTGGGTAGTTCTCGCTGGACTGGTGCTATACTATAAAAAACAAACACACCTAAATATTTGTTTTACATCCTTTTTCATTTTGCCAAGGTGATAGGAAAACCTGTACTACAGACAGAATACAGTTTGCTTTGTGATAAAGAAGAGTTCACAGAAGAGAAAAGTATGGAAGGGATGCAGTTGACAGACACAGAGGAGTTTATATACCGTATTGTGCAAAACTGAACTTGATTAAAGGACACTGTCAAGTTAATATAAGAAAAAGTATTCAACAATGTTGACATTAAATGATACATTTGCGAAATATTATCACTGATTATAATGCAGAGATTATACTGTTAGATGTGCTCAACCTCCATGTTGAATTCATTCCCTGTTGATTCCCATCACAATCTATGGAATTGCAGGTCTCCCAGTTACCCCCCTCCTGAATGTGGTAAGAGCAAATCCAAACTGAAGCCAGAGCAAGATGGAGTGCCAAAGTCCCACAAGTTACTGCGGAGAACTTGCTCAAGTGCGGTCAAGGCTGAGGATGGATGCGTCAACAAGTCCCATAAACCTCTGGGACACTCTTTATCCAGCGACCCAAGGGCAGAGCAGACAGCAACTTTGAAACCCCACAAGCTTCTGACACGGACTTGTTCTGCTTCGGTAAAGCAGGACGATTGTGCCTCTTTGAAGCCTCATAAACTTCTATCCAGGTCGTGTTCTGGAGACCCTCGATGTGAGCACAGCAGCTCCCTGAAACCCCACAGGCTCTTGAGCAGATCTTGCTCCAGCACTCTCAGGACAGAGGAGCTGGATGGACTGAAGCACCAGAAGATGCTAAGCAGGTCCTACTCGAGCAGCACCAAAGTGGGCAAGACTGAGCTCTTCAAAGAGCCTGCTCCTGAGGGCAGGCGACTCTCTCTTACCTCAGGGCTTATTGGCATGCTAGCACCAGCTCTGTCCTCCCAGCCAAGTGTAAGTACTCACATAGTGCTGGGACTGTTAGCCCTCTTACTGCAGTGGGGTCAAAGTTAGTAACAAAATAAATACATCTATATTCAGAATGTTCTATTCAATTTTTACATATGGTGTTGCATCCCACTGAGGGACTAGTGAGGAGTTTCACACATCAGTGATAGACAGTGATACTGGAATGTGTGTTTCATTCCGACTATAATCAGTATTTCTAAATAGACAGTTTAATTGCTATTGACAGTTACTCGCTATTGACAGCCTACTCAAAAACAACTATTCAGAGATATCATCAAACAGCTTGCCCACTGCTGAAAAATTTGCATTCGTACCGTATTCACTCCATACATGAGATGAGCCTTCCTCTGCTGCACTAGCGTAATCTTAGATATGGAACGTTTTCAGGGTGCATTAATAACTGGACAGATAGGCATGGCTTCTGTGTAGAATGCAGGAGCTGACTTTAAGTTTAGGCAGCTAGCTAATAGTTTCCTGGATTGCATGTGAAAGGATGCTATGATTAACACTGCACTGTATTACTAGTGGAAGTGATTTGTCACTTGGTGTCAGCACTACTAGTAGAGTAGCTGTGCTGGTCATGTAACATGTTTTTCTCTCCCACTGACAGCCAAACTATGGGGCCAAGTCAATCCCGGTCAGGGATCGTGGCTTTCTTGTCCAGGTAAATGCAGTTGATTTTCTCAAACAATGTTCTCTTAAGCGTTAAACTTTGTTTAATTGTGATATTTTTCATTGTGTTGTTTCTTTAGACTATGGACTATGCTGAGCAGAGGATTCCTGTTCTGAATGAATACTGTGTGGTTTGCGATGAGCCCCATGTGTTCCAGAATGGACCCATGCTGAGAGTAAGTGGCCACATTGTTTAGATTGTGCGTTTCATTTATGATTTTAATACATGCAACAAAGGATGAAAGTGAACGTTCTCATCTAGTGGAAACACACTGCCTAATTCATGACAATCAGGACTGACAGTAGCATTCAATAATACATTGTTAGTTAGGGACATGATGAATACCTATCAGGTAGTTGGCATGTTACAGATATTATTTCTGCAAATGTGTGCAGGCAGTTTACTACCCTCAGCCAATACCATCTCTTCTGAGATTAAGGTCAGTAATTCGATGACACGTGTTAGTGTCGAGTCGGCAGCTTTAAATGTTTGTACTTTGTTAGGGTATACCTGTCTAAAGCTATCATAATTCCCTCCACACACACAACTTGTATTATATAACATTATTCTACAAGTTATAAAAATCTTTGATTGCTGGCTCTGTATCTTGGAGAAAAGCATTAACGGCAAAGACAGAAATGCACATCCCAATGCAGAAGCAAAGACAGAAATGCACATCCCCAATGCAGAAGCAAAGACAGAAATGCACATCCCCAATGCAGAAGCAAAGACAGAAATGCACATCCCCAATGCAGAAGCAAAGACAGAAATGCACATCCCCAATGCAGAAGCAAAGACAGAAATGCACATCCCCAATGCAGAAGCAGACAGAAATGCACATCCCCAATGGAGAAGCGAAGACAGAACTGCACATCCCCAATGCAGAAGTAAAGACAGAAATGCACATCCCTAATGCATAAAGACAGAAATGCACATCCCCAATGCAGAAGCAGACAGAAATGCACATCCCCAATGGAGAAGTGAAGACAGAACTGCACATCCCCAATGTAGAAGCAAAGACAGAAAAGCACATCCCCAATGCAGAAGCAAAGACAGAAAAGCACATCCCCAATGCCGAAGCAAAGACAGATTAGCAAGAGCTTGTTTTTGTTTTTTGCTGGACTGGTGCTAGAAAAAAGAGGAACCTGTGACGTGGTTCTTTTCCAATGTTAGTTTCATCAAAAAAGTTTCATTTTCAGATCTTTATTTATAAACAGTGGCGTTTATTTATTTATTTTAGTTATAAACAAAGACCAGGTTGACTGCTTTTAATTCTGATGCAGCATAATATAAATTGTGTTCATTTGCAATATGTCATTCATTTGGTAACTGAACTGTACATTTCAAATGTTCGTGCTCTTCTGATACTGCAGTGAATAGCAAAGTAATGCAGAATACAGCTTAATCCAAAAACATGACACTCTTTCAGACAGAAAGACATCATTTGAATAAGATCCGTAAAATAGCTTTTTAAAATGCCAGACGTATGCCAGCGACACTGTGCTCCAGTCTTGTGTTCATCATTGTGGATGTGTAGACTTTGATTTGCAGGGCTTGTGTAGTACACAGCTGCTGCATGCATACAGTATTCCACATCTGAGATTGTCTCAAACAACTGAGCATAGCAGTCTGTATCCTACAGTAGATTCCTTCAGAAATGTAGACTCTTTCATTAAGCAGTGGCTTGGTATGAAACAGACTAAAACAAACTGATTTAAAGTTCAGTTCGTAATTTAATGGATATCAGATTAGAACTGTGTGCTTTCTTGTCAAACAGAGAGAGAAGCAAAAATAGGAGATATCAATTATGCATCTCCAGTAAATTCTACCTTTGAAATATATCCCTCTGGAAGGCCAGTATAATCAGGTGTGGTTTTCGTGTTTTCACAGAGCTGGGACACAAGTGGTTTTAGGTTCAAGCACTGTTTTGTGCATTGTTATTGCCAGAGTCAAAATCAATGAAGATATTTTGAAACACAAAAGAAAAGCAAACAAAATTGTCTTTCTCTGACCAAAGTATAACATCCAGCTTAGGGTTTGTCAAACTCATGGACAGAGCTTTCATTACCAAACCATTCTAACTGTGAACACTCTTTCTGTCTATGTCTCTCCCCTTCCAGCTTTGAATAACCACATCTCTCCTCTCTCTCAAGATTTATACTGTGGCTATTAAAGTAGCCAAGCAATCAATCTTTTAAGCATAAATTGGTAATTCACACACTTAACTTGAAACTAAATTAATTACATCCCTCTTTACCTGGAGCCTGTTTTCAGTACAGAGCTATCATCAAACAGCTTGCCCACTGCTGAAGAATTTGCATTAGTACCATATTAACTCCTTATATGAGATGAGCCTTCCTCTGCTGTGCTGTATATTTTACTAACATAATACTGAGAAGTGTAATGTGCATTTCAGGATTATGATTGCACACAGAGAGAGCACACATATTAATGTCTTCACCAGCAACTGGGAACACACAGATTGCAAAGCAATGTATGCAGTTTTAATGTTCATTTCTGAAACCCTGGCAACAGTTGACCTTGTAATGCATTAGGTTTTTATTTGACTTTTTATGCAGAAATCAATAGCAGAATTATTCAGTTTATTTATCTTGTGCCGAGCGCCAGCATTCTTTGTACCGAATATGGGACGTTTGCCTTGGGCCAGATTCACAGAATTCCGCCCCTTCACCTTCTTCCCCTTGCAAGATGATTCTTGGATTCAGGTCTCTTTGCTGGCCCTGGGTGTACTAGACCAACATTAATCTTGGTTTAAATTATCCTCCCTGGCCCTGGGAGTACTGGACCAAGATGAGTCTTGGTTTAAATTCTCTTTGCTGGTCCTGGGTGAACTAGACCAACATTAATCTTGGTTTAAATTCTCCTCCCTGGCCCTGGGAGTACTGGACCAAGACGAATCTTGGTTTCAATTCTCTTTTCTGGCCCTGACAGAAGTGGTGGTTGATTCAGTATATGCAAGTATAGATCAGGCAGTCCTCGACAGGCTTGTTTTAATTTTGAAATTTAACTTCAGGACCACCGGAACTGGTTGAAAGGTCATCTGATCATAGTTTCTGTAAACCTACAAAAATAATGCCAGAGGGAATCTGCTACTGATAAAAAAAATAAAAAAAAGCATTCAAAATCAATATCGTAGCAATATTGTAACTACGCTGTGATAGTAACCACCATAAAAAAGTGACACGGCTTACCCTTTGAAGACAAAGTACCCCAAACTCTATCACATTGACTGCTGCCTCCACAGCTGAGCTAATGTTGTATGGCAATCAAAGGTTGATGAGCCATTTTATACATTACTTTCATCATGAATCATCTCTAGGAACCATTGCACATTGTCTAGGTGTTGGGTGGTTTTTAAAGCCAGTGCTGTGTAGATTGAATGTGCTATTGTGCCATCACTTTCTATATTGAAGTCATCAAGTCGGCACACTGCTCAAAAATTTGCATTGTTACCGTGTTCAGCTTGTCATTTTCAATGTTTGTTAGTTTTGTTGTTGCCTCTGTATTGTTAGTGCTATGAGCTTTCCATTGTTGTCTGCCCTGGGGTTGATATGTTGCTAATGCGCACAGTAGAATACTGGTTTGACTTTAAAACGATTTGCTGTAGAACTGTAAGGTTGTCATAATTAAGCAAGCCCCACACAGCAGTCATTACAAGCTAGATACAATTTAACCTTCCAGAGCTGAAGGCTGAAAGAAAGGTCAATGACTGCTATGAAGTTAGTATAATAATGCTATTACAAAGTTATTTATGTGTGTGGCCAGGTAATACTAGTAAAGTGCAGACAAAATGTCCCCACAAAGATAGTAACTCCTGAAAAAAACATTTTTTTTGTGTAAAACACATTTTTAAGAACTAAATATGCCTTCAAAAAAAAAAAGTGCAAGAATATTTAGTTTGTTTTCGACTTTCACCCTATGTGGAGTTTTATGCGAAGTCCCCACAAATATAGGAATGCAAATGTGTATGTATGTGTCTGTGTGAGAAGATGTTTGTAAAGCTTATTTTTAATTAATACTGTGGACTTGATCACTTTTAGGTACGTAAGTAACCTTTTCAAGTGAGTTTTGCGATTTATAACGCCTGTTTTTAGGGACAACCAAAATGTTCCCTATACGAATGGGGGGGGAGGGGGAGGGGGAGGGGGATTGAATGGGGAGATCCAGGAGGTTTATTAAGATGGCTACCTTTCTTTCCTTTTGTGCAGCCTACAGTGTGTGAGCGGGAGCTGTGTGTCTTTGCTTTCCAGACACTGGGAGTAATGAACGAAGCTGCAGATGAAATTGCTACTGGAGCCCAGGTGCATAAGGGATTCAAAACTGTTATATGTTTTCATAATGCATTAAAGCACCTTGATGTGCTTTTGTCATGGTGTATGGCATTTAAGTAAACATGTATTCTGTGCTCTGGACGGAAGATTCAAAAGCATGTTATTGAAAATTAAGGGATTTTTTTTTCTAAAGTTGTTTTTTATTATATGATTACAGTAAAGGATGGGCAAACATGAACTACTGTAGGATTTTACATTTCACACCTAGTGGCAACATGTTTCATATCCTGATGTACTAAAGCATGGCTTTGAATCTGTTAGACTTGTAACTACAGAGAATCTGTACTTCAAATAATAGGCTTGCACCAGAGTAATTGGGATTAAAAACAGAGCCCTTATTGAGCGAGTTCTGTATCCTCGCTTTATTTCTGTATTTGTTTTGCAGGTTGTGGATTTGCTGGTTTCTATGTGTCGATCAGCACTGGAGTCCCCAAGAAAAGTAGTTATTTTTGAGCCATATCCTTCAGTGGTTGATCCTAATGATTCCCAAGCACTGGCCTTTAACCCTCGGGTATGGTATCCTTGTGTCAGTAACCACTTTCTGAAGTGTGGGTCCGCTGTCTTCAGTTGATGTTATAATTATTTAACATGCTTTTTGCTTCTCTTATTTCTTCATCTGGGTCTGAATCACAATGCTTTGTTAAAAAGTTATTTCGGTACAGTGCGTTTCTTTTTCTTCTCACACCAGAAAAAGGACTATGAGCGAGTGATGAGAGCACTGGATAGCCTAACATCTATCAGAGAAATGACCCAGGTACATTCTATTGTAAGAAATTATTTCTAAAGTGTGGTTTATACATAAATGACCCATGTTAATTTTACTGTAAGAAATTATTTTTAAAGTGCCATTTATACATTGCATCTATCAGAGAAATGACCCAGGTATATTTTATTGTAAGAAATTATTTCTAAAGTCTGGTTTATAGGTTTACTGAATAGGTGTTACTGTTGTTTCCTGAAGTAGGCTGTTGGAAAAGAACCCTCAGATGAAACCATTGTAGCTTCCTTGTTCTTCTGTGTTTTAAACCTTTCTAGGACAAACTGTTACCCCCTTCCCAGAACAATGTGACCATAACACAGTTTACCTTTTAGTATCACTGCAAAGGAGGAGAAAGTGTGCTTTTTATGTTGTACAGATGCTTAGCTGTAAACAATTTTGACACAAGCCATTTTTTTCTTAACAGAAGGAGAAAACTGTTTATCTCCTGTTTCTACAGGCACCTTACCTGGAAATCAAGAGGCAGATGGACAAGCACGATCCCTTGGCTCATCCACTTTTACAATGGTAATGTACAGCTCAATACAGTGACTAGGTATCTTCATACTGGGTAGATGTGATATCATGTTGACAGTGATAATGTACAGCTGAAAGCAGGAGTATCATGCAAACAGGGAGATCGATGCTCCTGCTTGGTTTTTGCTTTAATTTGGCATCTTATACAACTTCCAAAAAGTCTCAAGCATTTGACCATGTGTGGCTATGTGTTCCTTTCTCTTACTGTTTTAAACAAATTCCATGTGTGGTCTAGTAAAGTAATCAATTACATTAGACAATAATGAATTGCCTATTTTGACAATTTTCTAAGATTTTCAGTGACCGTGGTTTGATTTAATCATATGTACAACAAATCTAAACTACAGAAGCAATGGAGTGTTCTAATACATGTGCACACTGCTGAACTACAGAAGCAATGGGGTGTTCTAATACATGTGCACAATGCTGAACTACAGAAGCAATGGGGTGTTCTAATACATGTGCACACTGCTGTAGTTATCTTAGGTCAGTGTTCTTTTGGGGGGGGGGGGGGGGGGGTTATAACAAATAACTATGAATGTGATCTTTATTTTCTTAGATACATGTTTGTGTGTTTGAATGTGATCTTTATTTTCTTAGATACATCTTTGAATGTGATCTGTATTGTCTTAGATAAATGTATGTGTGTTTAAACAGAAACAGACTCACTTTTTGATCACATTCCAGTTATCCAACCTTTCCATGTCCTTCCTTCTCCAGGATCATTTCAAGCAACAGATCCCACATTGTAAAACTATCAGTGAACAGAGTGAGTAAACTCTACATTCCCTTTCAGTAACATGCATCAGTGAACAGAGTGAGTAAACTGCTTTCCCTTTCAGTAACATGCATCAGTGAACATAGAGCACACGGAATGATGGATCTCTTTAGGCAGGTAGTTGTTCAGTCTGGCTACCTAGTTAATAAACGATGTGTGACCCGTCTGTTTGAGCCTTAAGGACTGCAAGCTGTTTACAGTGATCTCAGAGCAGTCAGGGCTGTATGGGGACACCGTGCTGTTTGCACTGATCTCAGAACAGTCAGGGCTGTATGGAGACACCATGCTGTCTGCACTGATCTCAGAGCAGTCAGGGCTGTATGGAGACACCATGCTGTCTGCACTGATCTCAGAGCAGTCAGGGCTGTATGGAGACACCATGCTGTCTGCACTGATCTCAGAGCAGTCAGGGCTGTATGGAGACACCATGCTGTCTGCACTGATCTCAGAGCAGTCAGGGCTGTATGGAGACACCATGCTGTCTGCACTGATCTCAGAGCAGTCAGGGCCGTATGGAGACACCATGCTGTTTGCACTGATCTCAGAGCAGTCAGGGGTGTATGGGGACACCATGCTGTTTGCAGTGATCTCAGAGCAATCAGGGCTGTATGGAGACACCATGCTGTCTGCACTGATCTCAGAGCAGTCAGGGTTGTATGGGGACACCATGCTGTTTGCAGTGATCTCAGAGCAGTCAGGGTTGTATAGAGACATCATTCTGTCTGCACTGATCTCAGAGCAGTCAGGGCTGTATGGAGACACCATGCTGTTTGCAGTGATCTCAGAGCAGTCAGGGCTGTATGGAGACACCATGCTATTTGCAGTGATCTCAGAGCAGTCAGGGTTGTATGGAGACACCATGCTGTTTGCACTGATCTCAGAGCAGTCAGGGCTGTATGGGGACACCATGCTGTTTGCACTGATCTCAGAGCAGTCAGGGCTGTATGGTGACACCATGCTGTTTGCAGTGATCTTAGAGCAGTCAGGGCTGTATGGGGACACCATGTGGTGTACAGAGTTTAATACTTTGTCAACAGCATGATTTCACATCAGTTCTCTGCTTGATTAGTAGCAAGAGTTCAGTGTTTTGTACAAAGCTAGGCTTTGTAAATGTAAGCATCTCACTGTTATTATTATTATTATTATTATTATTATTATTATTATTTATTATTATTATACACATTGTAAATATATCTGTACACTGAAGAGATTAGAAACTAACTACTGTACTTGACGTCTTACTTTGACTTTTAGGATTCTAAAATGCTGGATAAATATGCTGAGTGATGGTTTTACATATATAATAGAGAGACTGTGCAGTGAATCTTCAGAATCCTCCCTTGAGTAAGCTGGAGGGCCAGTGGGTCGAGGGAGTTGTTTCAAACATCCTGATCATGAGCACTTCTAGAAGTAGTGTTATGCAGGACAATAACAACTGAAAATGTAATAACTGGATTGTTCCGCTAGGTACAGATAGGATATTATAACAGAACATCAGAGCTCAGGGATTGTAGCCAGTCAGGCTCAGGGAAGGATCTCTGTGCAATGTAGTAAAACCTCAAGTCATAAAAATGCTTTCAACATCAATACATCCACATGCAAAAAAAAACCCCAAAACAATCAGTCAATCAAAACCTTTACTTATCCAGACTAGTCATTGAGAACAAATTCTCATTTACAATGACGAGCTGGCAAGAGGCTCACAACACCACAGCACACATCAAACACAATTAAAAAAATAAGTAAAATAAAAAATAAAAACACAAAAACTCAATCATAAAACATAAAACTGAGCAACAACTTAGCAGGTACAGATGTCAGTGAGCAATGAGTCGACCCTACGGCTAACAGCAACCTCAGATATGAACCATTTTAACTTTTGTGAAACTCATTCCAGTCAACTATTTTTTTTGCAGTATATTTAGAACAGTAAGACGTGTAGGGGAAGCATATAAATATTCATGTTTAACTTTAGTTTTCCCTGAGATTTCATTAGGAACCGAACCCTTTGCTGTCTCAGTACCCTGCTGTTACTGTGAAAAAGTCGTAGCTATTTTGGTTTTCAGTCAAACACATGCTTTTAATTGCTATAAGTATGAGTGTGAAGTCACAAGTGATGTAATTTGAAGAGAGCACTGCTATAAATAACAATGAGAAGATTAACATACCTTGTCTCTTGTTTGACAGCAACTGAAGTTCATGCACACCCCACACCAGTTCCTTCTGCTCAGCAGTCCGCCCGCCAAAGAATCCAACTTCAGAGCTGCCAAAAAACTCTTTGGAAGTACCTTCGCATTCCAGTAGGTGTAACTTCCAATGTAGTGCAATGCCTGTGCTTCCAACTAATGCACTTCATTATGTGTTAATCAATTGCTTCCTGCACTATTACCACCATTCACAGACGTGTAAGCATGATATATGTACAGCTATGGCATCATCTAGAATTATAGGATTGAGACATTAATTAAAAAAAAAAAAAAAAACAACTAATGAACATAATTTAGATATTTTATTTAACATATAATCAAATAAACTACAAATTGATTTTGCAAAAGACTACCGGAAGCCATAATAGTAGTACAGTATTTCATGCTAGATTTCAAAATGTCACACTCTTAAATGTGTTAGTTTTTCATATTCGGAAAACTCCACAGCGGTATGTAATTCAATATGTTAACGTAACATTATTCAGCAGGTTTGATTCAGATGAGATCCTCAGGTCTCTGTAAGTCGTTCTGGATAAAAGCGCCTGCTAAATGACTAAATACAAAAATAAATATTCTATAAGGTTTTGGTCATAGCAGTATGTAGTATAACAAATAATAAAAACATGTATTTGTATAGAAGGACCTACTGTCTTCCATGGTTACTGGCGATGAACTGGGAAATATACAGTGCTTGGATAAAGATATGGAAACACATACAAGAAAAGTCAATAGGGTGTATATACTGTAGGGCCACTGTGGGCAGCCGGATTAGGTCTTTCCCATCATTACCGAAACTGGTTTGCAACTGGGAGCTGCAGCTTTTCCATACTGCTCATACAGCCCACACACAGCTGACTACTGATTTGAAGAGTCGTGTTGGATTCACCCTGATCGCTTGTCAGCATTGCATCTCAAGCTGCCAATTTAATATTTCACAACCACAATGGGTGCTGTTTTGCAAAATACGTGCATGCTATTTTTACTTGTGTATTTCAGTGACAAACAAATTAACATGCATGTTCTACCCCAACATGTTGTGATTCAGTATGAGTGCAGGCATATACAGACCTGCAGCAAACACATGTCATTCATATGAAGAACCCCCTTATAAAAGAGGACCATGAAAGCATAGGAAAGTGTAATAAAACACAGTTAAGCAGTGTAAAGCCTATAGGGGTATAGTAAAGGATATAGGAAATATGGCAAACCATGGTATTGTATAATCATAGGAAAAGCATGGCACAACTGCTAAATTACTGTGCAGATTTAGCAAGGCAGACATTCTGTTGCTACTTACGGTAGGTGCTTCTGCTTTTTGTCCTTCCTCTTTATAGTTCCCATGTTAAATAGCTCCACTCTTAGATGGCTCCTTGCATGCTCATTAGAAGTACTGTCCTTATTGTGAATTACTATTAATTATAATAGATGAAAGATTCTAGAAATGTAGAGATTTTTGTATTCTTTTAACATAATGGATGGTTTTATTCCTTTCAGTGGTTCACACATAGAGAACTGGCACTCAATCCTGAGGAATGGTTTAGTTGTGGCATCCAATACAAGGCTGCAGGTAATGAAAGAGCAATAAAGTGTACTATTATGTTGCATAGTAAGCCCTCTGTAGGTTAGAACAAGGATGGATCCTTGCATAAGAAAAAGTGTGTATCATGTCATTTAGGGTTTTAATGTTATGGAGGGACTTCTCCCATTGATTTTAGATATTCTGGAATGTGGTGCTGCAGTTAATATTTGTGCACAATAAGCATCGGCACTGAAGTATGTACCAGTTAGGGGCTGGTCAAGGAATTCCAAGAGTAAATATCTCCAAGCAAGTAGACAAGGTCACAAAGCACACCATACAGAAGCAATTACTTTATGACAAGAGCGGGAATGATGAAAGTAAGGAGTTTAGTCTATGCATCATTATATTTCAGTTTGCTTGCTGAGATACACAGATATTGTGTTGTACAACATACAGATTACCATAGCAAACAGATTTTACACATCATTTTCCTAGCAGAAAAGCAGAATAAAATAAAAGAATAATTAGTATATAAGTACTGGCACCTGTGAAAGAGATGGAGAGATACCCAAATATGCAGCATCGGAATGTTTTTAATTCATTGAAGTAAATCAAGTCTGGAGTTGAGAAGTTTACTGTTCATTTTTCAAAAAAGCAGTGCTAAAGGTTTTGTGAATGGGGTTCGTATGCCCGATGGTTAGGACTGTAGCTCTCCCACACTGATAGGGAACCTTACCTGATCACATACATTATTTCTCTGGCCTGGATAGAGTGTGAGAGTAAGTGAGATCCTAGCCACTGTTCAACAGGAAGGGAACTTGCTGCACAGCTCTGGGGTAGGAAAATAAAGACCTTAGGGAAACACTGATATGTTGTTATCAGAGCATTGGTCAATACAGTACTTTTATTTGCAAGATAAATGTGTGCATGATCAACATGAAAATGACTAACTGGAACATTGCAATTTGTTTGTGTAGCTCCATGGTGCCATCTACGGTAGTGGAATATATCTCAGCCCAATGTCAAGCATTTCCTTTGGTTACTCAGGTTAGTATTATAATACATCACTCCACCAAGTATTGAAGAATAAATAAAACATTGTGAAATACTAATGCATGCACAGAAATTAACCGCGCTGCGCATCAAATTTGTATTTTTGTATTTTTTAAATTAATTTCAAAACATATAAAACATGTTACAGGGTAATGTCTACATGCTGCCTTTTGGGAAGAAAAGGAAACTGTTTTCCATTTTGCAGTCTGAGTGCTCCTGATAGACTGAACTGCGTTTAAAAGATATATTGGGTCCAGTGATAGAAGCCCTTCAAAGAACATAACTACAGATCTCCTGTTTAATAAGATCACTGTGTGCTTGTTTGTTCCAGGGATGAACAAAAAGCAGCAGAAAGCAGCTTCTAAGGATGAAACTGCTTCAAACAGCAAGACCAATGCCACTCTACAGGTCAGCAGACAACACTGCATTCATACTGCTATCCGTTTCACTTTATAAACCCTTGATTCCCAGTTTATGAAAGAAAGCTGATCTAATGATCGTTTGCATGGGTTTGCAATTCAAACACAAATGCATTTGGTTGTTTTTTAGTTGTTTTTTTTTAAAACACTGCTGTTTAGGGGCTGCCTTTCAGTAAAGCAGTTAAAATCGACTTGTCCCAGTACATGGGATTCTGAATCACTTTTGAGATTTGAGATCAAGCAGCTACTAGTAACCGGACAAGCACCTACCTACCTACAGCCCTACGCTACCTACATAACTACACTACCCCACTCTAACCTAACTCTACCTACTACATCTCTACCCTACCTACATCCCTACTCTACCCCAACCTACCCTACCAACACCCCTACTATACCCTACCTACATCACTACCATACCTACATCCATACCATACCCCACCTTACCCAAATCCCTACCCTACACCACCCTACCCTACCCACATCCCTACCCTACCCTGCCTAGCTTATGCCTTCAAATGGTCTTTAAAGGTTAGTGGCAGTCCCCTGTAACTCCTATCACTGCCAAAGGGTGCATTTCCTTGCGAAATAAGTTCCATTTCAGTTCCGTTTAAAGCGAAGTACCTGCCTGCATCTAACACTCTTCACAGTACAGCTGGCAGATCCAGTGTATTAAGTGAAAATACATCTGTTTAATTACACTGTCCCACACCTTTTTGTTTGCGTTTTCGGGGTGTCAATGGGAGAATCATTAGTTGAACACCATTCATGCTCTCCCCTAATAAAAAATACATTGTTTTATAATATACCCAGTCCCTGCTTGCAGAAGCATGACATGATTGTGTTCAAAGGACTATGGAGTTAACTCCGTTTGAGCTCCTTAATCCAAATCCTCATTTAGCAAAAAAAGCTATTTTCAGATATAGTGACACTTTATGGTGGAACAGTGGTTTACATTGCCATTTGGGTTTGAAGCTGAGCTGAAATTTCTTACTTGACCACTAACTGTTGCTTTCATCCCATCCAGTCACAGAAAAAAGGACAACAGCCACAATTTCTACAAAGTCGTAACTTGAAGTGCATAGCCTTATGCGAAGGTATGTTTGTGAACAGTCTTTTTTATTGTATTTGTAAAGGTATTGAATATTACACAAACCTAATTGAATATATTATTGTCTTGATTTTCATGCAGTTATTACTTCTCTTGATCTGCACAAGCACGGGGATATCTGGGTAGTTCCGAACACAGATCACGTCTGTACTCGATTTTTCTTTGTGTAAGTACAGCTACATTACTGCAGTTTATTCATCTTTTTCTTGACAGAATAATCAGGAGTCTGTAGGTCATTTCACTGCAAGGTGAACTCTACTATTGCCTCTAGTGTTAAGAATCACACTTGTCATTCATACTAATCTAGATGTGTAGAAGTTGACAGAGAAGGTTATTGACTTATATATATATATATATATATATATATATATACACACACACACACACACACACACACACACACACACACACACACACACACACACACACACACACACACACACACACACACACACACACACACACACACACACACACACACACACACACACACACACACACACACACACACACACACACACACACACACACACACACAAGCCAGGACTGAAGGGATGTCCATTAGCTATTGGAAATACTGGCCCATCATACAACTTCTTTGGAGTATATAACATTTCTGGGTGGCGTTGGGAGTGCTTGTAGGTAATGCGAAACACTGGGGAACCGTGAGCATTAAAATATGGGGGTATTAAGACTGTGACGTTAAGGCAGGGTAGTTAGACCAGTCGTGGTTTAGATCATGTTGTATGCCAGATTAGTGACCCAGTGAATAAAAAATATCAAAACATTCTGGATTGTTATCCAGAACTTTATAAGTAGAGGATAAACAACAAGTATGGCGTGTTTTAAATCCCAGAATCGTTGATCATTACAATGCAATAAACCCTTTTTAAACTGAAAATATTTATTTGAACTGTACCCAAAAACCCAGCAATGGATGACTGTGTGCTAACTGCCCTTTCTTTGTGTTGCAGGTATGAAGATGGCCAGGTGGGAGACACAAGCATAAACACACAGGACCCCAGCATCCACAAGGAGATACTCCGAGTTATAGGCAACCAGACCGCTACTGGATAAAGAGCTGCAGAATATTGATGATGCTGCCTGAAAACACACAATCCACTCGCTCTCAAAGCTGGATTTTGAGCTGAAATGAGTGCATTGATCCTATTTTTAACATGCAACTAACTCACAATTGAACATTTAAAATATGTTTTAAAAAAGAAAACATACACAAGAGCTACACTGTTTCTATCCCAAGAGGTATTTCATTTGAAAGGATTGCTTATTGTTATTTAGACAATAACATGTTGCTTCAAAGTCTGTAAACACAATGACTCAATTCATCACTAGCCAGGGCTTGCCAATCTGAGTAAACATTAGCATCTTTTCTCAGTATTTTTTTAGCTAACTTTGAAATTGAACTGTATTTTTCTTTTTTTTTTTTCTCAATATATAAATGTAGTCGTTTGGATTTAATGAGGCTGAGTTTCTCTGCAGGAAATTGGTTCTCTTTCCTTTGTAACAAGATGCCCAATACCAGACCTTCCTGTTCACTTTGTAAGGCTTGTGCATTTTGAAAGTACAACAGAGTACTTGTCATGATCCTAAAGGTGTGAATATGTGCTTCATTTGAAATTACCATTAATGCTACATAGTATCTAAACCATAGAACTTATTACAAAATTACTTTTTAATCCATGCATTCCATTATCAGAATTTCTAATGAAACACTGCTTAACTTGCACAGCTACAGTAATAGAAGAACCAGATGCACAACAAGCAGCTGAACCAGCACAAGCAGGAAAACCAGTTCTAGTGGCCTACCTCTTTGTGAATACATTTCCACCCTCTCCTCTTTCTTAAATAAAATACCAACACAATAATTTGGGACTATTGATGTTGTACAGGTTCCAAATGGCTGTCATTGTCAACCCCAAAGGTGCTCAGTGATTCAGTTGTCTGACTGACCAATGAATACGTGTGTTTCCTGCTGGTAAACAGACCTTATCTTTGTATGGTCATATACAGCTTTTGGGTAACATTCTAAATTATTTATTTATTTTTTTAATTTTACTGAAACCAGTGTTTGGGACATATTATATTATGTTAAAATAATAATACCAATCAGTTATGGCAACTGTCAATACTGGGTTAAAATGTGCTTTACTGCTTTCCTTTTATGTTTTTACACAATCCTAAACATCCAGCTCTCATTGGATCACTATAAGAGTAAACATCGTGTTTACCCTTTTACTGTTATTAAATGTACAATAATAATAACAATAATAATAATGAGCTTTTAAAATTAAACTTTTGTAAAGCCATTCAGCCTGTCTACTTTAGAATATAGCTTTGTATTTATTTTTTTAATGAATCACACAACTGGGTAGTTCATTCCATTATTAAAAGTAGATACAGTACAACAAACTACTGTATAACAAACTTGATTTTATCCTACCACGCTTGTACCAGCATTTATGTTTCGAGTGTTTGCACTTAGGCAAAAGCAGAGACGTCTGAGAAATGAATGTCTCTGCACTGCTGCATAGCAGCTCTCATGCTGTGCACGGTTCAGACAGACTGCCTTAAACCAGGGCACAGCCACATATTGAATTAGGAGCTGGGTGGAAAAGCTTTTCTAAATGAGTAGCTAAACATGTCCGAAGCTGCATCTTTCTGTACACTGGTCTCTTCAATGGGAAAACTATTGATGCTTTGGGTTTTTTAAATAGAACTTTTATCCTGGCTAAGGATTATTTTTCTATTTTCAAACACTATACTGTATATAAAATATCTAAAATTGTTTACCAGATGCACCTCACAACATTTGCCTTCTAGATGCCTGGGTTTGTGTGTACAATTCTTACTCAATAACCAGCATGTTAAAGTTTCATGATTCTGAAAAGTAATTGACCAGGCATGTCGTGTTGAATGACCTTTTAATGACTAATGGAATACAACTGTTTATTTGTCAAAAGGAGTAATGTATACACTAAACAGACCTAGTCTACCCCCCCCCCCCCCCAAAAAAAAAAAAAAAAAAAAAAAAAAATACAAATCTGCCCTCTTATCAGAAAGGCAATAATTCTGGCTTTAATTGTGTAAAATATGCAGTAAAAAATGAACATTACTTTCTGCATCCCACTGGTCCATGTTCTGTGCTTGAATAAAAAACAAACCAAATGGCTCCTAGTGTTAAAGTCACATCTCCACACAAGTTACATATCTTAACAGAAAAATTTGAAAGAAAAACACTTGTGTTTGATAATTAGGAATGAAAAAAAGCCTACACACAGAAATAACAAAAGGGTGATCACATTATCTTCATAAAACTGGGTGTTATGCCAGTATGTGCTTTGGCCAAACCTTGGGCTACGTTGAAACAGATCAATCCCACGTTCAGCAGGATATACCCTGGTTTAGACTGCCATCTCGTCCTCGTTGCAAAGCTAGTCCACTTTTTTCTTTAATCAACTTGTATTTTATTTTCAAACGTTTGTTATAACAATATTTTTTTTTTATATTTTCTGCACACACACACACACATTATTATTATTATTATTTATATATATATAACTGCTATTTAGCCTTCGGTGCCTTAGAAGCAGAGTAATGGCAATGCATGACAGGACTGTAAATAATGTAAATACTGCCACAAAACACGCAGGACAAATATTTTCTGTATCCAGTTTTTACAGCTTTTGCTTTCTTTTGCAAACAAATCAGCTTTTTTTCTGGCATTTTACTAGTGATGAAAATAGTAGCTTCTGTAAATGTTTACTTTCAATAAATTCAGATTTGGTTAAGAACTATGTGAGTCTGCATTTTACTGAAACCTTTGCATAGGAGCCTTTGTCACATTAAGTATCACATGTTCATCATGAGAGAAAATGCCTTATTTAGCAAGAAACACGATTCTATTTCAAGCACCCCTTTGATGTCAAATGATGAATTCACCCACACTGCAGCAGAAAACATCTAGCTGAATGCAAGACTTTAATTAGTGCAGTACTTCAGGAGAAATATGTTCCTGATTGACACAGAATGTTTTTTTTTTTTTCCATAAAGGTCTTGCTGATGATACAAAATATGTGCAGGCGTAGTTATCTTTACTGCAGGATTTCATTTTTAATACAGCACTGACCAATACACTGACAGCAATGATAAAGCAACATTCATATTGACAAAATTGTTTAAAAATGTGTAAAATGTGTTTTAGCGTTTCATTATATATATGTGTCATAAGAGAAAAAGATGGGAGCTATTTAAGTCTCTACGCTATTTTTTGTATTCCTTAAAATGGCTACATGCAACTTTTTCTTGATGATATCTGAATGAAGCTGCAGGGTCCACTTGCCCATACATTCTTGTAACTTCCCCCAAGGACCAACAAATATCAACAATTTCCCATTTCAATTTTAAATACAATAAGCGACTTGACTCTGCACATTAAAGATCATTCCAGAATAGATTTTCAAGCCAGCTACAATTTAGCAAATACATTTGAGCATGTCAACAGCAGTTACTGCATTTCTGAAATAAATGCTTTTGTTTCTGGTGTTCAGTAAATTCCTTTTGCTTTTAGTTCGTCCTGAACTCGTCTGAGATAATCTGGATCTGGATATCCATACCTATAACAAAAAATGCATTTCATTTTAAAGCAGCAAAAAATAAAATGTACACAACTTCATGCTAATACAATATGTTAATATGTTGGTACTGTAAACAAAAAAAACCCCAAAACTATATATGTAAAAATGGAGATTCTCCTGATTGTATAAAAAACCAAGCGTAACTTCTGTGAAACACTATGAACAGTTTAGTAAATTTTTCAAAAAGTTTTCTTTGGTATCCATTGAACCAGCCAGTGTGCGTGCAGGAATGTTGGAGAGAGACGAGTTCCAACCACTACAAAAGACATGGCAAGATGGCACCTGTGGGTCACTGTCATTTATAAACTTGAACAAAGGGTGCATCAGGAGTATATAGAGGATGCTGCATGATCGTTTATTTCAAAGGGTGCATCATTATATAGAGGATACTGACTGATCGTTTATTTCAAAGGGTGCATCGTTATATAGAGGACACTGCGTGATCGTTCATTTCAAAGGGTGCATCATGAGTATATAGAGGATACTGACTGATCGTTTTCGCAGAATGGTTTTTATTCCCTGCAGGATGTCTCAGTTTTACGGAAGGACATCCTCCTAAGGGGAATACAAACCGTATGCCACAAACTGTATTTCAGTATTCTATTTATACCACATACATGTATTTAAAATAAATAGCAATACAAATACTAATGTATTTAGATTAATTAATTCAGAGATTAATTTACCAGGTGGATCTTTCTCTTAATTTTCAAGACTTTGCTTCGACACAAATTAATTTCAAACCCTGCTTATGGCCTCTTCGCAACTGTCTTTTTAGATAGATCCTTGTCTCAGTCTGTCAATGTGCAGCCTCTGTTGTTTCCCATCGTCACTGGTGTTAATGAAGCGGCTACAGGCTGTTTGGACAAGTCAGACGCATGCAGATCGGCAGCTGGCATTTCTTGACTAAACTCAAATAAATCGGAGTCCAACTCAGAAATTCGAAATGATTCCAGACATTTTAAAGTTGTTATGAATCCTGCATCGTTGGCAGTTTGAACAAGCAAAGCACATCTCTATCCTGAATTTCAGCAGCACACCACTGGATTGCAATGGAAGCAAAGACACATTGGAAACTAGTCCCGGTAAGCATGCTATTCCACTCGAGAAGGATAACAAACTGTACTCCCACACTTGTGGTATGAGAAACTGTATTTAACTCACAAGTTAAAGTTTTTGTGAATTAGGTCCATGGTGTACTTATTTAACAAAAATAAACCTTGACTCAATTGACTCACCCTGTTGGTCCGCCATGCATGCTGGTTTTGTGGTGGATATCGTTCCATGTGACCATATCACTCATGCCAGTGGTGGAGGAGGTTCCAATGGTAAAGATGAGCTGCTGATTAAAGGCTCGCTTCAGAAGGCCAAGGACCTTTCTGCCCAGTGTTGAGTCTGGAAGATAAGCTGTGCGGGATGCACCCCAATACATTTGGCCAGGACTGGGATGCTCATCCTAATAATCCAGAATTAAATGAGAAAGTTGTGTTGAAAAACTCAGAGCTGAACAGTTTTCTGTTAAAAGCTTATTTCCCCAGTAGGTCTGAAATTAAACTATCAAGGTCATGAAAACAACACAAAGTGACATTTGTTTAAAGTGTTAAATTATTAGTTTATAATATAAAAAATAAGGTTTACAAAGAGTGAGATGTGTCAAACTTGTTCAGATGCTGTAATTCTGGCAAATAAAATGTTTATATACAAAATACCCTAACTTTTCTTAATGAATTTATTTTATTGATTACCCTTACCCTGAAGCTAGCACACCTTTCTTGCAATTAAACCTCCTGCAATCTCAATCTAGGCTTTGCCCTCAGTTTATTGACTGTTGCATCTTAATGGCATTAGGATGACCTAATGCCAGACACAACCAAATCAGCTTTCTGAACTGGTCAAAATACAAAGTAAAATAGGAGGTGTTGCAACACATGTGAGCCTGTGAAAAGGAAAGTATACACTTACCCCCTGGACTCCACTGGGTATGTCATACTTTATTACAAGAGTGCCATACTTTTCATACCCAGGGAGAGATGTGCTGGACTGGGAGACGGACATCGTGCCGTTCCTCGGCTGTGTTCCTTTCACCTCTCCATAAAGGACCCCGCAGACGGGGCAGGCTGGTTTATTATCAAAAGCACTCTTCAAGCAGCCTCTACAAAATGAATGCTGACAGCGTGACAATGTCTCTTTCACGGTTTCTTTAATGTCATCCAAACAAATTGGACAAGTCTCTTTTTTGGCTTTGTGTGGCTCTTTCACTGGTGATGAACTTGATGCCTTATTCCTGGACTGCCTGCTACCTTTATTGGTGTCGTCCACGTCAGAGGTGTTGGAATGACGGTTTCCCACATGTTTGCCTGGACTATGAGTCGATATGATCAGTTCTGCTCTCATCACATCAAGATAGTTGCCAGTCAGCTTAAGAGAACACCCTTCTGTAACGATCACCATCCTGGGGAACTCTTCCTCAAGAATAGCTCTAAACCGTGTAACAGAACTGGATGGTTTAATCAGCAACGTCTTCACCTGCAGGTTTGTTGCAATCTTCTGATAAAAGGTTATAAATCTTTCTCTTGCTGTGGAACACTCTGGACCTGCTGTGGGTTTAATGGAAATGAAAGCCACAATGTCTCCTTGATTTGTGCAGCTCCTAGTTATTGAAACACTGTTCGCGCGCACTTTGTCCAGTTCTTTTGAGTATTTCTCATCAATGTATTTCATGACCGTTCTGTCCACTTTCACTGGCTCTGTCCTTGTAGGGTAGAGAGGACTCGGTTTATCTGAGTTCAAAAGGTCAGCGGCAGGACAGAATTTCAACGACTGCAGCTTCAAATAAATCTTATTAATTTCATCAAACGAGTCTGTGACTTCTAAAAAACTGTTATGTCTTGTTACATTTCTTCCTGCCACTATGTTGCATACTTTATCTTTATCCTGGAATTTTTTCAAGTCAATAGTCATGGTGACATCTGTAAATATCTGAAGAAAAATATGTATTTAAAGTTACTATGGGGTGTGTGTGTGTGTGTGTGTGTGTGTGTGTGTGTGTGAAATGCTATACATTAACATTTCAAAGAAACTTAGTAATACAATTTGTCAATTGTTCATAACAAGGAAGTCAAGACTCCTGTTGTCAGAGCAACCACCGTTGGAAGGTGGAGGCACCAACAAACCCAGATGCGTCAACTATTAATGTGCCCACAGCTCCACTAGCACAGGGTCCCAACCTGAGACACAGCATCTTCAATGCAGAGTCCCAACCTGAATTTATAACTGCACTACCCTGTACCGTATAACATATACTTTTAAAGGTGCAATCGGGGGACGATAGATACTGTATAAAGAAATAAAGAAAACAAATGCTGCCCTGTTGAAGTGCACCATTAGCACACCTTGCAAAGTAAAACATCCAAGTTATATTTCTTACTTTTATATATAAAAAAGGAAAACGACATGCATACGACGAGAAAACGACAAGAAAATCATAACGTAAATAACATTAAGGATGGCACTTGCATTGACAAAGAGGAAGAACCCGCAGAGGACCCCCGTTATCGACGAGGTATTCGTATGTAAAGCAACATTAATATCAGTGTTGTATTGACAATTGTATTCCTAAACACAGGTTCACTTGAGAAAACGATTTAACAACACAAATCAGTGTTCTGTAAAATAGCTCTACTATACATTTAATAACTATCAGATATCATATATGAAGTGTTCAGCAAAAGTTTTTAGAGAAACTTCTGAATATTTAATTTCAGAACGCACGTCACTGTATTCTAAAACACTGTGCATACATACCTCTCTACTGCGGGACATGATACAGCCGTACCTTCTGTCTGATAAAAGCAACCTCCAGTGTCTTTGTAACCTTGCAGAATTCACCATAAACAAATCTGCACAAATGCGTTTTCTTTCAAATTGACTGCTGCATGGGACAGAACATGCTACTCTCGTTGGGTGCATACATACACCCACAATCACACTCTTTGCATGTGATTGGTGGGTCGGCAGACACACTGACTTCTGGCTCTAGCTCGGTGGTTAACTGAGACGTCAGTCACTCATTTTCCGCCTTCACAACAGGTTCGGTTGAAGACAAATCGTATTATGTGGGTACTTGTGTTTTACGGTTTTGGTTTCGGTTTTATTGTCAAGTGCTGGTGTGTTTTTTAAACCAACCAACCCAAGTGCTTGAATTTGTGGTTAATGTTTAAGTGTCACTGCATAAAAAAGAATAAAAACGTGGGGTTGATTTTTTTTTTTTTTTTTTTTTACTGTTGTCAAAATCGTCTTTCCATTGTCATTATTATTCAAACACTATGCACATAACAATATCCACACGTATATACCGATTTGGCCAGTGAAGATTCTTTTAATATTTACTACTTATTATTGCAACTAACGTGTGACGTATCTAATGCGTCCACAGCTTCAAGTTATTTAACCAAGTAAGTGCCAAATAAATGTTATTTGAAAAATAATCAGTACACAATCTGTATTTTTTAAAATTTGAAACATTCAAAATTTATATTTCTTCATAGAAAAAAATTAAATAAATAAAAATAATTCGCTTTGACTACAAACTGCTGCGTCCTATGTTGAGGACAGTCGACCTGCCCGTACCCAGTGACGGAAGTTCAACACATAGCAAATTGAGCCTTGTCATCGCCGTGGCTAGGAAGACACCAAGAAATACATCATTTTTAGGCTTCAGTTTCTTATTTTATATTAAGACGTCATAAAAGCATCTAGAGCTGTATTTGCAGAATTATCAGTTACATTTGGATTTACCTTTTGTTGTTAACAAAATGAGAGTAAGTTACCATAACAATATAGTTAAGGTAAACTAAAGTAACAGTGATGCCAAATGCTCCGAAGTAGGTTCTCTCACAAATTAAGTGTGATATTCCACTAAACTAGATTAGCATACTGTATGGTTAAGGGCTTTTGCGTATGGCAGTCCATATGAAATAAAACAAAGTACCTACAACTGCTTTAGGTCACTGTGTTTCTGATCCAATGCTGCTCCCAAGGGCACTAGAACTAGGGGTACTGGGGGTATGGCAGCACCCCTTGGCTTTGCACGGCTTCCATCATATGCAGGGGTTACAGGTTTGTTCAATGGCTTTCCATTGCCACTGGCTGCGCCTCGTTCCATGACTGCAGCATAGTTCTATAAAAACACAAATAAAAAAGCACTCTATTAAATGAAACTGTTTTAAAAGCCAGAACTCAAAGTTAGGCTGAGTGCATGAACTGAAGCAAAGAGCCAAATTCCACCAAACAAGCCTAACATGTTACTGGCTAATTCAACACGAAACAAACCTGACGTGTTGCTGGCTAATTCACCATGAAACAAGCCCGGTGTGTTGCTGGCTAATTCACCATGAAACAAGCCCGGTGTGTTGCTGGCTAATTCACCATGAAACAAGCCCGGTGTGTTGCTGGCTAATTCACCATGAAACAAGCCCAACATGTTACTGGCTAATTCACCATGAAACAAGCCCGGTGTGTTGCTGGCTAATTCACCATGAAACAAGCCCAACATGTTACTGGCTAATTCACCATGAAACAAGCCCGACGTGTTGCTGGCTAATTCACCATGAAACAAGCCCGACGTGTTGCTGGCTAATTCACCATGAAACAAGCCCGACGTGTTGCTGGCTAATTCACCATGAAACAAGCCTGACATTTTGCTGGCTAATTCACTCACCCTGGGTACCAGGCATGTGATGTGCCCTTCCCAGTGATACTTAACTCTTCAAGGACTGCATTGCATTTCCACCCTTATTGACTAGCCCTCTGTATCAAGGCCTTTTCAAACTGATACCAACATTCAATGGGTCACAAGTCAGAGGGAGGCCATGGTAGAACATTACAATGTCCTTTTACTACAGGAACTTCTAACTCTGTATATTCCTTTGATTCATTTGTTGAGATCAGAAAATGCAAAACTCTTAGTTAAAAAAAAAAAAAAAAAAAAAAAAAAAAAAAAAGTAGACAGGTTGTAATATTGGATTATTTTTAAGTATAAATTGAAACATACTTGCGCTCTGTGATGCCCTGTAGGGAAGGGTTGCTGTATAAAAATACATGTGTATATTGGATTACATTGTATTGCATTTAGATCTGCAACAATAATGATCAATAGGATCTTAAAATTGAATGTGTGTGTCATTTTATTAACCTTGCGCCAGAGGGCAGTATAACACCAGAACATTGTGAATTCTCGACACACACGTGCAAGCCCTGGTTATTCCCTTTAGATGGCGCTGTAACACTAAACTTTTTTTTTTTTTTTTTTTTAAAAGCTCTTTTCTACTTTTCTATTCTGCTTTGTTTACTATGATAACCTCGTCCGCTGTGTACAGAGTAATTAATCAGCTGGGCTTAATAGACGTGTAATCCAAAATAATCATTTGTTGTGTTCACTGGTATAATTGTACATTGGTTTACATAAAAACACAGCCCATGTTCTTACTCTAATGATGATGCATGTTTGCTCGAGTTTTGTTAGAAAATAATCACTTTTTTTTAACTACGTTATTTTGTCAGGCACGAGAGAGAGAGAGAGAGAGAGAGAGAGAGAGAGAGAGAGAGAGAGAGAGAGAGAGAGAGAGAGAGAGAGAGAGAGAGAGAGAGAGAGAGAGAGTTGCTTTCACCCCTGTGCGATTGACGCTCATAACCTTTGCAACTCAGCAGTAAAAATGCAGAAGGCTTTATGCAGATGATCCACTTTCCCCGACACTGTTTTGTATTATGTTGTTAATGATATGGTGCTTCGAGAAACTTAAAATGAATGATAAGGTGCTGGACTAGGAGCGAGCCTGTTCAGTATGTACAAACCCGCCACCTGCACGGGAATGGAAGAAAATACATTGAAATGTTTAATATCGACTCTCAGAAGGCAACAGCTTTCATTCGAATTGCGGGACATTTCTTGAGAATGGAAATCCCCACTGGACTTTTAAGGGAATCTCTTGTTGCAAAGAAGGTATGAAGTAAGCTATATAGTAACGTGTCATTTAAGAACTGCATATTACAAAAAAAAAAAAAAAAAAAAAAAAAAAAAAAAAAAAAAGTTATACATATATTAAATGCTCTTTAAAAATAAAATACGTTTAAGCTGCCAATGGGGAATATGAACTAATTTCGAAATAACTTATTAACCAAAAGTAGTCTGATTGCTTAGTTAAGACTTATTGGCATGGGACCGACCTCTATTAATAATACGACTGAGACAGCAGTTCAGATTAAAACTTAGCCACTATGCAACACTGCCTTCTTACAAAACAACACAATACACACATCTATAGGTGTGTTTCGCTAGATGTAACCTTCTTTATAGTATGCAGGTTCTATATTACATTTGCTGTTGTATATGTTATCTGTGTTTTCTTTTGGACTGGAGATTTATTTTACGGTCGCAGAAGTGTTTTTTGTTCTGTTAATTCATAATAAACTATTGTGGTTTTGTGACATTTTTGTCTTTGGCTCTGCTTGATTGTCCTTGACGAACCTTTCGTTTCGAGTTGTATATTGTTCTTTTTATGTTGCACTATTCATGTATGTTCAGACTGACAGGTGATGTCATGTACTCGCTGCCAACTGACACGTGCCAAACATAACATTAAACAAACAAAAGGAAAAAAAAAAAAAAAAAAAAAAAAACCTTTAAATAACTGTTTGCTAACTATTTTAAAATCCGATGGTTTTGAGTACATCAGAACTGAGGTTTTGCATAAAGGTAGGCTGTTTTTACCAACAGATACATTAAAGACAGAAATGTTTTTTTTGGCATAAAAGAAACCCCGCAAAATGCACACACGTTTACGAATAACACCAGAACGTCAAACGCGTGATTGAAAATGTCCTTAACTTCTTTTCAAGACACTATAAACAAATTCCACAGCTAAAAATAAAAATCTTCATGGCTCTCGTTTATTTTACAGCGAAGCAATTTAAACAGCACATCTCTACACACACACTTGCTCTGCAGATCTCTATGCTGACCACGCTAACATTTCTAAACAGGGGTTTGGATTGATTTTCCTTGCATCGGTGATAAATGAACCTTAATTAGCTCATCTCAAAACCATTTTTCAAAGCTAAAGGGGACAAGGAGAAACCTTTGCTGGTCTAGAGCTCTTTTTTTTTTTTTTTTTTTTTTTTATAAAGAAAACAACTCAAATCTGCTGTGAATATGAAAAACGATGCGTGGCTGCCCTGAATATAATTGTAACGGTTACATTGATTTAGATGGTACTGTATTGCACTCATTTATTTAAAAGATTAACCCCGAGAAAGACTTGAAGAAAGAAAGCAGAAGACCATGCAGAATTGAAATAGCACTAGACTAATGCATGGGGTAATACGCTTACTGTAGTAATTACAATGTACAATATCACCACCACCACCACTACTGCTACTACAATAATAATAATAATAATAATAGTAGGATTACGTAAAACACATTCTGTGCTTAACTTATAACATTTGTTTTATAAATTAATTATAAACTTTATTATTATTATTATTATTATTATTATTATTATTTTATTATTACACATTGTAATTACTATAATAATAATAATAAATAATAATAATAATAATAATAATAATAATAATAATAATAATAATAATAATAATGATTGGCTGAAGTTGCCTTTAAAACGAGGTGGATGTTTGATTTATAGCTTATATCTGTTTTTTTTGTTGTGTTGTTTTTTTTTTTTTTTTAAATAGCGGACAACGCATCTTGATGTTTATGACAATTGTATTAGTTGATTTCAGAACAAGTCCTAATTATGTCAAACCACTTCTTCCTTTTTGGGTCGATCGGGGTGTCAGAGTTTAAAGATTTGTGGCAGGGGGAGGGTCCTGGCTTTACAGAAGAATCTCAACTAACAGTATTTATTTTATTGACCCAGTTAAAAACTGTTATTGAAAGATCTGCAGATTCAAAATGTCATCTTTTGGGTTTTTTAAGCCTATATGTCTTTTGCACTGTTATAATTCTTTGCACAGGGGCAACTGTTGTACAGTAAATATGCCAAGTTTGAGTTTAGTAGGAATTTTAGATTAAGAATCTCGGAGCAATGGATTATACACGGAATAAGAGTACTATTAAATTCTAACGGACAGATGGAGTTCTATACTAGAACACATACGCAAATAAAACCGGGTAATTATTATTATTTTATTATTATTATTATTATTATTATTATTATTATTATTATTTTTAAAGTGACTGCCATAACTGACATTAAGTCGCCATTGTAAGAGTAAAATAAAACACTAATATCATTGCAATTTATATTTAAAACGTCACATAGCCTAGTCATGTACTGTAAGCATTAACATTAGACTTAATAATATATAGGCCATTACTGCCAATATGAAACTATTCGTGAAATGTCCAATGATATAGGCAGTATTTAATGGTTACATATAATTATGATGTATAATTATTTTTTGGAATATGTAATTTTCTATTGATAACATTTATGCGGACAAAGTATAATTACATGTAGCGTAATAATATATTGGCAGATGCATTAATGATTTGCTTTGGTTATGACTCTAGCATACATATTCCGTGTGTTGGCTATCAGATGCTGGGTATGAAAATAGTTTATTGATCGAAATAATAGAAGCGTTATTTTGATTTGTCCTGACATGATGGCAGATTTATAGATCCTCTCCCTATTGATTTCTCTGAGCTATGCAGTCAGGTTTAAATAAATACATTTTACACAACGGCGCCTCTCCTTTAAGCGACATTTTATAATATTTACTTCGGCAATTAACTAATCAATTAATTAATGTAATGACGGTGCTATTTCAATTTCTAACTAATTCAATGTTTCTACAAAAAGAACGGCTTTACATTTAAGCGGTGTTAAATGAAATGTTACACGCAGTTGTATTTTCTGTCAAATGCATGCCGAGTTGGTATAGAAATGTAGGCATGCGATTGCCGATTGTTTGCAATATGCGAGCACACCTGATTCCAGCCTATATCGTCTAGTATGTTTTCTTAATAGATGCCCGGAATGCTAGTTCACGCGCGACAGTGCTACCAACAACTGCAACAGTCGATTACCTCTTTAGGGTTGATTTAAGCACTGATTCTTTCTTTCTTTTCTTTTTTTTTTAAGCAGAGTTCCGTTTAAATTGATATATTGTAATAACCAAAAGTCCAGTGATCAATAATAATAATAATAATAATAATAATAATAATAATAATAATAATAATAATAATAATAATAATAATATGATGATGATGTCTATCTTTTCCCCTTAATGAGTATATTACCACACAACATAATCAAACGCAGGCCCAAAAAAGGGGACATCTTCCATCTCTTGAGTGTATTTGATGCATTTCATGTTGTAAATAAAATAACCTGCCTATTAGAATAAAAATAAAAGGTTATCCTTGTGGATTTAATAGCAGTGAAAGTATTAGAGAGAATCGGATTGAAAGATTTGGACATCTGTCTAATGCAGCCAATGGAATTTACATTAATGATATTGAACTGTACGGAAGACGGGAGCCGCGGATCGAGCTGGGATTAAAGCGAAATTCCTAATCTGATCACAGAGATTCTGCCATGCTGCTCCTGAGCTCAGAAAACTGCACAAAGAGGAGGTCGGCATCTAAACGCACATTATTCATTATATTATTTTATTTTTAGATTTATTAATCCCGACTATATAATAATAATAATAATAATAATAATATAAACTAATAATAATATAATTATAATATTATTATTAATATTACATTACATTAAATAATAGTAAATAGTAAAAATAATACTCATGCTACAGTATCCAATATGGATTTCATCTAAATAAATACGGGGGGGATGGGGGGCAGGTGCTGTCATTTGTTGACTTTCCTATTAACCAAATGAATAAACATTGTAAAATGTACATCATACCCATGTCACTACACAGCAGTGTTTACTCATGCAGTATGCAACACTGCTTACAATTCCAGTCCCATACCTCTGTAGTTATGCTCCTATCCTGAACATTATTATTATTATTATTATTATTATTATTATTATTATTATTATTATTATTATTATTATTATTATTATTTTCTGTCTGTTGACTGAACATAGGGTGTATTGCTTTATTTCACTGCACTGGAAATCAACCAATTGGATAGGTTCATTTAAATACATGTAATATCAAATCATGTTGAGTTCACTATGGGGACTTAATGTGTGTTCACAGTTTGTGGTTCAAACAATAGGGGGCATAATTAGAACAGACAAGGTTCTACTAGGATAGCATCAAGCCAGTCCCCCCAAAAAAACGACACACCCAATGAGATAGGCCTTCATAACACAGGTCTCTACTCAATGGATAGCTTCAAGCCAGTCTCAAAGAAAAACAACACACCCAATGAGATAGGCCTTCATAATACACGTCATTATTGCAGGTTTTAACAGCAAATAACTGAACAAACAACAACAGTGCTAAAGATAACTGATGTTTATGCAGTGGTGTTAGCATTAAATATTTGCACACAGTGTCATCATTCAAGTTGACATCCAGAGTATGTGCAGTGTTCAGTCAATACACTGTTATCCCTAGAGGCCTGGGTTTGGTGGTCCCGACTGAACCTTCATTGAGTAAAAAACACATACAGTTGTCACTAGGTGCCTTTGTACATAGCCTTAAAAAGAGAGGTGAAGGATTAGACGTGGAGACCAAACTCCCTCTCACCTCCGAAGAGAGTGTTCCCTCCGCGGCAGACACAGTGCACAGCATCTATAGAATACAGCAACTGAACACAACAGGGTACATTATTAGAGTTGTATCCACTAACCCTGAATTGTTCAATCTTCAGATCTTTGGGACCCAGTGTATTTCTTACCATTTACTGTAGGACAAATAGGGTAACCCTGATAGGACACAAGTCACTTAGAAAGCACAGAGAGTTATTTTGTGTTGTGTGCTTTACATTTTTTTAAACATGCATAGCTTTAAGTAATTTTTAACACACACACAACACAGAGTTTTTGTGTATCAAGTTGCGCAATCATACAAAACAATCCAGTCAAAATGGAATGGTGATGAGTAATGCACAGTACACCAACATTCAAAGCATTGGTAAGACAAGTTCCCTTCAGTAACACTCTTTATCATTTCACCATATACAGAACTCTAAGTGAAGCAAGGACTCTTTTCATTTGACGTCAATGTCAGGAAGAAGCATAGACAGGACTAGAAGCTGTAAAGTGAAACAGAACAACTGCTTCTGAGTCGTGGGAACATATACAATATGAAACACCTTGTAGTCTATATGACAGAGACGATGCTATTTTAATATGCCTTTCACTGAAGTGCTAAAACATATACTGTAGTTATACATTTGTTACAAGCACAGCATTATATTAGCAGGGAATAAACTTATCTCGTTAATGTACTGGATATATTTCCAAGATGTGTTTCTAACAATAACATACACGTATGTTATGCATATACACAAAAAATCTAAATACAAATATATAAAATATGGGAAGTGCGATTAACTCATTAATTACCAAATTAGTTTTTCTTAACATAACAATATAGTTGAAGAGGAAATTAAAATAACAGGTAGATGCCAGTTAATAAGGCTCCAAAAAATTGCTAAGTAGTCTGTCTTGAAATGAGGACAGAGGTACTTAATGGGCTAATGTACCTTCCAGTGATGTGTACCCCATCTTTTTATTATTGAACAATCCGGTCTTCTGCAGCACAATGCAATCAGGATGTATATCATTTTATTGATTTTCTTCTGAATTTAATAATCGAAAAATGTATTTTATATATATATATATAAAACAAGATATCAGTTGACACTATTATACCAGAAGTTCCCAATCTGCATCTGTGAGCAACTTACACAACTGAAACCCATTGTTTTAAACAGTTTGATTGAAAGTTGAAAATACAGTATATCAAATCAATTCATGTAACATTTATTGAATGAGGTTACCTTTTTTTGCAACACTTTTTAGACCAGTGCTTTGGAATGGGGTTCTGCTGTTTAGTGACATACTTCAATGCCTTGTTACAAAAGTTAGTAAATATCACAAGGGGACTGATTCTTCACCATAAACATTTCTATCTATTGAGTCTCTGATGCAGAACAGACTCCCTCATGTATTATACAATATCCAGCAGCATAATGAGACAGAGCTTCTCTTCAGGAAAATCTTTACTGGCGAGGGGGGTTGGATGTCATCACTTCAGAGTGACGAAACAGTGCCCTGATGAATGGTATGACTTCCTGGCACAACAAAATCATTCTGCAAATGTGGAAAAATATGAGGGACTTCACAAAGAAAGACAGGACCCTTTATAAACGAAGCTCTACTTGAAGACAGCTCCAGGGGCAGCAGCAGACCCATCAAGCAGATAATCTCCATGGCAACCACCAAAAAAAGCCCAAAAGCACCGCTGCACTCCCCAACTGGATAGGACAACACACAGTGAATGAAAATGAATGATGACTCAGGAGGGGAAGTAACATTTCAAGCAAGTTTCGACACTTCAGCTGTCTTGCTAGTGTATAACATACCTCCAGTGATAAATGACTGAAACAGTTCCAAGAAATGAATTATCTCTGATTGCCAGGAGTTGTGCTATTTCTTCATTGCGATCGTACAGTGTTTTTGAAAGCACTTCCCAAACTGGAACAGTGTAAATATGATATTTGAACATTTTAATACCACTCAGTTAAGAGTTACTGTTAACCCTTTCTATTCAGATCTACTGTGCTTTGGCAGTCATAGATTAGGTAGGACCCAACTTGCACAAATGACAAAAGCTACAATTGTGAGATTTATTAAGACACATTTGTGAAGATTTCATTTTCTTTTCATCAACATAAAATATATTTAGTACCCAACATTTTAATGCATCCAGTACCCCCTGATGAACACAGATCAGCTCTACTGAAATATATTTAAAGAGCTGGGGTTAGTGTCCAGTACTTCTGATCAACACCGATCAGCTCTATTGAAATGTATTTCAAGAGCTAGGGTTAGTGTGTGTGTGTGTGTGTGTGTGTCCAGTACCCCTGATCAACACTGATCAGCTCTATTGAAATGTATTTGAAGAGCTGGGGTTAGTGTGTGAGCTCTATTTACCACTCCCTGAAGTTAAATGGGCACATTGCTAAGGGTAGAGCAACAGGTCAGGATGTGTCTGGCAGAGAGAAGTAGGCTTCCCGCTGTATTTGAATGCTACCAGGACCTCCTGATTTGAGTGATCCTCTCATGTAAATACCAGATAATTCATACACTTCATTTCAAGGGACTGTCTTAAACAATGACTGTGTCTCATCGTCTGTAGGTATTGTATGTACTCGGTGGACTGTTGAAAACCTATTCTGCAGCACAGTGATACGTCACGTCAGAAAGCAACTTTATTTTGTATGACAATATACCCACCTATCACTTGTTCAGTAAAGCGCGCACAGCCAAACAGTAAAATGCTAAATATTTGTAGACTCTTGCAAACCTTAGTTGACTTTCCTTTTGAAAAAAACAAATAAACAATAAAACCCAGCATGACAGACAAGTCAAAGGTAGCATTCCTTTCAACAATTAGGAGCTACAGAAAACGATGTGCCTATAATTGGTAGAGAGCAATGAATTCTACCATCAAAGAGCATCACAGGAGAGAAAGGGTTGGCATGGTAACCAAGGGTGTGGCTTAGATTTCTAATGACATATAGTCTATAGCCTGCCAGATCAGAATTGCAATAGCTAATGTTAATATTAAATAGAAGCTCTTCCTTGACAAATAGATACAGTTTGATTTTACAATATGTTTTCTCCTCCTGAGGTCTGGGTTTTGGATGCAAGTGAAATGAGTTTAGTGAAGAGGAGTCCAAATCACAAAGCCAAGATGGCATGGGATAGGCCCAAGACTGGATGCTACAGTTGGTTGTTTTCAGGTCAAGATTGTGGTGGGGAAGCTCACATACACCTGAATCTGGCATGCTTGTGCCGGTCCAGCGTCATTCCGCCTCACTTTTCATGAGCTCTAAAAAGAAATATTCTCAAGCTAGCTGGTACACTGTACATGATGTGTCTCTAATTGCTATGCATTTACAAAGTAGTTACATGTGTACGTCCATGTAGTTCCAAGTGTTATTATGCATAGTTACAGTTCACTTCACGTGTAAATACACAGTAATTAGAGACACTGGATGTAAAGTGTTACCGTGGTTACACAATGGCTTCTGTATGAGATGAAGGGTGTGTTATGTTTTCTAATTCCCTTTAACTAGCAGGATGTGTTTAATTACATAATAAAGAGGGGCCAACATTCTCCCTGAAATGAAGACTGGGTCTAATTCTCATCATTATTTCATTGCAAGTCTTTAGCAAATTAAATAGCGGATTGCATACATTTGAAATAATTCTATTTTCAATGGAGCAGTTTAAAATATGCCCCAGTTGCATTGCTGCATGCATAATTATCACATGATCTTTAAATATGTCAGTTTTATGCCAACACACACACTGGATGTTGCCAACAGCATGATAAGCTGTCAGAGGTCTACTTCCACTTGTTTGCTCAGACAGTATAAGCCATTAGAAGCCTCTCTGTGCAATGAAAAAGAACTATCCTGAAAGACATTCAAACCTGATGACATTTCTGGAATCTATGCATTGTCCCCTATACAAGAATGTGCTGCTGTTGTTGTGGACCGCTTTTGTTTACCCATTTTGATGTTCTTTTTACTACTATTGAAGTAGTAGTTACTTAGCAAATACATGTGTACTTTCACATAATTACAATGTTATTATGCATAGTTACAATGTATTTAGTGTGTTTGCATTTTTTTGTTTTACTATTATTTCTTTTGTTTATAATTCAGAGCCAGCACCTACTATAATTAACTATGCTTTTGTGTCTATGTTTAAGCATACATATCTGAAAAGATAGCAAGTAGTTTTTTGTTTGCTCAGACAGTATAAGCCATTAGAAGCCTCTCTGTGCAATGAAAAAGAACTATCCTGAAAGACATTCAAACCTGTTGACATTTCTGGAATCTATGCATTGTCCCCTATACAAGAATGTGCTGCTGTTGTTGTGGACCGCTTTTGTTTACCCATTTTGATGTTCTTTTTACTACTATTGAAGTAGTAGTTACTTATAATTAACATATGTTATTATGCATAGTTACAATGTATTTAGTGTGTTTGCATTTTTTTGTTTTACTATTATTTCTTTTGTTTATAATTCAGAGCCAGCACCTACTATAATTCACTATGCTTTTGTGTCTATGTTTAAGCATACATATCTGAAAAGATAGCAAGTAGTTTTGTCAGAAAAGACAAAAGGGAATTGTGCTTCATTACTTTTCTAGCAGAAAGCTAATGATGACCAGGAGAAGCACACACAGGACTCTCAGATAAAAAAAGGGCTTCTCACTATCAGAAGACACTTGATGATGTGAAGAACACACAGCCGTTACCGTGGAAATCACCAGTAACTGAAGATAAAGCATGGACATTACACGGCTCTGCCTCTTTGACTCATTAGCTGAATAATGTAAGCTGGCTTTAAAATAAACTTTGAAATTAGTGCTCATAGAGAGGTCCTTATAACATAAATATATAACTGCTAGTATCCCAGGACATGTTTTCCTTTATTTCAAATCCATTAGCAATCCACGGACAAAAACAATAATACAAAACAAGCTTCTTTGTTTTGCCAAAATCACATAAAACACCACTTATAGGTACTTAGGGTTGGAGTAGCTGTTCTGGATCCAGTTTTTTGTGTTATATATGTTTAAGGTTGTACTGAATAAAGAGCCTGTTCACACTGTACAACTGTATATATTTTAAAGGATGATTCTTTAAGGGATGTATTTTATTTTTGCATCATGAGATACACATAAGCCCTCTTCAAACATTGTCATTTTGCCCCAAACCTAATATGAGTCCTATGGTTAATTATTTAATACACACAATGCTGGGACAAGTATATTAATAAGTATACTGATAAGTATGAAAATAACATTTGTGATACTCAGTGTGTAGGAAAAGGGCACCAGTATGTATTTTAGCAGTTATAGTAGATTGTTTATTCAGTCTTGTTGCCAGACATATAAACAAAACACATACAAAATAATCCACATGTTAAAACATTGTTGTGATTTTATCAAGGTGTACTGGTTTATATAAATTATATAAAGATTATATAAAGCTGGCCTCTCATTTTCAAGAAGAAAAAACAGTGCAGATTTTATAAATCCTAGAAAAAAAGAGAACTATTAATGTAACTGCTTCTGCCTAAACCCAGGCTGCTCTATTTCTGGAATGACACAAATAGAACAAATGCGGCCCATTGAGCAGTGCTGGGCGAGTTCACTCTTCCCAATAATAAGAATGACATTCATTGGGACGTGCGTGTGTGTGTGCGTGTGTGTGTGCGTGTGTGTGTGTGTGTGTGTGTGTGTTTGACTGTGTAACCCTACTAGCATTGCCACTACTTTAGTCTACAGCTATGGCCAAAAATGTGCAGTGGGCAGAGTTACTGTATTTCCTGTTTGCAGTTACTGCAGTCCCTGTGTACAGCGTGCAGTTACTGTAGTGCCTGTGTACAGCGTGCAGTTACTGTAGTGCCTGTGTACAGCGTGCAGTTACTGTAGTGCCTGTGTGCAGTTACTGCAGTCCCTGTGTACAGCGTGCAGTTACTGTAGTGCCTGTGTGCAGTTACTGCAGTCCCTGTGTACAGCGTGCAGTTACTGTAGTGCCTGTGTGCAGTTACTGCAGTCCCTGTCTGCAGTGTGCAGATTTACTGTAGCCCCTGTGTGCAGTGTTACTGTAGTCCCTGTCTGCAGTGTGCAGAGTTACTGTAGTCCCTGTGTGCAGTTAATGTAGTCCCTGTGTGCAGTTACTGTAGTCCATGTGTGCAGTTACTGTAGTCCCTGTGTGCAGTTTGCAGAGTTACTGCAGTCCCTGTGTGCAGTGTACAGAGTTACTGTTGTCCCTGTGTGCAGTGTGCAGAGTTACTGTAGTCCATATGTGTAGTGTAATTACTGTAGTACCTGTGTGCAGTTACTGTAGCCCCTGTGTGCAGTGTGTAGAGTTACTGTAGTCCCTGTGTGCAGTTACTGTAGCCCCTGTGTGCAGTGTGTAGAGTTACTGTAGTCCCTGTGTGCAGTTACTGTACTCCCTTTGTGCAATGTAATTACTGTAGTTCCTGTGTGCAGTGTGCTGTTACTGTAGTCCCTGTGTGCAATGTAGTTACTGTAGTCCCTGTGTACAGTGTTGTTACTGTAGTCCCTGTGTGCAGTGTTGTTACTGTAGTCCCTGTGTACAGTGTTGTTACTGTAGTCCCTGTGTGCAGTGTGCAGAGTTACTGTAGTCCCTTTGTGCAGTGTAGTTACTGTAGTTCCTGTGTACAATGTAGTTACTGTAGTTCCTGTGTGCAGTGTAGTTACTGTAGTCCCTGTGTGCAGTGTGCAGTTACTGTAGTCCCTTTGTGCAGTGTAGTTACTGTAGCCCCTGTGTGCAGTTACTGTAGTCCCTGTGTACAATGTAGTTACTGTAGTCCCTGTGTGCAGTGTAGTTACTGTAGTTCCTGTGTGCAATGTAGTTACTGTAGTCCCTGTGTACAGTGTTGTTACTGTAGTCCCTGTGTGCAGTGTGCAGAGTTACCGTAGTCCCTTTGTGCAGTGTAGTTACTGTAGTTCCTGTGTGCAGTTACTGTAGTCCCTGTGTACAATGTAGTTACTGTAGTCCCTGTGTGCAGTGTAGTTACTGTAGTCCCTGTGTGCAGTGTGCAGTTACTGTAGTCCCTGTGTACAATGTAGTTACTGTAGTTCCTGTGTGCAATGTGCAGTTACTGTAGTCCCTGTGTGCAGTGTAGTTACTGTAGTCCCTGTGTGCAGTGTGCAGTTACTGTAGTCCCTGTGTACAATGTAGTTACTGTAGTTCCTGTGTGCAGTGTGCAGTTACTGTAGTCCCTGTGTACAATGTAGTTACTGTAGTCCCTGTGTGCAGTTACTCTAGTCCCTGTGTACAATGTAGTTACTGTAGTTCCTGTGTGAAATGTGCAGTTACTGTAGTCCTTGTGTACAATATAGTTACTGTAGTTCCTGTGTGCAATGTGCAGTTACTGTAGTCCCTGTGTGCAGTGTGCAGAGTTACTGTAGTCCCCTGCCATGTGCAGTTCGTTTCTGGCAGTGCAGACCAGTGGGGGGGGGTGGGGGGGGGGGGGGGGGGGGGGGGGGGGGGGGGGGGGGGGGGGGGGGGGGGGGGGGGGGACTGTCTTCTATGTTAATCTTTCACAGCTTTTTTCCATGTCTGAGAACAAAGATACAATTAGAAAGTGTCTAAAAGGTGATTTAAATCATAGGGCTAGTTTTGCTTCATACTTTATTCTCCTGTAAATACAACATCCCCTGTGTATGTTACATTATTACACTGCTGCAGACAGCCTGTAACATATCTCCACTCAGCATCCTATAGAAATGGAATGGTGTAAAGGGTGGGCTTTTATCACCGCAGTTCAAATGAGTCACACAATAAGGCTGTTTATTTGTGAGTTGCAAAAGCATATCTGTTGAGGTGGTGTATTTTTTTATTTTACATCTTTCCCAATTTCTTTTGTTTAGGCCTATATTGGCCCAAGTAGGATCAAGGGTTCATAAAATGCTTACATTTTACTGCTAGTAACCTGCGATGTAGTTGACCCGGAATGCAGTGGAACGCTGTTCCGGTACTATTTTCTATAGGTTGCAGTGGCGCAGTTGAGCTGGAACGCTGTTCTGGTACTATTTTCTATAGGTTGCAGTGGCGTAGTTGAGCTGGAACGCTGTTCTGGTACTATTTTCTATAGGTTTCAGTGGTGTAGTTGAGCTGGAACGCTGTTCTGGTACTATTTTCTATAGGTTGCAGTGGTGTAGTTGAGCTGGAAAGCTGTTCTGGTACTATTTTCTATAGGTTTCAGTGGTGTAGTTGAGCTGGAACGCTGTTCTGGTACTATTTTCTATAGGTTGCAGTGGTGTAGTTGAGCTGGAACGCTGTTCTGGTACTATTTTCTATAGGTTGCAGTGGTGTAGTTGAGCTGGAACGCTGTTCTGGTACTATTTTCTATAGGTTGCAGTGGTGTAGTTGAGCTGGAACGCTGTTCTGGTACTATTTTCTATAGGTTGCAGTGGTGTAGTTGAGCTGGAAAGCTGTTCTGGTACTATTTTCTATAGGTTGCAGTGGTGTAGTTGAGCTGGAACGCTGTTCTGGTACTATTTTCTATAGGTTGCAGTGGTGTAGTTGAGCTGGAACGCTGTTCTGGTACTATTTTCTATAGGTTTCAGTGGTGTAGTTGAGCTGGAACGCTGTTCTGGTACTATTTTCTATAGGTTGCAGTGGTGTAGTTGAGCTGGAAAGCTGTTCTGGTACTATTTTCTAGGTTAGGTGTTCAGTGGTGTAGTTGAGCTGGAAAGCTGTTCTGGTACTATTTTCTATAGGTTGCAGTGGTGTAGTTGAGCTGGAACGCTGTTCTGGTACTATTTTCTATAGGTTGCAGTGGTGTAGTTGAGCTGGAACGCTGTTCTGGTACTATTTTCTATAGGTTTCAGTGGTGTAGTTGAGCTGGAACTCTGTTCTGGTACTATTTTCTATAGGTTGCAGTGGTGTAGTTGAGCTGGAACGCTGTTCTGGTACTATTTTCTATAGGTTTCAGTGGTGTAGTTGAGCTGGAACGCTGTTCTGGTACTATTTTCTATAGGTTGCAGTGGTGTAGTTGAGCTGGAAAGCTGTTCTGGTACTATTTTCTATAGGTTGCAGTGGTGTAGTTGAGCTGGAACGCTGTTCTGGTACTATTTTCTATAGGTTGCAGTGGTGTAGTTGAGCTGGAACGCTGTTCTGGTACTATTTTCTATAGGTTGCAGTGGTGTAGTTGAGCTGGAACGCTGTTCTGGTACTATTTTCTATAGGTTGCAGTGGTGTAGTTGAGCTGGAACGCTGTTCTGGTACTATTTTCTATAGGTTGCAGTGGTGAAATGTAATAAATGTATTACCTGTGTTATTAGTTCAGTATACAAATAAAATGTGAATTCATATAATAATAAGTTTAAGAAAATCAGTATTGACAAATAGCTAAGCATCTGTAACACTGGCTGGGTAGAGCTTCAGCCTTTCTTATGGGCTTGCAGGATAAAACAAACAAAAAAAAACATCCGTCATTATTTTGAAGAAGAAAAGTGACAGTAATTCAAAGCGCTTCTGTATATTCTGGCTATATATCATTAACCGTTCCAATAATGAACCTTCAGGCTTTTCAAAGTGCTAACAGCTTTTTTTTTTGCTAGAAAGAGCTCTTGAAGCAGTTGTGGCCATTCATTTAATATGCAGTGTTTGCATCACAAATGCACGCCACTTCGTGTGTTCCATTTAAAATGCATAAGCAAAGTGCATCATAACAGGACTGGCTACGTATTAATCAAAGTAGTGCGACACTTCAAAGCCTCGGCTTTGTACCAGCCTGTTTTCAGATTGCAATTCATAATGGAAACAGGCAGTGTAATAAAAGGCTTGGCAGGGGAATGGCTTATTTTCTTGCCAGAAGGATATACTGTATTATAGAATAGAGCTGCACAAGGACTGGAAATGGAAGGAATACTACTACTCTGGCAACATTTCTGAGAAATGTAGTCGCGAAGAATCATTTGCACAGACAGTATACAATGTTCACTACTGTGCTTTAAAGATAAGGTCATCTTTCGATTCCTTGACCAGATGCAAGTTAACCTACAGTAATGTGTTTACTTATTTACTACATCAACCAGCACTGCTGCTAGTATTTATTGGCATTACATTCACCATCAATAAGGGAAGCAGAATTAGTTATTGGGGTATGTATGTGTTTCTTGTAATGCTGATGAAGGATAGTGATGTTGCTTAATGCACCTCAGTTATGCCTGGACCAGCTGTCTTATTCCCTTTCAATCGTGACCAATAGGCTGAGCCTACTGCCAATCACTCAATTGAAAAGGAGGCAACAAAAATGATTTGTCTTGTGTCCTAGTGTATGTAAACTGGAGCTGAACAATATAAAAGCATCTCTGCATCACTGTTATTGATGTGCACTTGATATGGAACAGCTGGGACTTTTAATTGGCAGTTTGTAGTGGCAGGTAGATCCCAAAATCCATAGTCAGGTCTTCAAGGATCCCAATGATTTAGCATCAACAGCATGGCTGCGTAGCCCATTTCATACCATCTCTTTTAAAGACCTCAATCAGTCTTTGTTCCCGGGTAAATAGATTGCGTTCTCTTAACCTGCCGCCACAGCACTTTTCAGCCCTGGGATTTGTCAAGCTGCTCTTTGCAGGGCTCTCTCCAGCGCCGCAGTGTCTTGTCCAGTGCGTTATACTGTGCAACCTCATCAGACGCTCCTGTGGTTTGTACTCTCCACTTTTAACTGTATACCCAAGCATTAAGATTGCCATTTTTATTGCTTCCCCACACTACCTGGTGGCTGTTACTACAGTGAAGCAGCTTTGATTCTGTATTTATATTAAACTGCATCAAGTGGGAAAAGGGAATTATGCTGTCAGCTGCATAAATATGATAACAGTTTCCTGTGACTTTTTTAAAGAAAATAATTCTGTACATTTTAGATGACAACAAAGCACTTTTAAAGTTAGACTGTTAATCATTTTCATGCTCCTTATTATCACCAACAGTGCGCTAAAACCAACTGGAGTGGAATCGCTTCACTTAAGGTAATAAATCAAGACACTAGCTAACATAATTCTACCATAACTTAATTCTTTGGGAGTCGGAGAGCACATAATGATATCAAACAGAAGGCCATTAATGCGATGAGCAAACTTTTCTGTTGGAAAGAAGATATAAAATAAACGATCCAGCCCTGACCTCAAATTGCAGTGAGCTATTTTTCCTCTTGATTCTGAAATTGCATGTATTGATTTTGTTTTCATTGTGGAAAGATTACATAAACAATGTTTGCCAGCTGCATCCTTTGAACGGATTCACACTGGCCGATTAAACTGATCCTTTTAGGCTCTACCATAAATACAAAGTGGTAATGCATGGAACAATGTGCATTATGTGCAAATACACCACATCAGTTAGCATTGTCATAACCCTCTCGAACAAGAAATGATCATTAGTATACTTTCTGGATAAATTATGCATTAATTGCTTCGCTGTAGAAGAAGACATAACTTTTATTTATGACTTCGCTTCCCTAAAAGGGTGACTGAAGGTCACTGTTGGAGCGTATCATCTAAGTTTTCTAATCAATATTTATACATTTTCCTTCAATGCTAATGACAGTGGCCTTCATTTGTTTTAAAGTAACCATAACAACTGTCACATGAACTCGACTCTGTGAATTCTGCTGCTTATATTCCTTTGACCTTAAAGACAAAAAATAGCCATGAATTACCAGATGTAAACAAGCCCCTAAGACATGCTTCACTGAGGAGCTTTTAAATCAGGCACCTAACACATCACACAAAGCTTTTTTTTTTTTTTTTTTTTTTTGCTCAACTTCTTTTGCAGATTTTTTTGTTTCTTTCTCTTGTTTTTTTTTCTTCCATTATGTCATTTTGTTAACGCTTTGCTAGCACTGGATACCATTCAACATTCACTACAGCTTCCTAACACTGTGTTAGCACTGGATACCATGCAACATTCACTACACCTTCCTAACACTGTTATCATTGGATATCATACAACATTCACTACACCTTCCTAACACTGTGTTATCATTGGATACCATGCAACATTCACTACAGCTTCCTAACACTGTGTTATCACTGGATACCATGCAACATTCACTACACCTTCCTAACACTGCGTTAGCACTGGATATCATGCAACATTCACTACAGCTTCCTAACACTGTGTTAGCACTGGATACCATGCAACATTCACTACACCTTCCTAACACTGTGTTAGCACTGGATACCATGCAACATTCACTACAGCTTCCTAACACTGTGTTAGCACTGGATACCATGCAACATTCACTACACGTTCCTAACACTGCGTTAGCACTGGATACCATGCAACATTCACTACACCTTCCTAACACTGTGTTATCACTGGATACCATGCAACATTCACTACACGTTCCTAACACTGCGTTAGCACTGGATACCACGCAACATTCACTACACGTTCCTAACACTGCGTTAGCACTGGATACCATGCAACATTCACTACACCTTCCTAACACTGTGTTAGCACTGGATACCATGCAACATTCACTACACCTTCCTAACACTGTGTTAGCACTGGATACCATGCAACATTCACTACACCTTCCTAACACTGCGTTAGCACTGGATACCATGCAACATTCACTACACGTTCCTAACACTGCGTTAGCACTGGATACCATGCAACATTCACTACACCTTCCTAACACTGTGTTATCATTGGATACCATGCAACATTCACTACAGCTTCCTAACATTGTTAGCACTGGATACCATGCAACATTCACTACAGCTTCCTAACACTGTGTTAGCACTGGATACCATGCAACATTCACTACAGCTTCCTAACACTGTGTTAGCACTGGATACCATGCAACATTCACTACACCTTCCTCACTGTGTTAGCATTGGATACCATGCAGCATTCACTACAGCTTCCTAACACTGTGTTAGCATTGGATACCATGCAACATTCACTACACCTTCCTAACACTGTGTTAGCACTGGATACCATGCAACATTCACTACAGCTTCCTAACACTGTGTTAGCACTGGATACCATGCAACATTCACTACACCTTCCTAACACTGTGTTAGCACTGGATACCATGCAACATTCACTACAGCTTCCTAACACTGTGTTAGCACTGGATACCATGCAACATTCACTACAGCTTCCTAACACTGTGTTAGCACTGGATACCATGCAACATTCACTACACGTTCCTAACACTGCGTTAGCACTGGATACCATGCAACATTCACTACACCTTCCTAACACTGTGTTATCATTGGATACCATGCAACATTCACTACAGCTTCCTAACACTGTGTTAGCACTGGATACCATGCAACATTCACTACACGTTCCTAACACTGCGTTAGCACTGGATACCATGCAACATTCACTACACGTTCCTAACACTGTTATCATTGGATACCATGCAACATTCACTACAGCTTCCTAACACTGTTAGCACTGGATACCATGCAGCTTTCATTACAGCTTCCTAACACTGTTAGCCCTGGATACCATGCAACATTCATTACAGCTTCCTAACACTGTGTTAGCACTGGATACCATGCAACATTCACTACAGCTTCCTAACACTGTTAGCACTGGATACCATGCAACATTCACTACAGCTTCCTAACACTGTGTTATCATTGGATACCATGCAACATTCACTACAGCTTCCTAACACTGTTATCATTGGATATCATACAACATTCACTACACCTTCCTAACACTGTATTAACATTGGATACAATGCAGCACTCACTACACCTTCCTAAAGTTTAAATAACATACCTGTCATTGTATCTTTTTATTGTTAACATATTGACAACTTCTTACATGTATAACGTTAAAGTCTGTTTCAATGCTCTAGTGCACTGGAGTTTGAGATCTGTCCTCTAAATCACTGCAGGAAGAGCAATTAAAAAAAAAAAAAACAACATAACAATAAGTGCTCTGGCATTTCTGTTCAGTACCACATCATGGATCGTTATTGCTGTGTTACCCGTTTGACAATGTGGGCAATAACCCTTACACTATCACAGTGTACTAGAGCGGCCATTTTGGAAAGAGTTTTGAAACTGGCTTTAAAGTTATAAGTGTAAAAAGTTGACCCAATGTTAACAATGAAAAGAGAAATGACAGGTAAGTTATTTAAACAGTTGTAGCAACACATGGGGATGTGTGATGCTATATTTTTCTGAGCCCCACTACTTTATCTTTAACCATGGCCTATATGGAAACTTTCCACACATGCTATCAGAACATACGTTACCAACCAAATGGACTGGAATTGAAAATGCTGTGTTTCAAGAGCACAGCCCGTAGCCACTGAGATTTATCTAATAATAGACCTTCCTTTTTATTAGCATTGGAGTAAAAAAAAAAGCATTTTTACAAAATTCTTCTGCAGACTTATATAATCATGGAATGGTGCTTTTGAAAGTGGTTCTGAAGAATGATGCATATTGTTATACAATGTATTAATTTCACAGACTGTATTCGATTGTGTAACATGTCTCCTACAATAATAATAATAATAATAATAATAATAATAATAATAATAATAATAATAATGTATAGGATAATACTGTAGTATTAATAATGTATTGGAAAGATAATAACGTTTGTTTTTATTATTACTATTGCTGTGAAGAAGAAGTATTTTCGAAAACTGTTTTTATCTTCACTCCTGTTTGCCTATTCTGCATAACAGAAACAATGACTTTTCATTTTAACAGTGTGGCCAAAGCACACATGTTAAGACCATTTGCATAACTGTCATTTTCAAGAATGTATTTTGCATATGTTTGTTGTCTACACTGCAATTTCTCTGTCTTCCCTGGCTACAAATCTGGAGGTCTGTTATTTATTGCAGTTGCAACTTCTAATACAAATTCGTTTTATGCCTGTAAGAGGGTGAGCAGCCCTGTTCAGTATTTATTTTAGAACGGGGTTTCCCCCTCCACCCCTGTATGGTATTTTGTGTTTGTATTATGATTTGTTATTTATTATTTATATACATAAATGACGGCGAAAGCCATGTAGTTTGTTTATTTTGCTTTATGTATTTGTATATATGACGGCTTGGCCATGCGTTTTGTTTTGTATATGTTGTGCAGCATGGATGGGAAGCCCCATCCACATTAAAAACCTGTGCAGAAAGTGGCCATCTCCCAAATTAATTAAGTGATTAATTTGTTGTTAATCAAGAGATGGTCACCTGTATAAAAACCCTACAGCTCTCCATGTTCGGGGTGGCTGTTCGGAAGTGGAGAATGGGAGAGCGAGAGGCGAGATTAATTTAAAAACATTTATAGGAACAGTGAAGGCGATTGCCCAGCCTGACCTATTTGTGTTCGTTATTTGTTTTGTTAACCCTTTTATTTTTCTGCTCTGTGAGCAGTGTCTTTTTGTATAAATATTTTATTTGGGTTATTTAATAAACGGCGCACACCGTGCCTGTGAACTGCTGTTACCTTTTGTTGTTCATCCTTCTTCTGGTCTGACGTCACCGTAATGCCATTTCCAGCCACATGTGGTGTAAGAGGTGGGATCACCAGAACCTCCTGGACTCAGGCCAGAAGAGGTACTGAAAAGGGTACTGCAGATTTATTTATTTTTTTTAGTACAAGTGGGGTAAGAGAGGATAGGAGGAAAAAGAAGAATGGGAAGGAGACAACAGCAGCTGCAGCAACTGCAGCAGCAACAGCAGGCACAGGAGGAGATCAGGAGGGGAATCGGTGCGTCCACAGCCCAAGAGGGGGAAGTCGGTGCGTCCACAGCCCAAGAGGGGGGAGTCGGTGCTTCCACAGCCCAAAAGAGGAGAGACAGTGCTTCCACAGCCCAGGTACCCACCAGCAGAGGGAGAATCCCTGCTGGTTCCACCTCCACCTCTGTGGGAGGACTGTGTGCAGCTCCCACCTCCACCAACAGAGGTTAATACCTGCTGGTTCCACCTCCACTGTGGGAGGACTATGTGCCGCTCCAATCTCCACCAGCAGAGGGAGCATGCCTGCTGGTTTCCACACTGCAGTCAGAAGGGGAGGAGCCCCTGCTACCTTTGCCGCCAGATGGGGAGGAGCACCTGTCGCCTTTGCCAGGAGTAGAGCAGCAGGAGCTGCCCCTGTCTCCACCCCCGCTTAAGGGAGAAAAACAGGAGCTGCCTCTCCCTTCAGCATTGGTGGGACTCAGCAGCCCCTTCATAGGTTGCTGAGGGGAGCACGGGGGAAAAATGCCCAGCCACAGTGGCTGCGAAGAGGGCCAACCCCCACACCACAGCTAGGCCTGGCTCTCCTCCCGCCGTCGCCTCCTGTGGGTCTGCTGCCGCCGTCGCCTTCCGAGGGACCGCTGCTGCCCTGCCTCACACTGCCCAAGGATGCCTGTCTCGCACCGCCCAAGGATGCCACGTCTGCATCGCCCAAGGCTGCCTGTTGCTCCGCATCGCCCCGGGCTGCCTGTTGCTCTGCATCGCCCCGGGCTGCCTGTTGCTCCACATCGCCTCGGGCTGCCTGTTGCTCCGCATCTCCCCGGGCTGCCTGTTGCTCCGCATCGCCCCGGGCTGCCTGTTGCTCCACATTGCCCGGGGCTGCCTGTGTCTCTCTTTTATCCCCTAGGGTTGCCGAGGGTCCGCTTCAACTGGGGTTTCTGAGGGTCCTGCTTCTCCTGGGGTTGCCGAAGGTCCCACATTGCCTGGGGTTGCATGTCTCTCCTATGCGTCTCCTAAGTTTGTTGCCCACCCTGCTTTGCCTGGGGTCGCTGAGGGCTCTGCTTCACCTAGGGTCGCTGAGGGCTCTGCTTCACCTAGGGTCGCTGAGGGCTCTGCTTCGCCTGGGGTCGCTGTGGCCATCTCCCAAATTAATTAAGTGATTAATTTGTTGTTAATCAGGAGATGGTCACCTGTATAAAAACCCTACAGCTGTCCATGTTCGGAAGTTGAGAACGGGAGAGCGAGAGGCGAGATTAATTTAAAAACATTTATAGGAACAGTGAAGGCGATTGCCCAGCCTGACCTTTAAACCTTTTATTTTTCTGCTCTGTGAGCAGTGTCTTTTTGTTTAAATATTTTATTTGAGTTATTTAATAAATGGCGCACACCGTGCCTGTGAACTGCAGTTACCTTTTGTTGTTCATCCTTCTTCTGGTCTGATGTCACCACAATGCCATTTCCTGCCACAGTGCCCCAGAATGTGTTTAGAACATCTAACAATGTAAAGTCTGAAGGCTCCATGTGGAATATACAAAACGAGAAGGAGTAGATTTATAAAGATATTCACGACAAAACATTGTTTTTCTTAAAAGAAAACCCACAATTATCATTTTGAGAAACTTGCCCTAAGTTTTAAGGGTAATTTAAATGCCACCATGTAATAATATAATAATAATAATAATAATAATAATAATAATAATATAATATAATAATATGTATAATAATAATACATGTATGGTATATATTCTGAGTGACTGAGTATCTGGAGTTTTTATTATTTTATTATTATTATTATTATTATTATTATTATTATTATTGTTATGTTATTTTTATTATTATTATTTATTTCTTAGTAGTACATCAATCTGTATGTCTTTGTGTCAGATTCACTGACCAGCCCCTTCTTGTCTTCTCTGGGAAAATCAGTGTGTGTTCTTTTTGAAATCTCTCAGGAAAGCCCCGTCTGTCTCATGTTATAACAAGATGTGACACTCAGTCTTGGTTAATCAGTGTTTAGAGCAGAGCCGCAACAAGGCCTTCCCTTCACTGCCTGCCTGAGCAACTGAATGCATTTAACAGCAGCATGAAACTGAGGGCCAGCGAGGCATCCACTTTGCATTAAAACCTGTAACTGTGTAGCAGCAAAAAAAAAGAGCAGCTTCATCGTGCATTCCAAAAAGTGTCTCTTTTAACGTTGCATTTAGAGTAAATCACTGGAGCCGAGCTGAGAGGCAGGCTGCCACCAGAGAATACCAGACAAGCTACTTTCAGCTAAATGTACTTTCAAATGAATATTTTACAATGTCATAATGCCTCCGTAAAAACCTCAGAGGACAGATACATCAATTCACAAGGTCTGCGCTTCAGGAAACAGAAGCATGGATAATTTGCCATTAAGAGAACTAGTTCATTATGCAGGCTTCTTCAGAGCACATCAACTACCTCCCTTGCAAACTTAAGTAGCGAGTCGTCACTTTGAAGCAAGTGGAAGCACCGTGCCCTGGAGCTTTACTGTCCCGCTGGTTATTAGAACAAAGTGGCTTGTTGTGCTATTAAATATGGAGTTTGTTGCAGTAATCAACCCACTCTGAGGCCAGATCTTTACAAATAAATCAATAAGACAATTCAACTTTTACCTTTTTAGATGTATTATTATTATTATTATTATAATAATAATAATAATAATAAAAAAATGAATATAATAATTTATTAATATATATAATAATAATATTAATTAAATATAAATAACCAAAATTAATGGACGGAATTTTTTTTTTTTCTGCCCTGTTTATTTGCCTGCCTTTTGTTCTTTAAAGTTAACCTTGTTCTCCCGCACGTACATCAAATATTATTTTATGGGGTACCAATTTTATTTAATTTAATTTAATTTATTTTCTGCCCTGGCTGTCTTTGCCTGCCTTTTCTCATGTTATTGCCTTGTTTCCGCACGTACAAAATGTCACAGATACCGGCTGGGGATTGGTCAACAACTGTTTTCATGTTGCTTTCGGCAGTCCCTCCTACTCCTGCGAAATTTCTCTCCACCCCTTTCACAAATTGTAAATGGCTAGTTTTGGTTTCGGGATAAATAAAATGCGATATGGAAACTAGCGATATTATCCCATAAACACTCTTTCACAAGCGCGATTGGGGTTTGATTTGGTCTGGCTCTAAGTTATATATTTTATAAAGCAACTCCTTTATTAAGAATACATGAGAACATGACAAAAAAAGGGCTTTTCAATATATGTGTACACTATCTAGAACTGGGACCTAGGAGTCCCGTGAGGTCCCAACGTGATTTCCAATGGTATATACAACACTAAGAAAAGGCCTTGAAGTCCCACCAGGACTCAAATGGTTGAAGGCCCTAATTCAAAATAAATAGAAATAGGGCAATGGGGCAATGGGGAAATAGGGAGTAGAAGTGGAATGAACCCAGTTTTTATTACAATAAAGGTGATCACCACTATTTAGATAAAAAAAAAAATGAAATGAAGCCAGCAAGGTATGGGTTAACATACTGGAAGGCAGGAACCAAATTCTGTATCTCGAGTTTTTAGGAACATGTGTCTGTAACTACTGTTACAGTAACTTGAAGATGTATAGATAGATGAGAAGATTGCAGATTATTTCCTCGGAGCTTCACAGTATAGAGGATGCTGAATGATCGTTCATGGCATCGGTTTGTATTGGTTGCAATAACCCATGAACCCCCTCTTTTCTTTCATTGTCAATAGATTCTGCTTTGACACGGATTCATTTCGAACCCTGTTCATTGCCTCTTCACAAACCGTCTCTTTAGATAGACCCTTCAGCTCAGTCTGTCAGTTTTAGCAGCACACCACTGGATTGCAATGGAAGCAGACACATAGGAAACTAATCCTGCTAAGCATCTTATTCCACTTATGTGGAATAACAAAAAATAATATCATGTTTGATATACCCATGCTTGAGATATAAATGTATTTATTAAATGCAAAAACAAAAAAGGCTCCTGCACCTTTAAATCTCTTCACAGTGATATAGTGGTATAGTGCTGCTCCCTTCAACAGCCTTGCTCCCTTCCCTGGATACTGTTGTACAGTACTGTCTTACATCTTTCCTGTATCTGCATTGAACTGAAGAGCTCAACACACTCAGCTGAGATTGCACTGCAATATATACACATTCAATGCCCTGGAGTGTGGTTTTGCACTTATAAAACATCTTTATCTAACATAATTGTCATTTTGTTGTTACAAACCCCAGTGACCTGTAGGGTTGGTACTCATATTTAAAGTGCTTTTCAAATTGCTGTGATTTTCTAATTCCTTTTATACATTGCAACAATGGAGCCAGCAAGATCCGAGGTTGCAATTCAGCAAAATGTCTTAAGAAACATTTTGCACCTCGGATAACGATGTCTGCCAAATAAATACATAATAATAATAATAATAATAATAATAATAAATAATAATAATAATAATAATAATAATAATAATAATAAATCTGCTCTTGAAAATGCCCTGACAGGACAACAAGAGCAGTATCTTTGCTACATTTTAATTAATTCTGTTATTTTTATAATAGCTACATTTCTATATTATATGCATTATTTGTTGACAACATCCACTAAAGGGACGAGTCTTGATGGGGCCGAATGGCCTTTTCTGGTTCCCAGACTTTTCTTATGTTCTTGTGTTTTAATAAATATCCCAATCCTAAATGGATTGGCACCTAGTTATTTGCAGGAGTTACTGACCCTGTATCTTCCAAACCACACTCTGAGATCACAGGATGTGGGGTTGCTGGTTTTTCCTAGGGTCAACAAGAGCAGCACGGGTGGTAGGGCTTCTTCTTATAGAACTCCTAAATTACACTATGTAACACAATTTTTGTTCCTGGGTAGTAAGTTTTATTTCCTAATTGCTTATGCCTCAAAAGTATAGAAAATGGCTATTATTCCCCACAAACTTTGCTTTTGTGACCAGGACAGTGATATTTCAAAATATCACTATTTCCAATGGGAAAACGGGCAAATGTGTTTCTTTTCGTTCACAAAAAAAACAACATATGAATCCAAATTAACATGTATTTATACTAAAGTAATACAAAAATGACTACAAAAGATTTAGAAGTGAGTAGTTTTTTGAGTTGTATGATTATACTGTAAATACTGTAAATCACTGTCCTGGTCACAAAAGCAAAGTTTGTGGGGAATAATAGCCATGTTCTATACTTTTGAGGCATAAGCAATTAGAAAATAACACTTACTACCCAGGAACAAAAAAAAATTGTTACACAGTGTTATTATTCAATCTGGAGACGGTCACACTCTACACGAGTTTAGCATGAATACTGTCAAACAACAATAACAAAACATCTTGTTTTTCCACACTTAAACAATACATTTAAATAATAATAATACAAAACAATACAATACACACAGGGACAGGGTGTACCCTGTCACACCTCTTTATACCAAATCTTTAAAACACATGTTCATGCAATCCTTATTTTTAATGACCTGGCTATATATATATATAAGTGTATAGCAACTGGAACAAACCATGGGGGTTTAGATGTGTTGTATAAAAAAACTGAAAATATGCTCGACTACAGTATGTGCAATTCCGAAGAAGCTAAATTAGTGTTACATGAATGGTGAAATCCTGCAATCAGATGTGTGAAGAGTGTTTTTGCTGGGAAGTGCCATACATTCAAATCCCAGGCTTGCACCTCCTCCCGCATGCTTTATTATACACTTTACAGACTGTTGTTGGCATCTTTACTAATAGTGTGCAACTATCAAATTGTATTTTATTTATTAAAAAAAAAAAAAAAACAGACAAAATTAAGCTTTTGTATCGGGTTTGTTTTGTGGACAATCTTGCATCTGTCAAGAAGTCCCACTACTCTGCCAGACATGAAAAAGAGAAAAGAACTAAACAAAGCACTTTATAAAATGGCAGTGCTTCCTGAGTGGTGGTGGAGTGCTACCTACTGCCAGCCTTCCTGGATAGATAATTATTCAGGCAAAGGTACACCGCATTCAGCCAAACATGTATCTCTCACTCACCAGATGCTTCCATTGAGAGAAGAATCACTTGCATGAATTGACTGTCCCCTTGTTCTATTTGCTTATTTCACTGTGATGAGGCAACATCAGACGGGCTAATGGTTATGAAACACCTGCTCTGCAAATAAAACAAACAGAACCCTCTGAAGTAGTGAAAGGAAAATACTTTTGTGATCAGGTCAAAATTGTTCCTGCTCGTTGTTTGCCTGGAAGCTCAGAGAGGCCACAGCAGATGTGTCACCCACAGTATACAAGGTAAGAGCATTTGACCTCTTCAATCTAAAGAGGTATGCCAATGGAATCATCCAATAACATGGCATTTGTTAAATCTGACAAAACGATATCCATCTGAAAGTGATGTTGTGATGTTTGCTCTGTTGTGTACCAACGACTAGAGTTTCACCTGCCATTAAGATCTCTTAGACGCCATATTTCACATACAATAGGCTATTTATTCTGGGCTAACCCAAAGTAAACAGAAGCAAGGCTGATTGACAGTGCTCTTGGAGCACACTCAGTTGTATCGTATATCAGCTTCCTTGTTTCCTGAAATACTGACGCACAATATTCATATTGTTTTTACTGATGTTTATCTGGCTGTTCTTCAAACTTTCGTGCTTTGATACCTTTCTTTTGGATCTACTTATGTGTCCAAATTATACACAAGCATTTGGGACTATTTTGAAAAACAATTATAGTTGTTACTATTGCTATCGTTCAAAATGTGGGATGTTTGATTTGAGATGTATATAAGCAGCACTATACATTAAGGTAGCTAGTAGGCTCTTTTATCTTTACTTTATACATGCTGTAGATAGAAAGTCGCCTTGCTGATGCAATGCACTTACTTCATGAAGATCAACTGGTGGCCTCCATTTCTGCTGGCAAGCCAGTCCTCTTTTCACTGGCTGAACCTTACAGGTAATTGAAACCTGGAGCCAAGGGCCAGCCTGGCAAGTCTCTGACTGGATTAGCTGGGTGCCGGACCGATATATATGAAACTAACTAGCCCTGGCTTTAAAAAACACCAATACAGTAATCCCAGCATACATGTTCTCTTTTTGTGATTTATAATAAGTTATTACATTGTTGGGGGTCTCCTATTATATGAGACATGATATACAGTAGCCACTTTACTGTCTCTCACTCAAAATACAAGAGGTGACATCTAATATACAATAAGAGACACCCTAAACATGATGTATTAACTTATATTATAAGCATTAGCCAATCAGAGTGCTTGTTTCATCTGATGTATGTCACAGCATATAAAAAACAAACAAACAAAAAAAAAAAACACTCATGACAGCAACCGTACCAAATTGAGTTTCTACCGTGCCTTATTACCAGTATTGGCACAGCACATTTCAATAACGTATTTTAAAAAAATGAAGACAGCAAAGATCACTTACCAAATATAAGCGTCACATTTTCCTAAACATTAAATTGTGCTTATCTAATCATGGAGCCCCAGCATTACTGCAGATCTATTTATTTATTTATTTATTACATTTGTATAGAACTTTTCATATAGAAGTATCATAAAGCACTGTACACTATATTAAAAAAAAAAATAATACATTTACACAATACAATACCTTTGTATAAAGGTCTCCAGACATGTCACACACTCACAACTGTTACATGTTTAATGTTTAAAAGCAGAAATATGACTCCCAATTTTTTCATTTCTAGTTGAAGGTTTAATAAGGGACGACTACGACTGAGCTCATGTAATCCCACATGCTTTGTTGTATCTGGAGCAGTCTACTGGTCACCTCTGCTCCTTCTCTCTGTCTCTTAGATTTGGGAAATGTAATTATTTGCTAAATGTTTCCATGTAAATTCCCTCCAAGCACATAAGAGATTTGTTAATGTGCTGTGCTGAGGTTGTGCCAGTCGGCTGCCACTTCTCCTTTACTCGACTGAATCTTATTCTTTTAACGGCAATGCAACCATCAGAACAGATTCTTTGAAGGTGAAACTAAATGTATCTGGTAAAATATCTAGTTCTAACTCCCAATCAGTTCAATTTCAAAGAAAAGCTGTAAGTACCATTCTTCTCTATTCTTTTAAGAGAAATACGTTTGTATGAAAATACCCAACAGCAGGATTGGATGACATGATCGTAGGACTGGAAGCTACAGTTTTATTGATTGAGTAGCGTGGACAGCTGGGTTTGCTTCTGAAATGCCAACGGTTTATCAGAGATGATCTGGAGGTGTGCATATCCACTTTATACTGTATTTGCAATCTGTATTTAAACAGATACAGCATAAGCAGAGGCATCTGTTTCAAGATTATTCAGAGATGTCTGTTGGGAAATTCTTAAGAATGCCCTTTCCCTGTTTGGCATTATTGTTTGCACTATTTGCTCTGAAACTTTGTGATAAGCATTTCTTAACATGAGACTTGTAACAGGGTTATAGGAGATAAGGAAGTGTACTTGTGTCTCAGTAAGATGATTATTCTTCACTTTGTCCCTTGAATTTGACGCATTTTGACCCATGAAACAATGCCAACCGTAACAAACTGGCACTGGCCCACCACCCTCCCCAAGGGCTTACCTAATTCGGAAAAAGTTAGAAATACTAAAATAAATGTAATTTTTTTCAGAAAATTGCAAACATTTCTCAATTTCTTCAAATGCTCTCTAATTAGGACTTCATTGCATGTTTAACATGAAGGTGTTTTAAAGCAGTTTTTCACACATGCTGCATGGTTCAACAGTTTACAATAAACCCACCTTTGGATTATACATTACCCAGGTATTACATATTTAGTCTTTTTACAGATTGCACACAATCTAGATATCTAGATATGGGTTTCACATAATCAGTTCTGTTGTATTTCTGCAAGCAAGAACTGATATCTTATACAAGCTAAAGAGACCTCTAGTTAATTGAAGTTAAACCTCTTTCTGCTTGCTACTTCCGTTATGAAGTATTCATTGCTACTACATGTTTACTGTCCCTAGTTTTCCTAGTGCTTTTCTGCAGTTGAAAAACTAAAAAACAAAGACATTAATAATTATATAAAAGGCTAAATTAATTAATTAATTATTAAATTAAATAAATAAAATTTACATATTATAATAATATATAATATAATAATAATAATAAATAATAATAATTATTATTATATATTATTAATCATCATCACCATTATATTGTAATGATACCATACTAACTACTACTACTACTACTACTACTACTACTAATAATAATAATAATAATAATAATAATAATAATAATAATAAAACCTGATAGAATTAGTCTATTTAAACAAAAGTCATATCCAATTTCAAATATATCATCTATTGCTCATTTTATTTGCGAAGTTGATTTAATTTTTAAAAAAAAAATTTTCAGTTAAATTGGTGGTACATGAATTTGTCTGCGTGCCCTCGCTTGTAAATCCACTGAATGTGCATGCGTGGGGTGTTGATTTCCCCATCACAATGCCTCCCGTCTCCTACCACTCAATCACGGCTCAGAGCCCGCCCCGTTGCATTAGCAGCAGGAAAGTGATGGACATCCTTTGACTGTCTGCATGACCCCCTGATAATCCTGTTCCACAGACAGGCTCCCTGGTGCAGGGAACACAAAGGCAGCCGCTGCAGCTCCTTCTACTCCATATTCTGACAAGCTCGTTTGAGCAAATTAGTATGCTGTGGTAAGGGCATGACCAAAGACCTTTTCAGCACCCTCTGAATCAATACAAAGGCCAGCTGAGAGGCCCTTTTTCTGCTACACTTCCATCTTGTGATCCCCTCTTTCTTGTCAGAAAGGGTCAGGTTTAAGAACAAAGCTTCAGTCTTTTCATACCAGTAATCATACATGATTTCTTTTCACGAATGAACAAAAAACATAATAGTGTTCTTGTGGATTTATAATAAAATCTATCAAATAAAACCTCAGATCAGTTTAATGGTTGTTAGGGTGCAGTTTCTTATTTCTTCTGAATTCTGATACTAGTAAGATTTGTAAAAAAAAATCTAGACCAAGTTAGTTAAAGATTAGAGTTTCCTTTAGGGACGGCTCTGATGCTGTAAATGATTTGATATGTGAGCCTGTAGGCTAATAGTATTACTGTGTCATAATAAAAAAAACAGAAAATAAGACACTCTCACCACACAGCATCCTCTTCTAGACTAGAAACCAAAGCAGTAACTAAGAATCAGGGGTTTATAAAGAGGGTACCTGTGAAAGGGGTATCAATGTGATCAGAGTGTACCTGTGAATCAGGGGTGATCAGACTGTACCTGTGAATCAGGGGTTTATAAAGAGGGGTATCAATGTGATCAAAGTGTACCTGTGATTCAGGGGTTTATAAAGAGGGGTATCAGTGTGTACCTGTGAATCAGGGGTTTATAAAGAGGGGTATCAATGTGATCAGAGTGTACCTGTGAATCAGGGGTTTATAAAGAGGGGTATCAGAGTGTACCTGAGAATCAGGGGTTTATAAAGAGGGGTATCAATGTGATCAGAGTGTACCTGTGAATCAGGGGTTTATAAAGAGGGGTATCAATGTGATCAGAGTGTACCTGTGAATCAGGGGTTTATAAAGAGGGGTATCAATGTGATCAGAGTGTACCTGTGAATCAGGGGTTTATAAAGAGGGGTATCAATGTGATCAGAGTGTACCTGTGAATCAGGGGTTTATAAAGAGGGGTATCAATGTGATCAGAGTGTACCTGTGAATCAGGGGTTTATAAAGAGGGGTATCAATGTGATCAGAGTGTACCTGTGAATCAGGGGTTTATAAAGAGGGGTATCAATGTGATCAGAGTGTACCTGTGAATCAGGGGTTTATAAAGAGGGGTATCAATGTGATCAGAGTGTACCTGTGAATCAGGGGTTTATAAAGAGGGGTATCAGAGTGTACCTGTGAATCAGGGGTTTATAAAGAGGGGTATCAATGTGATCAGAGTGTACCTGTGAATCAGGGGTTTATAAAGAGGGGTATCAATGTGATCAGAGTGTACCTGTGAATCAGGGGTTTATAAAGAGGGGTATCAATGTGATCAGAGTGTACCTGTGAATCAGGGGTTTATAAAGTGGGGTATCAATGTGATCAGAGTGTACCTGTGAATCAGGGGTTTATAAAGAGGGGTATCAATGTGATCAGAGTGTACCTGTGAATCAGGGGTTTATAAAGAGGGGTATCAATGTGATCAGAGTGTACCTGTGAATCAGGGGTTTATAAAGAGGGGTATCAATGTGATCAGAGTGTACCTGTGAATCAGGGGTTTATAAAGAGGGGTATCAATGTGATCAGAGTGTACCTGTGAATCAGGGGTTTATAAAGAGGGGTATCAATGTGATCAGAGTGTACCTGTGAATCAGGGGTTTATAAAGAGGTATCAATGTGATCAGAGTGTAATAAGTGGCTCCCCAGAGTTAACTAGGCTCACATGACACGGAGTCCCCAAAGAGTTCACCCCATAGGTTACACAGGCCACATGACACTGGGGCCCCCAATAGGTCGCCCGCCGAGCCTACACGTCTCAATGACCTTAGGCCCCAAAGATGTGCACCCAGAGGACACTAGTAGCTCAAAACTGAGCCTGGTAGGACTGATGCCCAAAGATTTTCTCCCATAATCGACATGACACTTAGTCGCCCAGTGTCATTTACTAAACCGGCCATAAGTGGACACTAGAGATCTCACCATAGACAGCTGAGTCCGGCGCAAATATTTCACCTCAAGTTGAGGTAGCACGTTGAGTCCTCAAGAAAGAAGACAAATTGTGATTCAGGGGTTTATAAAGAGGGGTATCAGTGTGTACCTGTGGTATCAATGTGATCAGAGTGTACCTGTGAATCAGGGGTTTATAAAGATGTGATCAGGGTGAATCAGGGGTTTATAAAGAGGGGTGATCAGAGTGTACCTGTGAATCAGGGGTTTATAAAGAGGGGTATCAATGTGATCAGAGTGTACCTGTGAATCAGGGGTTTATAAAGAGGGGTATCAATGTGATCAGAGTGTACCTGTGAATCAGGGGTTTATAAAGAGGGGTATCAATGTGATCAGAGTGTACCTGTGAATCAGGGGTTTATGTATCCTGTGAATCAGGGGTTTATAAAGAGGGGTATCAATGTGATCAGAGTGTACCTGTGAATCAGGGGTTTATAAAGAGGGGTATCAATGTGATCAGAGTGTACCTGTGAATCAGGGGTTTATAAAGGGGGGTATCAACCTGTGATCAGGGGTTTATAAAGAGTGTACCTGTGAATCAGGGGTTTATAAAGAGGGGTATCAATGTGATCAGAGTGTACCTGTGAATCAGGGGTTTATAAAGAGGGGATTCAATGTGATCAGAGTGTACCTGTGAATCAGGGGTTTATAAAGAGGGGTATCAATGTGATCAGAGTGTACCTGTGAATCAGGGGTTTATAAAGAGGGGTATCAATGTGATCAGAGTGTACCTGTGAATCAGGGGTTTATAAAGAGGGGTATCAATGTGATCAGAGTGTACCTGTGAATCAGGGGTTTATAAAGAGGGGTATCAGATCAGAGTGTACCTGTGAATCAGGGGTTTATAAAGAGGGGTGTTAATGTGATCAGAGTGTACCTGTGAATCAGGGGTTTATAAAGAGGGGTATCAATGTGATCAGAGTGTACCTGTGAATCAGGGGTTTATAAAGAGGGGTATCAATGTGATCAGAGTGTACCTGTGAATCAGGGGTTTATAAAGAGGGGTATCAGAGTGTACCTGTGAATCAGGGGTTTATAAAGAGGGGTATCAATGTGATCAGAGTGTACCTGTGAATCAGGGGTTTATAAAGAGGGGTATCAAGTGTACCTGTGAATCAGAGTGTACCTGTGAATCAGGGGTTTATAAAGAGGGGGTATCAATGTGATCAGAGTGTACCTGTGAATCAGGGGTTTATAAAGAGGGGTATCAATGTGATCAGAGTGTACCTGTGAATCAGGGGTTTATAAAGAGGGGTATCAATGTGATCAGAGTGTACCTGTGAATCAGGGGTTTATAAAGAGGGGTATCAATGTGATCAGAGTGTACCTGTGAATCAGGGGTTTATAAAGAGGGGTATCAGAGTGTACCTGTGAATCAGGGGTTTTAAAGAGGGGTATCAATGTGATCAGAGTGTACCTGTGAATCAGGGGTTTATAAAGAGGGGTATCAATGTGATCAGAGCATTGTTATAATGCAATCGTTTATCATACTCATTATTCCTAATTCTTATGCAATATTTTGGAAAGGCATAAGGCATTTATCCCATATGTTCTGAGTCTTAAATCAGTGGTATTTTTTCCACGGTAGGCACTGACATTAACTGGACATGCTGTATCAATGTGCTGTCTCTAAAGAGGTGTCTTCCACTTCACTGACTTCACACTGTGTTCCATTTCACCACTGGATTTACAAGAGGCATTCTTAAATAGAACTACTGTAATATAGTTTCTTCTAACTTTTGCCTCACCTTTTACAGGTATATAGACTGCAACCCAGTAGTGTGCAGATGTATTAGAACACCGCATTGTTTCAAATATTTTGTATATGAAATTTAATTTGAAATATATGAAATTAAACCACTATATTATCATCATCTTCAACAATTTTCAATCCACTGCTGGACGAAGGCCTCCCCAAGATTCTTCCACAAAAGCCTGCCTGCTGCGTCCCTCATCCATGTTGCTCTGCCGTGTTTCCTAATTTCATCTTACCATCTTCCTGGAGGTCTTCTTCTTGGTTGCACTATAGCTCTTGCTTCTTGATTGCTTTATATCTCTTTGGAGCCAGTCTAGTATATCCTTGGTCCAGTGATGGTCTGTTCTTCTTGCTATATGTCTGGCCCACTACCATTTCAGTTTTTTTCGCTCTTATAATAGCATTGCATACTTTTGTTTCCGCTCTTATCCATTCCTTGCTCTTCTTGTCTCTTCTTGTTATTCGAAGCATGCAATTTTACATATTTCCGTTGAGTTGTTGTAATTTTTAAGTCATTTTTGCATTGAGGGTCCAGATTTTGCATCCATAAGTTAGCACTGGCAGCATGCATTGGTCGAAGACTTTCCTCTTGAGGCGTAATGGTAGTTTCCCTTTCAGAACCATGCTTAATCTTCCAAAGGCTCTTCAGCCCATTGTTGCTTTTCTGTTGATTTCGCACATTTGGTTCATTATTGCTGAAACTAACTGTTGTAAGTATGCGTAGTTATTGACTTCTTCAAGTTTGATCCCATTGACTTCAATTTCCTGTGACGTGGTATATTTATTGAACATGACTCGAGTCTTCTTCAGGTTCATTTTCAAAACCGCTTTGATGCTAGTCTCGTGTAGTTCATGTATTCTTGTTTGTAGTCAATTTCATTCTTCACTCCATTGAGTCCTCTACATCTTCATTTCCTGATGGGTTTCTTCTGGAAGGTGTTCATGATGAATAAGTTCTTGTTCTCTGCAAATTCAACTAGTTTGTTGCCATCATTTTCCAAATGCTGAACATTAACATTTTTGTCTAAGCTCTACAACAAATCTGAATGTTGTATAAAGATGGTGTTTATATAGCAGTAGATAATCAGTATAAGGTTGTTTATTTAATATTATTTAATAGCAGGTATTATGACATGTCGTACGCATGTTTGTAGTCTTAGAAACATTAATATTGTGTTAATTTATTTAAACTTTATGGGAGTGATGTGTGTTACAGTTGTGCAGTTATGGCTTCATCAGCAAACTAATTCATTTACTTCTTATCTTACAGTGTTGCAAATGGACAGCCCATGTACACACAAAGTATGTGCTGCATATGTCATGTGTTTTTGTTTGAGTCTGTATATGCGGCCCCAGACACTGTCTTGTGCAGTGTGGTGTGCACTTCCAGCTGGCTGATTGGCATGTTTACATATTTGTTAGCACGGTTAATAATTAATGATGCATCAACTTGCAGAGAGCTGCAATATAAGCCTGCCCTGCTGCTGGTTCTGCTAACATACAAACAGCATAATTGGGTCATGGCTTATTATATCATATCCCCTGTTTTTAATTAAAATGCATTTTCTTCTGGAAAATCCAAACACTTGTTCTATATATTTGGCATGTTTAAGAGGCATTAATTACATCAAGCACATATAAGAGACATAACCTTTCTCTATATTACCCCAAAGCTATAATTTTATATATATATATATATATATATATATATATATATATATATATATATATATATATATATATATATAGAAGTGTGGAAGTGTGGTGCATCTGTACTTTTTTTTTACATGGCAAATAGCACTCTAACAATGATGCCACCACATTACTAGCATACAATATCAGAATGTTAATTTGAGTTATTTCGTAATGTGACACTGCTTCAGTCAGCACAAACTAATAAGTATTACTTTACCTAAAACAAAACCATGCCTATGCTTCTAGAAATGTCCTGAAATGTATTATTTTTTCATCATTTAAACCTTGGGTGTACATCCAAAGAAACATTTTTATTTACATCTATCTATCTATCTATCTATCTATCTATCTATCTATCTATCTATCTATCTATCTATCTATCTATCTATATATATATATATATATATATATATATATATATATATATATATACATTTATAAATAAATATATAAATAGGTTAGTTCTGTAATGTGCTTTTTTTCAGGTGGCTTAATCTATCACCAGTTATCCCCGGCTGCTAAAAACGTCCCTAATATTCAATAATCATTGCTGGGTCCCACAGGGGATTATCTAGTAGCAGCTGGGCCAGCATATGTTAGACACTGCAGAACAGGTCACTACCTCATCTTGTCACAGTCTCTCGTATCACCCAGGGAGCGAGTACCAACCCTCCCCAACACACTGCTCCAGATGACACACCACCACCATGTCTCAGCCAATACATTTGGTTCAATGCACATTAACCCACTCGCTCCTCAGATTCCTGGCAGCAATGTCATGTGAAGTGTACAGTACCTGTGCTGGCAACTCCAGGGGCATGGGATCAAGTCTCATGAGAAACTGCTATAAATATCAGCTTCATGAGCAATCTGGAGTGCAGTTCAGCTGTTGTAAATCAGGATTTAAAAACTGGAGCAAAGTTACTTCTGAAGAAAACAGTTCTTGTCTTTTTTAACCAGGGTCCTGGTTTGAAATGTAGAATTTACATCCAAAGCAGTATGGGTATGTCAGTTGGTCATACCTGGATATGTCTTTACACAGTCTCGTTACAAACAGTTTTTTTTTTTTTTATATTTTTAACATTTTTTTTTTTCCAATTTCCAATTCATCCAGAGTATCGTGTTCTCTCTCTCTCTCTCTCTCTCTCTCTCTCCTCTCTCTCAGCTCTCGTCTCTCTCCTCTCTCTCCTCATCATCTCTCAGCTCTCTCTATATATTATATACTATATATTATATATATATATTATATATATATATAATTTACCTCTGTATCTGTGTCGGACACCGAGTATCTCCGTGGTGTTGTGTGACTGTACAGTTCCACGCTCATACGCACCACAACACACAGACATGTCAAGGTGCTATGTTATGCATTGGTTACTTTCTTTTGTTTCATTACTTTCCTTTCTGAAATTAATATATTGTGTAATATATATATATATATATATATATATATATATATATATATAGATATATATAATATATTATATATATATATATATATAACGACCCTCTGCTCTGCAAAGGGCTGCACAATTAATATAATCCCCCTATAGAAGCTGCAGCTCCCCCAAACACTGTTCCACGCTGGGGTCATTTCACACCAGGGTTCAAACCTCACACCTGTTGGCATACAGTACAAACTCAAATATTGTACAGCATCCTTTAAAGGAATTTCCAAGAAAAAAAAGAGAAGCATTGTGAGGAGTGCTTCCCTGAGACGTGGCGCAATGATAAAATTTTCTCTTTGTCAAAATATATTAATGCCAGCTTTCTCTCAGGAACAACTGCATTACTGGGCTTCAAGGGTCTTGCTTTGAACTCTTCGCTGGCTTAATAAAGAATCAATACTGCTTCAAGACTCAGAGGACTCACTGTGCTCTCCAGCTTGGTTCAGCAGACAGACAGAACTGTAAAATGTGCCCAGAGAGCAGTCCTATTAGCTTTCTAGAACTGGAGCTTGCTGTTTGGGTGTCAGTTGGTTAATGGCTGAACTAACTAAGCTGTTATAAAGAGCAGTGAGTGACTGGCATGACAAGGTTGTGAGCATACCCTGCAGTTCTGCAACAATAGTGAATGAAGCACCTAGATTGTCTTTGAGTAATAGCCAATGGTTGCACAATAAAAGCAGGAGAGACACACATGCATTTTGCCGGAGGTATTTTTTTCTCATTCATCGACACTCACATTGTACACCTGAACAATTGCATAGAAGATTTTTTCTTCTTTTTTGTCCTTGAAGGATAACAGCTATTGTAATTGTTACAATCATTCTATCTATCCATCGGCTGCATATTGTTAACATTTTGTATATAACTCTTCCAATAAACCAGCCATCTATGATCATTTTCTTAGGATTTGGTATTTGGTTACTTCTTGGTTAACCAAATAGCATTTTTAACTCCAAATCCTCCACCATGTTATGACATTGCAGTCCATTTAAAACACTGGTACTAAACATGTTTTACTTTAGAATGTGTATGAATCTGGAACTGGTTGTTTATTTCTTATGCATGCTTTTGTTTTCATGTGGTTTCTTACCTGCAATGTGTCCTTATCTGTTATGGGCCAGATGTTTGATACATGAAAACAGGCATTTTCGAGATTCCAATCTCATCTCTACCAACCTGTCCTCGTACACTTTTCATTTCTCACACATCTGCGTAAATAATCTTTGATATTCCTCATGAAAAAAAAAAAATTGCAACTGGTTGGTTGAGCATTGTTTCTTTGAAAAACACGATAATGTAAGAAACAATGGCAGTACCAGTTGCAATTCTAAGACTGCGCCAATATTTGCATCATGTTTTTTTTATAGTTCAATGTCACAAAGATGGCTGTAGTGGGTGACGTCAGACCAGAACCAGGAACCAACACGAGATGTGCAATGGCGAGATGTGGAGTTTGGTGAAGCTGAGTGCTTGGTTGCGCTAAGCATTTAATGATGCAACAAACAGAAAAATAAAAGGATGTAAGACAAACAAAATACAGGACACAGCACTTTAGCCAAAACAAAGAGACAAACAAAACAGACAACACAGACAAACATGGTGGGCTGAAATCAATTATTTACATGACTTTTTTACTTTCTCCTCTCCACGCCCGTTCTCCACTCACCAAACACACAACCCAGAGTGAGTGAAAACATGCTGCTTTTATGTAGCTGTACCGAGACTCGATTGCTAATCAATCATTCAATTAGAGTCTCTGTACAACTGCACGTGAATTAATAAAGCTATACATCAAAAATAGTCTTGAAGCCCAAGTGTTAAATCTGGAAGGAAAAAACAACACAGATTTAATATGGGTTAGAATAATGTACAAAAATTCAAAGGGCATAATAATAGGGGCATGCTACAGACTGCCATATTCAGGCACTGAGCAAAATAATCTGTTATACAATGACATTAAATGTATTTATCTAAATGCTAGAAGTATCAGAAACAAAATTCTAGAACTTGAAGCTACTGCACTAACACGTAACTATGATGTGATAGGTGTTACAGAAACGTGGTTGTCTGAGAGTGATGGGGACGAATATAATATTTGTGGGTATACACTGTATAGGAAAGACAGGCAGGACAGAAGAGGAGGAGGGGTAGCGCTATACATAAGAAACAGTCTTGAAGCCCAGGTGGAATGTCCCACCTGGACAAAGAAAATAAAACCGAATCACTATGGGTCAGAATAACGGACAAAAATTCAAAGGGCATAATAATAGGAGCATGCTATAGACCACCAGATTCAGACGGTGAGCACAATAATCTGTTATACAATGACATTAGAAATGCGTGTAGCAAAGGAGAAGCCATACTAATGGGGGATTTCAACTTCCCCCAAATAAAATGGGAAAACCCGGTGGGTAGCGCGAAGGATGAAATAGAAATGGTGGAAATGACAAATGACTGCTTCCTAGCACAATTTGTCAAGGCACTGACTAGAGGGGAGGCATGCCTTGATTTAGTCTTTTCAAATAACGAAGACAGAATAACTAAAACAGAGGTCAGAGAACCACTGGCAAACTCAGACCACAACATGGTCTCATTTGAAGTGTTTTTTAAATCCCCAAAAGTAATGACTAAAGCTAAGGTTTACAATTTTAGAAAAGCAAACTATGAAGGTATGAAACAGAGACTAACAGAAGTAGATTGGAGTAAAATAGAGAAAACACCCACAGAAGAAGGATGGTTGTTCTTCAAAAATGTAGTACTAGAGGCGCAAAACAATTACATCCCTAAAGTAGACAAATCTAAATGTAAAACTAAATTGCCAAAATGGTTTAATAGAGCAATTAAAAAAAATATTCAGTGAAAAAAGGCACTTTATAGAGCATTAAAAAAGGACCAAAAAGAAAGTATGCAGAAAGAGTACACAGAACTGCAAACGCAAGTCAAAAAGGAAGTTAGAAAGGCCAAGAGAGAAATAGAAATGAACATTGCTAAGGGAGCTAAAACCAATTCCAAAATGTTTTTCCAATATTACAACAGCAAGAGAACATTCAAAGAGGAGATTAAATGTTTAAGAGATACAAATGGCAAAATCGCAGATGAAGAAAAAAAAATAGCAAATATATTAAATGATTACTTTTCACAAGTTTTTACAAAGGAAGATACTGACAACATGCCCCACATGTCATCCAGTTCCTATCCAGTTTTAAATAACTTTAGCATAACTGAGGCAGAAGTGTTAAAGGGACTAGGAGCTCTTAAAATAAACAAATCCCCTGGGCCGGATGAGATCCTCCCAGTAGTACTCAAAGAAATGAAAGAAGTAATTTACAAACCGCTAACCAAGATCATGCAGCAGTCTCTTGACACAGGGGTGGTACCGACAGACTGGAAAATTGCAAACGTAATACCGATCCACAAAAAGGGAAACAAAACTGAACCAGGTAACTACAGACCAGTAAGCCTGACTTCTATTATATGCAAACTTATGGAAACTATAATAAGATCCAAAATGGAAAATTACCTATATGGTAACAGGGTCCTGGGAGACAGTCAACATGGTTTTAGGAAAGGGAGATCGTGTCTAACTAACTTGCTTGATTTTTTTGAGGATGCAACATCGATAATGGATAATTGCAAAGTATATGACATGGTTTATTTAGATTTCCAGAAAGCTTTTGACAAAGTCCCACACAAAAGATTAATTCTCAAACTGAATGCAGTTGGGATTCAAGGAAACACATGTACATGGATTAGGGAGTGGTTAACATGTAGAAAACAGAAAGTACTGATTAGAGGAAAAACCTCAGAATGGAGTGTGGTAACCAGTGGTGTACCACAGGGATCAGTATTAGGTCCTCTGCTATTCCTAATCTACATTAATGATTTAGATTCTGGTATAGTAAGCAAACTTGTTAAATTTGCAGATGACACAAAAGTAGGAGGAGTGGCAAACACTGTTGCAGCAGCAAAGGTCATTCAAAATGATCTAGACAAGATTCAGAACTGGGCAGACACATGGTAAATGACATTTAATAGAGAAAAGTGTAAGGTAAGGCACGCAGGAAATAAAAATGTACTTTATAAATATCATATGGGAGATACTGAAATTGGAGAAGGAATCTATGAAAAAGACCTAGGAGTTTTTGTTGACTCAGAAACGTCTTCATCTAGACAATGTGGGGAAGCTATAAAAAAGGCTAACAAGATGCTCGGATACATTGTGAAAAGTGTTGAATTTAAATCAAGGGAAGTAATGTTAAAACTGTACAATGCACTAGTAACACCTCATCTTGAATATTGTGTGCAGTTCTGGTCACCTCGCTATAAAAAAGATATTGCTGCTCTAGAAAGAGTTCAAAGAAGAGTGACCAGAATTATTCCGGGCTTAAAAGGCATGTCATATGCAGACAGGCTAAAGGAATTGAATCTGTTCAGTCTTGAACAAAGAAGACTACGTGGTGACCTAATTCAAGCATTCAAAATTCTAAAAGGTATTGACAGTGTCGACCCAAGGAACTTTTTCAGCCTGAAAAAAGAAACAAGGACCAGGGGTCACAAATGGAGTTTAGACAAAGGGGCATTCAGAACAGAAAATAGGAGGCACTTTTTTACACAGAGAATTGTGAGGGTCTGGAATCAACTCCCCATTAATGTTGTTGAAACTGACACCCTGGGATCCTTCAAGAAGCTGCTTGATGAGATTCTGGGATCAATAAGCTACTAACAACCAAACGAGTAAGATGGGCCGAATGGCCTCCTCTCGTTTGTAAACTTTCTTATGTTCTTATGTTCTTATGACATTAGAAATGCAAGCAGCAAAGGAGAAGCCATATTAATGGGGGATTTGAACTTACCCTATATAAAATGGGAAAAGAACCACTGGCAAATTCAGACCACAACATGGTCTCATTTGAAGTGCTTTTTAATACCCAAAAAGTAATGACTAAAGCTAAGGCTTACAATTTTAGAACGGCAAACTATGAAGGTATGAAACAGAGACTAACATAAGTATATTGGAGTAAAATAGAGAAAATATCCACAGAGAAAGGATGACTGTTTTTTTAAGAAATGTAGTACTAGAGTCACAAAACAAATACATCCCAAAAGTAGACAAATCTAAATCTAAAACAAAATTACCAAATGGTTTAATAAATCAATTAAAAAAAAAAAATTCAGAGAAAAACGCACTTTACAGAGCATTTAAAAGGAACCAAGGACAAAGTACACAGAAAGAGAACTTGGAACTACAAACACAAGTCAAAAAGGAAGTTAGAAAGGCCAAGAGAGAGATGGAACTGAACAATTTTAAGGGGGCTAAAACCAATTCCAAAAAGTTTTTCCAATATTATAACAGCAAGAGAACATTCAAAGAGGAGGAACTATGTCTAGTACAAATGGCAAAATCATAGAAGAGAAAAAAATAACAATTGTATTAAATGGTTACTTTTCACAAGTTTTTACAAAGGAGGATACAGACAACATGCCCTACATGTCAACCTGTTCCTATCCAGTTTTAAATAACTTTAGCATAACAGAGGCAGAAGTGTTAAAGGGTCTAGGCGTTCTTAAAATAAACAAATCCCCTGGGCCAGATACGATCCTCCCAATAGTACTCAAAGAAATGAAAGAAGTTATTTACAAACCGCTAACCAAGATCATGCAACAGTCTCTTGACACATGGATTTTACTGACAGACTGGAGAATTGCAAACATAATACCGATCCACAAAAAGGGAGACAAAACCGAAACAGGTAACTACAGGCCAATAAGCCTGACTTCTATTATATGTAAACTTATGGAAACTATACTAAGATCCAAAATGGAAAATTACCTATATGGTAAGTATCTTGGGAGATAGTTAGCATGGTTTTAGGAAAGGAAGATCGTGTCTAACTAACCTGTTTGATTTTTTGAGGATGCAACATAGACAATGGATAACTGCAAAGCAGATGTGATATGGTTTCTTTAGATTTCCAGAAAACTTTTGACAAAGTCCTGCATAAAAGATTAATTCTCAAACTGAACGCAGTAGGGATTCAAGGAAATGCATACACATGGATTAGGGAGTGGTTAACATGTAGAAAACAGAAAGTACTGATTAGTGGAGAAACCTCAAATTGGAGCAAGGTAACCAGTGGAGTAGCATAGGGATCATTATTAGGTCCTCTGATATTCCAAATCTACATTAATGATTTATATTCTGGTATAGTAAGCAAACTTGTTAAATTTTCAGACGACACAAAAATAAGTGGAGTGGCAAACACTGTTGCAGCAGCAAAGGTCATTCAAAATTATCTAGACAGTATTCAGAAGTGGGCAGACAAATGGCAAATGGCATTTAATAGAGAAAAGTGTAAGGTACTACATGCAGGCAATAAAAATGTGCATTATAAATATCATATGGGAGATACTGAACTTAAAGACAGAATCTGTGAAAAAGACCTGGGTGTTTACAGTATGTTGACCAAGACATGTCTTCTAGACAATGTGGGGAAGCTATAAAAAACACCAACAAGATGTTTGGATATATAGTGAAAAGGGTTGAATTTAAATCAAGGGAAGTAATGTTAAAACTTTACAATGCATTATTATTAATAAGACCTCTTCTAAAATATTGTGTTCAGTTCTGGTCATCTCGCTACAAAAAGGATATTGCTGCTCTAGAAAGAGTGCAAAGAAGAGGGACCAGAATTATGCCTGGTTTAAAAGGTGTGTCATATGCAGACAGGCTAAAAGAATTTAATCTATTCAGTCTTGAACAAAGAAGACTGAGCGGCGATATGATTCAAGCATTGAAAATTCTAAAAGCTATTAACAATGTCAACCCAACTGACTTTTCCAACCTGAAAAAAGAAACAAGGTCTAGGGGTCACAAATGGAGATAAGATAAAGTGGCATTCAGAACAGAAAATAGGAGGCACTTTTTTACATAGACAATTGTGAGGGTCTGTACCAACTCCCCAGTAATGTTGTTGAAGCTGACACCCTGGGATCCTTCAAGAAGCTGCTTGATGAGATTCTGGGATCAATCAGCTACTAACAAGCAAACGGCAAGATGGTCTCCTCTCCTTTGTAAACTTTCTTATGTTATGTTCAACAATGTTACAATGGGTTACTGATTGTCTACAAAGCCTAACTCAGATGCCAGAGTAGGTTTTCTAGCAGGGGTAGATTAAGTTCAGACAAATACTACAACACTGCATTATGTATATTCCTTGTTCTATTCACAATGTTTCAGACATAGGATGCCTTTCCTCGATCACACAGGAAAAAAACTCAGGGACAAAGCAGGACTAAAAAAAGACACCCTGCCATGGCAGAGGTCAGGGACCTTCTTGTTTACAAGTTAGTGCTTGCATGCAAACCCAATAGACCTCATTGTCAAGCCGACAGCTGCATGATGCTGATGGAGGATTCAGCAACATAGGGGGAACCCATGTAAAAATAAATATAGAATGCATGTTGAGATGCATCATTGCTAGTAACATCTCTTGCAGGTTTCCATTCATTGGACTGGTCAAGACTACTGAACAGATGCCTGTGTTTAGATCTGCACATTATAAACTTGTTTTTTCCAATATCATTTATCATTCCTAAAATTAATAATGAAAAATAATGTCTCTTTTAAACAATGATTGATCAACAGTCTAGATAATGATTAACATCCACGCATCTCTCCACAAAACATTTTCAACACTAAAATACAAGAACACTGACTATACAATACAAGAACATTAATTATACAATACAAGAACATTGACTATACAATACAAGAACATTAATTATACAATACAAGAACATTAACTATACAATATAAGAACATTAACTATACAATACAAGAACATTAAATATCCAATACAAGAACATTGACTGTACAATACAAGAACATTGACTATACAATACAAGAACATTAACTATACAATACAAGAACATTGACTGTACAATACAAGAACATTAACTATACAATACAAGAACACTGACTGTACAATACAAGAACATTAACTATACAATACAAGAACACTAAATATCCAATACAAGAACATTGACTGTACAATACAGGAACATTGACTGTACAATACAAGAACATTAATTATACAATACAAGAATATTGACTGTACAATACAAGAACATTAATTATACAATATAAGAACATTAACTGTACAATACAAGAACACTAAATATCCAATACAAGAACATTGACTGTACAATACAGGAACATTGACTGTACAATACAAGAACATTAACTATACAATACAAGAACATTAAATATCCAATACAAGAACATTGACTGTACAATACAAGAACATTGACTATCCAATACAAGAACATTGACTGTAAAATACAAGAACATTGACTGTACAATACAAGAACATTGACTGTACAATACAAGAACATTAACTATACAATACAAGAACATTGACTATCCAATACAAGAACATTGACTGTAGAATACAAGAACATTGACTGTATAATACAAGAACATTGACTGTACAATACAAGAACATTGACTGTACAATACAAGAACATTAACTATACAATACAAGAACATTGACTGTACAATACAAAAACTTTGACTGTACAATACAAGAACATTAACTATACAATACAAGAACATTAACTATACAATACAAGAACATTGACCGTAAAATACAAGAACATTGACTGTATAATACAAGAACATTGACTGTACAATACAAGAACATTGACTGTACAATACAAGAACATTGACTATACAATACAAGAACATTAACTATACAATACAAGAACATTGACTGTACAATACAAGAACATTAACTATCCAATACAAGAACATTAACTATACAATACAAGAACATTGACAGTAAAATACAAGAACATTGACTGTATAATACAAGAACATTGACTGTACAATACAAGAACATTGACTGTACAATACAAGAACATTAACTATACAATACAAGAACATTAACTATACAATACAAGAACATTGACTGTACAATACAAAAACTTTGACTGTACAATACAAGAACATTGACTGTACAATACAAGAACATTAACTATATAATACAAGAACATTGACTGTACAATACAAGAACATTGACTGTACAATACAAAAACATTAACTATATAATACCATAACATTGACTGTACAATACAAGAACATTGACTGTACAATACAAGAACATTGACTGTACAATACAAGAACATTAACCATACAATACAAGAACATTAACTATACAATACAAGAACATTGACTATCCAATACAAGAACATTGACTGTAAAATACAAGAACATTGACTGTGCAATACAAGAACATTGACTGTACAGTACAAGAACATTGACTGTACAATATAAGAACATTGACTGAATATAGTAACACTGTAGTCACCATTTATATGGGGCCTTAGCACACTAAATATTCTGTGATTGGGAGGCTGGGACTCCAAATATCAAAACCATCAATTTAACTATTTTTTTTTCACAATCACATAATTTAATTGTAAGTACAGTACACAGATAATGCATCTGTATTTTGAAGTGTATACACATTGTCCAGTTACAGTAAGAACATAAGAACAATACAACATTTTTGAGCATGTCTATGCTGACCAGTTCTTAGTAACGGATTGATCTCAGAATTTTGTCAAGTTGGGTCTTACATGATCATAACTCAACAACATGACTAGGTAACCCATTAATACCTTATCCAGTCTCTGTATGAGGAAGTGTATCTTTCCATCTGTCCTAATTCTATCTCCACTTAATTTTCAATAATGTCCTCTAGTCCTGGTTTGTTTATTGGTTAACCTTGTCAACTCCTTTTAGATTTTTAAAGACAAGTTAGAATCTATCTGAAATATGATATCTAGTTGGATATTTAACGTGTGTGTCGATACATTACAAGTAAGAAATGATTCATATTTGAACAGTGTCCACATTGTACAAAATTGGATAAGAAGTTTCCGTTCAATCTGGCAACTGTTCTAAAGATTTGCCCACTGCCTTCCTGTTTACTACCCTTGTCACGGTTTTTAATCACAAGGAGCCACTCTTCTACGATATGTTAGGAAGGGTCCTGGCAAAGACAAGGTGAGTAGAGTGTGGTTTGTATAAGGCTTACACAAGAGTTAAGCTGTCCTCCAACCATTTGTGATTTCTCCATCACAACAGTTCAATACAACACAGATCTTCTTTAATGCTATTGACAAAACAACACTTTCCATCAATAAAAATGTCAGTTCGTAACACTCACTGATCTATGGTCCCCTACATGCATAGTTCCTCTTCACTTTCACAAACAAGCTGACACAAATGGTAAGCCAGTACTCTGGGTATTGTGCCTCCCCCTAATCCCCATGGAGACAGATGTACAATTCTTTTACAGACAGTGGATGACTATTAGTAAAGGTAGACCCTATGTGTAAAATTTAAAGACACCTAACACTGACACACATACACACATGTATGTATGTATGTCTGTCTGTCTGTCTGTCTGCTCCTAGTCATAGAGCATTTGAAATCCACTGAGGAATATACAAGTCTGTATCCAAGTCTTTGGTACAAGAAGAAATAAGTTCTGGGTCAGTTCAGCTCACTTCCTTAAGTCTTTATGATATGGACAGTGTATGAAGACTGAAGAAAATAAAGTAGGCATGCTTAGTGGTCTTATTTGCCCCATGCTGTTGCATTGCATGCAATACAGGCACTGGACAGCTTGGTAGATCTCATCCTCCAGCTGCCAACATTAGGGCAGGGCTGGATTAACCCATCATGGGGCCTGAGGGAAACATGTAATTCTGGACCCCTACTTTCTTATATGAATAGCAATAAATAGCTGTTATATATACCATCCCAGTTTCAGCTTTCTTGCAGAGGGCAGCAGGTTTTCCTCAAGGACATACTTTGCTCCATTCATTTTCCCTTTTATCCTGACAAGAGTCCCAGTCCCTGCCTATGAGAAATATCCCCATAAAATGATGCTGCCACCACCATGGTTAAAAAAAAAAAGAAGAAGTTTAGGTTACCAAAAACTGAAAAATAATGTACATTTCAGAGTTATACAAAAGGCCCTTTTCAGGGAACAAGTAATGGGTTAACAACTTACAGCTCTTCTGCAGCAATGGAAGTAAATTAAGCCTTGAAAGATGATGCTAACAATTCCTACAGGTGTCCCAACTTTTGTTGATTACTTACAAACCCTCTGTCTGTATAAAAGCAGTGTTGGAACAGACTGTGTTACTACACCCTCTTAAGCATTATTTGGACAGTATTGTACTGCAGGAAGTAGTATATTGCTATCATAATGGCGAGAAAAAGGCAATTAACAAAGGAAGACAGACAGACCATTATAACCCTTAAAAGTGTAGGTCTTTCCTTTAGAGAAATTGCAAAGAAAGCCAAGGTGTCAGTGAATACAGTTTCCTACACCAACAAAAGGCATGGAGGACACTCTGACAGGAAGAGGTCTGGCAGACCCAAAGCCACAACAGAATCAGAAGACAAGTTTCTGAGAGTCAACAGCTTGCGTGATAGGCGGCTCACAGGACAACAGCTTCAAGCACAGCTTAACACTGGTCGAAGTAAGCAAGTCTCAATTTCAACTGTGAAGGGAAGACTTCGAGCTGCAGGTTTGACAGGTCGAGTGGCAGTAAGAAAGCCATTGCTAAGATGGCAAAATAAAAAAAAGAGGCTTGCCTGGGCCATTAAGCACCGCCAGTGGACTACTGAAGACTGGAAGAAGGTCTTATGGACCGATGAATCAAAATTTCAAATCTTCGGTTCATCACGCATGGTTTTTGTACACTGTCGAGTAGGAGAAAAGATGGTTCCTCGCTGTGTGACACCAACTGTCAAACATGGAGGAGGAAGCGTGATGGTCTGGGGCTCTTTTGCTGGATCCAGAGTCGAATGGCACCCTGAACCAAAATGGCTACCACAGCATTTTGCATTGCCATGCAATACCCTCTGCTATATGCCTAGTTGGTCAGGGGTTCATCCTACAGCAAGATAATGACCCAAAACATACCTCCAGGCTATATCAGAACTACCTTAGAAGAAAAAAACAAGATGGTAGGCTTCAAATCATGGAATGGCCAGCACAGTCTCTAGACTTAAACCCCATCGAGCTTGTTTGGGATGAACTGGACAGAAGGGTGAAAGCAAAGCAACCTACAAGTGCAACACATTTGTTTGAACTTATGCAACAGTGTTGGGAAGAACTTTCCAAACAATATTTGATTTCCATTGTAGAAAGAATGCCACAAGTGTGTTCAGCTGTTATATCTGCAAAAGGTGGCTACTTTGAGTCAAAAATCTAGATTACATTTTGTTAAATAAAATGATTCCATGATTTATTTTTTATCTCCAATTATTTATTTGTTCTATGCTTTAATTTCAAAGTACATTGAGACATTAAACTGCGTAAATTTAAATAAAAACTGGAAAAATTGAGGTGTTCTAAAACTTTTGACCGGTAGTGTGTGTGTGTGTGTGTGTGTATGTGTATATATATATATATATATATATATATATATATATATATATATATATATATATATGACAAGCAACCAGAAAGCAGACTTAACCCTAGCCTGGCAGTGAGAAAGAGGTTACAAATTAAAAACTCAAAGCGAGATTAGTGACTTTTTTAAACAGGCTCCCTCCGCCTTTTAACAACAGATATAATTTACCGGTAGTTATGTAATGTAACATTTTGGCTGTCGGCACAGGGATATATTGCTATGCATACTAATTTGTGTTTTCTACTTATTCTGGCACACTTCTGTCCCTATCTGCACAAATTAACGGATGTCTGCTATGTTTACATGAGATACAAGCAAAATCCAGTTGGCATGTAGAAAGTGAATAGGACTTTTTTTTTTTCGACAATGCAAACATCTGTGATGAGAAGTAAATTGAGCATTGTAAACCTTGTATTCTGTATCACTACGGAAACCAATATATTTAAAGTAGTAACAAAACAAAAAAAATCAAAGTCAAGCAAAAATCTTCCTATTCATTCTAATGTAATAAAAAGCAACTTGGAAAAGAGCTGGGATGGTAGTTTCTTGGTAGGTTTTAACTTCATAATGAACTCTTTCTAAGCAAAACATTTATTTAAAGGGGGATTTTATTGTTTTCCTAAACATGTCTTAATATATATATATATATATATATATATATATGTATATCAAGATATATATATATACACACACACACACACACACACATATATATATATATATATATATATATATATATATATATATATATATATATATATATATATATATACAGTATTGTGCAAAAGTTTTAGGCAGGTGTGAAAAAATACTGTAAAGTAAGAATGCTTTCAAAAATAGACATGTTAATAGATTATATTTATCAATTAACTAAATTCAAAGTCAGTGAACAGAAGAAAAATCTACATTAAATCAATATTTGGTGTGACCACCCTTTGCCTTCAAAACAGCATCAATTCTTCTAGGTACATTTGCACAAAATCAGGGATTTTGTAGGCATATAGTCAGGTGTATGATTAAACAATTATACCAAGCAGGTGCTAATGATCATCAATTCAATATGTAGGTTGAAACACAATCATTACCTGAAACAGAAACAGCTGTGTAGGAGGAATAAAACTTGGTGAGGAACAGCCAAACTCAGCTAACAAGGTGAGGTTGCTGAAGACAGTTTACTGTTGAAAGTCATACACCATGGCAAGACTGAGCACAGCAACAAGACACAAGGTAGTTATACTGCATCAGCAAGGTCTCTCCCAGGCAGAAATTTCAAGGCAGACAGGGGTTTCCAGATGTGTGCTGTCCAAGCTCTTTTGAAGAAGCACAAAGAAACAGACAATGTTGAGGACCGTAGACGCAGTGGTCAGCCAAGGAAACTTACTGCAGCAGATGAAAAACACATCATGCTTACTTCCCTTCGCAATTGGAAGATGTCCAGCAGTGCCATCAGTCAGAATTGGCAGAAAAGAATGGGAGCCTTTTACACCATCTACTGTTCTGAGAAGTCTGGTCAGAAGTGGCCTTCATGGAAGACTTGCGGCCAAAAAGCCATACCTCCGACGTGGAAACAAGGCCAAGCGACTTAAACTATGCACGAAACCACAGGAACTGAGGTGAAGAAAAATGGCAACAGGTGCTCTGGACTGATGAGTCAAAATTTGAAATATTTGGCTGTAGCAGAAGGCAGTTTGTTCGCCGAAGGGCTGGAGACCGGTACACAAATGAATGTCTTCAGGCAACAGTGAAGCATGGTGGAGGTTCCTTGCAAGTTTGGGGCTGCATTTCTACAAATGGAGTTGGGCATTTGGTAAGAATTAATGGTCTCCTCAATGCTGAAAAGTACAGGCAGATACTTATCCATCATGCAATACCATCAGGGAGGCATCTTATTGGCCTCAAATTTATTCTGCAGCATGACAATGACCCCAAACATACAGCAAAAGTCATTAAGAACTATCTTCAGCGTAAAGAAGAACAAGGAGTCCTGGAAGTGATGGTATGGCCCCCACAGAACCCTGATCTCAACATCATCGAGTCTGTCTGGGATTACATGAAGATAGAAAAGCATCTGAGGCTGCCTAAATCCACAGAAGAACTGTGGTTAGTTCTCCAAGATGTTTGGGCCAACCTACCTGCCGAGTTCCTTCAAAAACTGTGTGCAAGTGTACCTAGAAGAATTGATGCTGTTTTGAATGCAAAGGGTGGTCACACCAAATATGGATTTGATGTAGATTTTTCTTCTGTTCACTCACTTTGCATTTATTTAATTGATAAATATAAACTATTAACATGTCTATTCTTACTTTACAGCATGTTTTCACACCTGCCTAAAACTTTTGCACAGTACTGTAGTTATTAATTATGACAAGTGTCACTCACTGCATATATATATATACATACACACACACACAACATACCTGTACATTGTCATGTAGTCAAATCAGGGTTGCTAACCTTGTAATTTTGTTTTTACTGACATCATTAAAAACAAACAAACAAAAAAAAACATTATAAAATAGGCTAGTTTTGTGTACTTACATTTCTTTAAGTCTTACTTTATTTTTATGGTCATGCACGGACACATTTGCAGGCTGAATCATTGGCTTCATTCGTCTGATGCTGTTGTTGTTTTCAACAGCGGTCTTGATAGACATAATTCCATTTAGAATGTCTGTATAAGTTGATTTCTTACGTCTGTTTTACCTCATCTGATAAAAACTTGCTTGCATTCTCCTTCTTCCCATTTGTTGTGCATCCTTTTTGTATTCAAGCAAGATCTTCCAGTTTGCATGCAATTCTGTATCTTTTTAATTAAAAAAAAAAAAAAAAAAAGCCATTTCTTTCCCCCCCCCCCCCCCCCCCCCCCACGACTTTGGACCGTAGACAGCTGCCTAGTTTGCTTATGTGTTAAACCAGCCCTGCATTAGCGGCTTTATTTTTTCCACTGAATTAAAAAAGAGTGTTTAATCGTGTTAAAAAATCACTACAGTAACTGATATGTTTATTGGGTTGGTTTTTAATATCAGTACAAATCATGTAATGGTATACTCAAACTAAAAGGCTCTAAGACTCCATCCAAATGGTGCAAAGAAATAGTAATATAAACTGTCCAACAAATGTATATATATATATATATATATATATATATATATATATATATATATATATATATATATATATATGTGTGTGTGTGTGTGTGTGTGTGTGTGTGTGTGTGTGTGTGTGTGTGTGTGTGTGTGTTTACATTTCTAAAACTCATTGAAATTTGATTATGTACTCATAGATACATATATCCAGTGGAAAGTATGGACAATGTATGATGGTAAATATAAGGGAATATCCAGACATTCTTCTAGCGCAGTACTGTGGTCCATTATACCTTGAAATCTTCATGAAATCCAGTATTAGGCCACGCTTGTAAAAGAAAATACCTTTCAACCCAGCCATAGAATGTAGGCTGTTTTTGAATCCATGGAAACAAACATATTACTGCTTTAAAATGTACATTGTATAAATGTTATTGTGCTTAGTTTAAAAAAAAAAAGAATGAACACAGATTATGTGTCTGTAGTATTTTATATATATATAAACCTTTGAAAGCCAGTGTAGTCTTTCAATATTGTTAGTCCAAAGCAGTATATTGTTGTATTTACCTTTAACCTAATAATAACAAATTGATATACAATACATGACATTTCTATAATGTTTTTAATTCATGCTGACACAGCAGACATGAAGATGACTCAGAGCCCCCCCCCAAGTCTGATACTTGCCCAGATGACAACACAACTTGCATCCTTGGAAGAGAGGACTGTATCTGCACATGAACAAACAAGCTCCTTATTCAATCACCAAGGTTCAATCTGTATTTGTTTAAGAGCCTGGAATGAAATCATGTGGTAATGAAGGCCCGTTTTGTGTCACTGCATGTTGCAATGAAAATCACGCTCAGCAGGACACAGTGGCACCTGGCTGGCCGGACCCTGCACAGCACAAAGCCATCTGGGGGTAATTATGACAAGGTATTCTTTAAAGGACCAGATGGGACCGTGGCACAGAAGCCCCTACCCCTCCCAGTCATTTACAAGATAATTCCTTTCAATGATATACTTAATCCTCCCACCAGCCAGGCTTTTCACTTCACTGTCGTCCTGCTCCTTTATATTAATTCAGTGGAAAGAGCCAGCGGAGCCTCAAGAGACTGAAGGGAATTATTCATCCTCAAATTGTTTCTACTACATCAAGTACAGTAACACATTTAAAAAAAAAAGCAAGTGTGTGTGTGTCTGTGTCATTGTGAGTGTGTTTGTGTGTGTGTGTGTCAATGTGTGTGTGTGTCGTGTGTGTGTGTGTGTGTGTGTGTGTGTGTGTGTGTGTGTGTCGGGGTGTTTGTGAGTGTGTATGTCATTGTGTGTGTGTGTGTGTGTGTGTGTGTGTGTGTGTGTGTGTGTGTGTGTGTGTCGGGGTGTTTGTGAGTGTGTATGTCATTGTGTGTGTGTGTGTGTGTGGTTGTGGGGAGGCCTGAGCTGAAATTATTCTAACGAAGGTTAGAGTCAGAACGCTACAAGGCACCAGCTGAGGTTTATCTGGCCACCTGTTTGCTGGGTGGATTTGTTCTGCTGCACCTTCTGCTGATGAATCTAACCAGTTTAAAGGGCCTTCCTTTGAGAGCACAAGGCCAGCGAGAGACGAAAAGGGAGAGAGACAGCCTCCCCTCAATCAGAGGGCTCTAGCAGTCACTTGGCTTTGTGATCATGCAACGCACAGGTCCTAATTCAATTACAGTGTAAGCCTATCCTGTTTAATTCAATGCCCTTCCACTTTCTGCATTGTTGTGTTTTAGAGATGAACACCTCAGTGTTCCACCCCCCCTCTTTCCTCAACCTCCACCTCCAAAAAACCCAACAGAATACAAACTAACATAGCTGGGTTTTATTGTTCTAATATTTTGCAGTGTGTGTTTTAAGTGCTTTTTTTTGTATGAAAATAAGCAACCTATCCTGATGATAGGCAAATCAAGTTAGACAGTGGTGATCTTTCTGTTTGTTTTGAATCAGTCCGGTGTTTATTACTTTCATCTGCTTTAGGCAATTACATGTAAATGTACCCAATTTTGTTTTCAAAATGCAAATGGTTTTCTTAATTTGGTCGTTCAAGCTAAATATTTGTGTTTGATTGTTGAGGCGTGCTGTTTCCTGTATGATTAAAGATTAACACACTGTGTTCAGCATATTGAATCATTCAAATGACCTTTAATATTAGCTGCTTCTTTACTAATAATATGTGTGGGGTTGGTTACACAACTTTCATTCACGTCTCTACTTGTGTATGGCACACAGTTATTAAACCTCTATTCTTTTTTTCTAAAAAGTTTAAATTTTTTGTCATCAATGTAATGTTTTTCAACGTCTGCATTTTCCATTGTCATATAAATAAAAGCAGCAAGCCAAATAATTACATAATTACATTCCTACACAAATATAACATTTTATCCCAGCTGCTAGTATATATTAAAATAATTATTTGAAACAAGTGCATCTTTTCACTACCAAAAATATATCCAGTAATGCCTAGTGGTTTCAGAAAGCAATCTCACTAAATCAAAAGTTAATAGCCAGATTGGCAGACATAATAGGCCATATAAGTTCCAAGAACTCAGTAAATGATTAATCCTTCACAAAGTACTATATTGGCACTCCTACAATAACCTTGAAAGAACCTAAAATTAGTCCAGTATATTGTTTAAAATGCAAGAGCAGTACAAACCATACCATGAAAAAATGATGACAACATAATGCAAACGTGTGAGTATGACCAGACCAGATCTGAATATGAATCTTGATGAGAGATGGTGGACGCACTGCATAATCGAATCCGGTCGTGGGATTGGAGGACGTCCACTGGACCATCAGTTCTCCTCAGCTGTGTGCGGAGGTTCAAATTGGGGCTAAAATAATTGGACACTCTAAAATAAAAATAAAATGATAATAAAATAAAATAAAAAATAAGTAATAATGCTAAATGTTTCCACTAGTCTTTGTTGATGATAAATGGATCAGTGCAGAATATGGCATTATATATTAGGTACCTGTATGTGTTGTACCCAGTGTATATGTTTGAAAGAAAAATGAAAGAATTTGTGAAACATTGAGAAAGACTTCTAGCTGAAGAGTTCTTAAATCAGTTTACTAGTTTATATTAACATTATCTTAAATGACTGCTAATTTTGTAATTTACTAAACAGAACATTTTTAGCTCTGATCACTGAACAAAGCCTGTGGATATGAAAGAATTTGCAGTGCATGCTGTAAACAGGGTCCAATTTTAAATAGCTCTTTTTATTGTTTATAAAATATTGGTATATATTGAATGCAATATCTTTTCATGAGTGAAAGATTTTTAGAAATATAGTATTTTCTCTGAAATTGTTGTGTTTATTTTCGCTTAGATAAGTTGATTTTGGAAGTCCCACATAAGCAATACTTCTGTGTGTGTGTGTGTGTGTGTGTGTGTGTGTGTGTGTGTGTGTGTGTGTGTGTGTGTGACACGTGTGATTGTGCACAGAATTGAATTTAGAATGTCAATTTCTGTCATTTCCAACAGACATAAAGAAAAAAATGCAAGTGTCAGTGGCTCCACATAAATTATCCACAAAGATCAACAGAAATGTGAATGAATGGGGTTTTACACAATGCTGTCAAAGATCATGGTAGGATTTCTGCTGTGATCATTAACTCAACAAATAATCAACCAGCAGGATTTATAGAAAATGGGGATTTTTATTGGAAATAAATGGTTTATATTGGAGAATGTTACCTATATGTTTTTAAATATCTTCATATTCCAAATTGAAGTATAAAATACAGGAAAGGAGCCAAGTAATGTTCCACACAGGAAAGGAGGACCTCTGATAATATTACTTGTTGCTGAGAAGATGTGAGAACATTAATTTTAAAACCTTGGTTAGAATTTAAAATAACAATATCTATATATGGGTTGGTTGGGTTAAGGTATAAAGTAAATAGTTTGCATAGTAATAATAATAGTATTTATTTAAGAAATATATCCTAAGCTAACCCTGCTGTGCGTATGTGGTATAAAGAGGAAAGGCACATCTATAACATGACATCACTTTCTGAAACAACACACACTTTTAACCATTCTTGCCCTTTGTACCAGCAACTTCACAAAACCTTACAAGAATTAGAATAAGTACTATAAACCATCTGCTCATTAACTATACACACACACACACACACACACACACACACACACACACACACACACACACACACACACACACACACACACACACACACACACACACACACACACACACACACACACACACACACACACACACACACACACACACACACACACACACACACACACACACACACACACACACACACACACACACACACACACACACACACACACACACATTTTTGGGTATATTTTAACTAGCTATTTTCCTAAATATATTCCACCCTTAGCGTCTTTGTTACCTCCTGTAACAGTCCATGCAGATGCCAGTTCCAATGAATAAAGCACACAATGCAAACCAGCCCTTGACAAAGAGGCATTGAATTATTGCTGTGCCGCCTCACTAATTAAAATGTTGCTTGTAACTTATGTAGGTATTTGAAGCTCCCCTTTTCAATTGTGATGTGTAGCCATGAATTGCTCAACGGCACTGGAGATGCTGCTGACTAGTACAAATTGAATAACATGGCTTTGACTTGATGAACATGCTCCAATTAGATATTGGGCACTCTCCCCATTGTGGGTCTGATTGATAAATGCTGAAGAGGATTTGTCAAAACAACAGGGGCTACACCCAGTGGGATGTTATTATATGCTACACTCAGTCATCCGCCACATCATCGCTCACATAAAACGAAAACTCGCTGCTAACTAACTGTGGGGTCATCAGCAGAGTGTGCAGCCTGTGCTCTCTATGTAGATCAGCCCCAAGCATGTACCGGGCAGAGCCTGCAGTGACCTGACTTTTCTAGCTAGGCAGCTGCTGGAGCTTTTAGCCCATTTCCTGCCAGATCTGTGCACAGATGCACTGCCCTGAGCTATAATCTGTGTCTTGCTTCAAATGACAAACGACACAGTGCAGAATATTGCATTATATATTAAGTACCTCAAGTCTATAAATTATAAGAAGCTGCTGCTGCCATTGCACTCACTCCTAAAGTGTGCCTGTGGCCTGCAGAGCTGCACATCCTTTATGACTTCAAACAGATATGTGTCTCAATGTGTGTTACCTGCAGGCTCTTTCACTTGTATATGTGTCTCAATGTGCTATACCTGCAGGCTCTTTCACTTGTATATTTGTGTCAATGTGTGTTACCTGCAGGCTCTTTCACTTGTATATGTGTCTCAATGTGTGATACCTGCAGGTTCTTTCACTTGAAGAGGCCTTTTTGTTGTTCGTAGCACCTGGAACTTTTTATTGCAAAGATATATTATTTTACTGTTACTGAAAATAACATTGAACCACTAAAAACAGCATTCAAATACCTGGGAAAGAATATATTTATGTATGCCTAGTTTTTGATGCATTCACTCATTTTCCTTTTGACACACTGGGGTGAGTACAGAAATATAATAAAGATGTTTGAATAACAATGAATGAAAATGAAGACTTTTGATCGAACAGTGTGATGTCGATTCCTTGCCTATTTCATTGTAAGCGCATTGTATTTTTAATTGGAATTATTTCATTCAAATGTACAAGCGAGGAGTAAAAAAAAAAAAAAGTATAAAATAATTTGATTCACTGTAACCTCCTGATTTTGTCTTGATAGTATACAATAGTGTGTCAGAAACTGAGCAATCTGTGAGTTTGACTGATTCTAGCTCAAGAGTAATGAAATCAGCATTAATAGCCACAACATGCCTTATAGACAGTTCTAGGCTAGAATGAGTAAAGGGTAGCACTGCAATGAAACATCATGCTCAGTTTGTACAATTACTTTCCTTAGATCAACTTCTGTCTTTGCTTGGCAATGTGCCATCATTGTGGATCTGTCATTGACGTTTTAAAATTTAAATCTATATATATATATATATATATATATATATATATATATATATATATATATATATATACACACACACACACAATTAATACAATTAATTCTGGGCCAGATATTTAAAGAGTTATAAGTCTTGCTACATTTTTATTCTCCCTCAATTCTTCCTTGAGTGAAAGTTGAATAAAAGCTGCAGAAATTAATATTTGTTTTATTATTTTATTGCTATATTGTTCCCAGCGTGCAAAAGATACACAGTTCACTATTTCAACAGAATCTTTTGTAATTTCACTTTTTCATTGGAAAGCTGCCCTGTCTGCACAGCTGCAATAGGTACAGGAGAAGCAGCCTGAGGCGCCATAGACTGTCAATCTCCACTTGTGATCAGCAGCCAGCCATGTGGCTGAAAGAGACAGATCTATAAACATGCCCTGGATTTTACCACCCGCAGCTCAACCATTTATCTCCTCGCTCAGTGTAGTGGCTTCCCCCTGCCATGCACAAATAGGATCTATAAACTCAAAGCACCTTCACATCTTCCACTTTAAATCATAATGAATTATATTTATTCAGTCAGGTCAATCTTGCGTTAAATAACCCCCTTTATTATAATGCAAAAGCTTACAGATTTCTAAAAACATTCAACCCAAACAATGGGTGAATAAAAATAATTTTAAAAAATAGTTGGTGCGCAGCCTCATCCTTCGGAGCACGCTGGTGCTGCCTGCTGAAAAACAAACAATAAAATAATACATCTGTGCGATGTGTTCATAAAACACTAGACAGAGGAGTATTGTGTACTCCCCCCTGGACAAGCCTGGGAGTGAGGTGGTGGTGGTGGTAATTCGAAAGCACATCATATATATATATATATATATATATATATATATATATATATATGTATAGATTCGTTGGAACTTGCTGGTAATAGGCTTGTCGATTAACTAATGAATGTACCAGGGATTTGCAAGCTTTACATTCTGTAATATTAATTTACAACCTTGTTGTAAACTAGTTCACATAATATGCTTGTTCAATCACTGTTATGGACATATATTAGCTGTTACATGTTACATAAATAAATGCATACATACATACTGTACATACATACAACATACATACATACATATATACACACAGAAATACATACATATAATTTGCACTCTTACAAGTAAGACCATGGATCAGATGAAAGCCACTGTATCACTGGATTAGCACTCCACTGTATCGCTGGATTAGCACTCCACTGTATCGCTGGATTAGGAATCCACTGTATTGCTGGAGTAGCATTCCACTGTATTGCTGGAGTAGCACTGCACTATCGCTGGAGTAGGACTCCACTGTATCGCTGGATTAGGACTCCACTGTTACAGTTCATCATGTCCTATGTTTTTTTTAGAAACCCAGTGACTTGCTCAAGCTGTAGTGCACACAATCATTTGTATTATACACTAAAGGTACAGACCTGCAGCTGTATTGAGATTGCATTGCACAGATGCCCTTACAGTGCCTTCATATTGAATGGACATTCTAGAGGGAATCCTATCACCTTGAAAGTAAAAATTGAATTCAGTTAATTTATTTCAGTAGTAGAACTGAAGAGAAAATGAAGCCTATACATTGTACTGTACACCCACATTGAACTACAATGGAAATAAGTTTAGTCATAATACCGAGAATGTTCAAAGTGATAGAAATAAACATTCTTACTTGAAAGGTCAAGTATTGTAGTTTACATGGCAAGCGCCAACTGAGTATAAATAGAAAGGAAGGAAGGAAAGAAAGAAAGACAGAAGAGTGTTGGTCTGGTCAACATGGTTGACTAACACATTGTTCTCTCTTGAAAGTGTTGGTCTGGTCGACATGGTTGACTAACACATTATTCTCTCTTGAAAGTGTTGGTCTGGTCGACATGGTTGACTAACACATTGTTCTCTCTTGTCTGGGGTCCTGGGGTGTCAAATCTGGCTCAGGTCTCAAGTGACATGGAGGGGCGTCCACATCACAACAGCACTACATGATTCTAAACAATTAGACACAGCTGCTAGTGATCCAGGCTGAAAGGATGCAGAGGAGTGAATGAGAATGGGGAGTTAGTAACCCTTTCACCCCAGGACAGGGTGGTCCCCCCAGGTTACTGTTGAAGTGTCTGCGGAGTGGAAGTGTGTGAAAAAGCCTGCACTTGGTCTGACACTCAGTTAAACAGAGACAGGGCTTCTTCAGACATCTTTGCTGCCTGTTCATAACCCTGCACAGAATCCATCACTAAAACAACCAGACAAGCCCCCCTGTATCTCTTACCAAGCAGCATACCCTCCAGGTCAGCTGAATCAGACACGCTAGCAAAACAGCAGCAGTCTGAGTCACAATGTCAGCTGTGGCACCTGAACATGTTAGGAAAAAACAAAAACAACAGCTTTATTTTTCAATGCTGTAGCTTCCTCTAGAGCATGTTCTCCTCTTCCCTCTACAGTACAGGCGTCATCAGCAGTGCCCCCATCTCCGTGAACACACAGACTTCAACCAGGCCAGGAAGCATGGTACACCGCTTGATGTGGAAAAATTGATATTCTGTGGATGGGCATGATAAGGGAACATAAACTGTGAGCATCGTGTTTGTCTTAGTGTTACAGAGTAAGTCATATGTGAAAAGGGTAAAGCCCAGGCTTTGCTGTATACCCATCTGTGTCTCACAAAGATGAACTTGTATAAAGATAGCATGGCTTTAAAGAACAGCCTCCCGAGGGGTTAAACTTCGAAGCCCCCACCCCCCCCCCCCCCCCCCCCCCCCCCCCCCATCCCCCATCCCCCATCCCCCATTCCCTCATCCCTCCATCCTCCTCATCCTAAACACAGTTTGGCAGCTACAAGACAAACATAATGATACAGCTGATTAACTAGGCGCTCCATAATGATACAGCTGATTAACTAGGCGCTCCAGCCCCTAGCCGGGAGAATGATTTATTGAGACACATCTCTAACCTGCTGCATTGTGCTGCCCCGGTTAATGGCATGATCGAGGGGAGCTGACTGAGTTTATTTTAGAGACACGATGCTCACACTTTATGTTCCCTTATCATGCCCATCCACAGAATATCAATTCTTCCACATGCAGTATTTTATTGTGTGCATTTTATAGACTTGAATATGTATGTGTGTTAGTTTGTATAATACCATTTCTGTTTGTATTTATTGTGAACTAAACCTCGACTTGTAGAACAAAAGTACAAAAAGGTAACAAAAGGACACAATCTATATCTTTGTAAATCTTCTACATGCACTTTTTAAAATTGTAGAACAAGGTTTTTGAAGTGGACTCATTTTAAAATATATTTTCTTTGCTCTGAACTGACTGAAAACACCTACAGATATTGAGAGCCCTTATCTGTTGTTTGTCAATATTGGTCAGCATTTCCCCAGGGTTTTTAGCTGCAGCTATGTTAAATGGTCTAGTAAAACACTATAAATAACATATACTGAAGAACTGAAGATACACTTATATATCCTAACATTAATGTCAGTGAGAAATAGTTTTATTTAAAAATACTACCAATCCCAAATTCAGATCAAGACATCAATACAATTCAATTTACGTATCACCTATTTCCTGCCTTTACCTAAAAATTTATAATGTGTATCATTATTATTCGCTAGTACTGTAAGTAATCAATAATTTGCTATGTATTGCTGCTGTATGTGAGTCTTCTTGGTGTGGTCAATATAAATGAGTTGCCAGTGTGTTAACCTGGTTAAATACAGGACTCGATTGATTTTAATGGTTGTTTCTATGTATTTAATTGATTTGCTTGTACACTGGAGGATCATCTACTGGACGATCCGGAGGTGAGAAGTGGTTGGCCGCAGACCCTGTCACAGGTGATGGAAGTGAAAAGGTGGAGAGCCTTTTCAACACTGAGTAAATATTCAGTAAGCTCTTAGCATACACTTAGGGAGGTGGAAGAAAGCATTCCGTATGTGTGGAAACAAGTCAAGTCAAGTCACTACACTACAAAAACTTTTGTTAAAAAAAAAAATTTTTTTGTTTGTTTTAGTTTTTTTGTTGATCCATATAACCCTGATTCAGATAAAAAGCGTGTATGATTTAATTTAACAACAGTTTTCTTCAGATTTAAAGTAATCTGATCAGTCTTCATGGATAGAAATGTATTTTACACATTCTTGTCTTTTAAAGTATACACAATGGTATTCAATAATGGAACCTCTGAGTTGGTAGACTCAGAACGCCATCCTGACAGGAGCTCAGTGCTGCACAGCCAGATGATTACCAGACCACTTTTTTGTTGTTGTTGTCTTTGGTCTGGGACAGATTCAACCCCCGGGCCTTAATTAAAAAGCCACTGAATAACGCTAACATTTATCCACCTTGCTTGAGAGGTTGGGGAAATGTTTACATTGGCATTAACCCTGAATTTCCTCTAATGCATCAACGCCAATACTTTAACCCATGTGCTATCCAGAAGCCAAAGCAGCTTATGCATCACTGGTCTAGATAAACGTGGATGGAAATAAGAACTCCTAGTTCATTCCCATTCACAATACGCAAACTGAAAAAAGAAAATCACTAAGTTACAGTTTCTTAATAGTTTGGATATGCAACGTTCTGTGTCCTTAATGATACCACAGAGTTGCGATCTCTGAGTAAAAACATTACTGGTATTGATAAATGGGGAACATTTGATTCTTGATGAAATAAAAGAACACAGTGGAGTCCCCACACATGTCAGCACTTATTGAATGAAAATCACTGAGTGCTCACTACACTGTATCATGACTTTATATACTGCTCAGACAGAGTCATTTATACCGTTTATCACTGAGGGTTACAGTCTGTATGGACATGGACTCAAGACTTATCTGAAGATGTACAAGCAGTTCAGCTGCTCTCAATGTCTGGCAGTGCTGTCTGTATTCAAGACAGATGCTACCACGGGTAAGTACTGCAAAAATAACTTCATTCTGGGACATGAAATCAATTATTTTCTATAGAACTGACTCTCCGTTCTGGAAGCAATGTCAATGAAAGATGAAAGTGACATTATCTGATAAAAATGCAACCTTTCTATCTTTAAGTTTGAAAGACAAACCTGTTTTACAATCACGATAGTCAATCAATCAATCAATCAATCAATCTTTATTTAGTATAGCACCCTTCACAATAGAATTGTGACAGAGCACTTCAAAGGGTGATAAAAAAAAATAAAAAATACTGAGTACATTGTCAATTTAAAACAGAATCCTGCAGACACAGGAATACAAGGTTAATGCAATAAAACAGCAAGCACAGAGCAATAAAAGCTGCAGACAAGTTATTTTGAAGTTAAACTGGCTTGACTATAAAAACGAGTCTTTAGTCTTGTTTTAAAAACAGCAAACCGGTTTTGATTTTTATAAAGATATTTTTCATATTGATAAACCACAAAATGCATTTGACATGTGTTATTCATTAAAATTTATTAAAATAAATAAATACATTTAAGTAAATAAAATAGATTCAAATGTTTTTAGGTTAAACCTACACATTCTTATATTGTTTTGGATATGGCCTTGCTTGAGTATAAAGCAACGCCTTCCACAAAAGATTTAAAAACAAAGTTCCTCATTATACACAAACAGTACAGTTATCTTTTTGTGGCTCAAACTGTGAACCTGTCCCTCCGCAACACTTCTGCCTAAAGTGAATGAAGATATCCATGAAAAATAAATACCCCAGAGAGCAAATGAGACATCCTTACATCCAGTTGGGTTTGTGTTCCAGGAGGACAGAATAATGGTTGCACTCGGGTGTACCAGCTGAACTTGTAGAAAAGACATGTGTATGTGCTTTTACTAGACAGGATGTGATGACTGAGACAAATAATCACAGTGAATCAAAACACCAAGAAGAATACATAACATAAGATAAATGTGATAATCAGGGCTCGATTGTTGCACAGTAATAAATTACTTCGGTCTAAAAATAAGTATATTTTAGGTTTTTGTTTTAATGCCTTTAAAAACCATGTTTGTAAAAACCAATGCTTGAAAAACCATGTATGCAAGTTACTGTACATTTTATGTAAATTACATTTTTATATAAAAAGTATGTGCTTTAGTCATTATTTCGAGTATAACGGTATTAGTTATTTGGTTTTCTGGTTCAGCATCGTAATCTAGTGACATTTCACAAAACCGTCACATCGTTTATCCATCAGGGGAACCTGTGATGGGAGGGGTCTGATAAACGAGGCTGACTCTATTACATACCTTCCCACTTGCTTAACTGTACCATGGTCTTTCTTTTACTACCTAATTCATATTTCATATTTCAGTGACCAACTTATGGCAGTGGGGCAATTTCTTTGGAAAAAGAAAAATAAGTTTCACTCTATTTTGGCAGTACTTTCGGGTTGTGTGTTTCCATGTAGTTTTTTGTAGCCAGAGAAATTGTCGTTCCAAATGCAAATAACCTAATTAATATTAAAATCAAGGAAGAGGTATTTAAGTGTTTAAGAGCTCACTTATTTGGCCACCAATTTTTTTTTTTTTTTATAAAAAAGCTCTGGGAAATTGCACCCCTTAAAGTGGGACAATGTTTTAGATGCGCACTTCCTATTGCGTCTGAAATGTGCTGCTGCATCACATGAATAATGACTGTGGAGAGAGATGCCCTGAATATCAAAGCTTTTCCCACCGTCAGGAAGCGCTTTTGTGGCGGGGTTTTAACTTTCCAACTGTTTCTATCAAAAATAAAAAAATGGCCAGGAAGCATGAGAACAGTCGCAAAACCCCAATTCCGACATCATGAGGAACGTTATGCAAATTAATTGGTTACCGAATTAACATATCCCCTGTGCAAAAATAATTTGCATCATCAGCACATAGGTTAACATATAGAGTTCTCATTTATTTACCGAATAGTTATTCCGTCACCTTTATGTAAATTGCGCCCATGCCACCTGTCGAAAAAACAGGAGAAAAATGTTTCATTTTATGATGGAAACAACTTTCGGCATAAGAGTGGGGTTAAAACAAATGGAGACAGCGAGTTTTGGACTGTCGGAAGACACTTTTGCTATTCAGGGCCAGAGTGATGACTTTCTAAGATGCATGGAAACCTGGCCAGTGACATCACTGTAATGATTTTGCCAGGCTTTGAATTCAAAGCTCCCCAAAGCAATTTTTTTTTTAATAAATGAAAACAATTGCATTGTCCACTTATAGAATGGTTTAGTTTATTCACTTTAGTTTTTTTTTTTTCAGTTTGCTTTTTTATCAGGAATCTTAAACAGTTTCTAAAAGTCTCATGCATTTTACCATTTGTGGCTATGTGTTCCTTTTCTCTTACTATTTTAAAATAACCATTTCGCGATTTGAGCATTGACAAATTATCAAAGAATGAAATGAAAGTTTATTCCGGTTTGAGCAAATTGCTCAAATTGGGAAATGGGAAATATCAAACAAGCAAAGAACAAAACACAAAAGAAGAGACAGCTTCTAAAGTAAAGCTGTCTCTGAGTAAAACTATACAACCAAATTACCAACAAAACAAACTATGGTACATCTAAATGGAAGCCTACTTACTTTAAAACACATGTCATTTCAGCTATATATTTTTGACATTGTGTCTTTTTTGTGTTCCCTGAAAAATGGACAAGGGTTGCAACAGGACAAAATGAAATAATCAAATATGCGTCACTGAAGTAAAAAATTTATATGGTAAGATACTGTATGTGAGTGCTAGTTTTATATGCAATTGAAGAAAACTGCATCTTCAAAATGGACAAGGCAAAGGATCTCACTTTGAAAGAGAGCTGATTCAATAGGCAGTTGGTTAAGTTTCCTAAAATGCACCAATCGCTGAGTTTCCCAAGGAGCGGTCTCAGAGCAGTGACTCTGATGGGCCAGTGTGGAGCTGCTTGGAGTTTCAGTACCTTTTCTAGATCCTTGCCCTTTTTCCTCGTCTTGTATGAGGCGTGGGAGGTCTCTGACAAAGGCTGTTGTTGGCTCTGCCTCACTTATCCACCTAGGATAACTCTCCAGCCACAGAGGCTTGTGAATATGTGCTTTGTATTGTTACTGTAGCATGACAGAAGTTAAGAAAAGGACTGCGTGTCGACTTCATAGAGGTAATAGGGCATTGCAAGAGCAGCTTCACACCCGGCTTGTCTGTCAAGGGGGCTGTCTCATTCACAACAATGCCCCAATGTTTTGGTAGGCAGACTCCAGTCCACTTAACAAGTGAGGAGGCATGGCTGGAATGCCAGGTATGTCTCCAGAGTGGAGTGGTGCAGGCAGGCTGACGCCAGGAGAGAATAGGCAGGTACCTATTGGGTTACCGGATTCCTGTAAATCTAATCCACGTGTAACATGAGCCTCATTACAGAGTGGCTTCCACCAAGACTGTGAAAATCAAGGGATGAGAAGGGCCCAAAGGCAAGAATCCGACGAAACCTTAATAACTTCATTGCATTGTACCACTGACCAATTTCATTTGAAGCTCATACACATTAGCATAACCCAAAGAAAGATTTTTCAAAATGTGATCCCATGAAGACGTTACACAAGTTTTGAATAAATTAACATCATTTGCAATAAATCGAAGCTGCAACAATATTCAAGGACTGCAAGTTAGTCTACACAATTACATGATTAAAATGTTATTTGTTTTTCAGTTATACCTTTACATAGTATATGTAGCACCCGGGAGGGGCACTCATTCTTTATGATCAGGCTGGGATACCAGAAGGAAATAAACTAAGACCACAACAATATGCAGGGCAACATGAGAACATGAGAGCATCAACAAGATTAAAACAAGGTGATCTTATCAAAGCCAACTAACATTCATGATTACTGTCATTTAAAATGTTAATAAAAAAGTGCCTAAATAAAGTGCCTAAATAAATTGCCATGGGTCACCCCGTTATATATACTTCCATGCTTAACATTTTTACCCTTTGATAAGGTATTGTATTGTGCTGCAAATCCTGTCAATGGCATGGAACACAAGATTGTGCCAACAGTGAGTGATTTTCTGAGAGAGAAGGGGAACATTGAGACTGGCTTGCAGCATTGCAATAGTAACATTGAGGCTGCCTTGCAGCATTGCAATAGTAACATTGAAGCTGGCTTGCAGCATTGCAATGATAACATTGAGGCTGGCTTGCAGCATTGCAATAATAACATTGAGGCTGGCTTGCAGCACTGCAATAGTAACATTGAGGCTGGCTGCAGCATTGCAATAGTAACATTGAGACTGGCTGCAGCATTGCAATAATAACATTGAACTGGCTGCGGCATTGCAATAATAACATTGAGACTGGCTGCAGCATTGCAATAATAACATTGAGACACTGCAGCATTGCAATAGTAACATTGAGACTGGCTTGCAGCATTGTAATAATAACATTGAAGCTGGCTGCAGCAGTGTAATAGTAACATTGAGGCCGGCTTGCAGCACTGCAATAGGAGCGGTTCAGGAGCTGTTCCAAGGAGCATGACAAACACATTCCTCCCAGCCACCCCCCTTCCACAGCCCCTGTCACACATGCAGCAGGTTGAGGCTCTGGTCTGGCTCCCTGGCATACTTAATGTGAGATGACCTCACATGTCAGGGCTCTGCTCCAGCACCGATTCTCACACTCTGCTGGTCCACCTTGACATGTCAGGGCTCTGGTCCAGCACCGATTCCCACACTCTGCTGGTCCACCTTCACATGTCAGGGCTCTGCTCCAGCATTGATTCTCAAACTCTGCTGGTCCACCTTCACATGTCAATCTTCTGCTCCAGCACCAATTCTCACACTCTGCTGACCCACCTTTTTTTATTTCTTTTTTCATTCACCTTTTGAAAAGCCGCCCCACCCCCTGTGAAGACCTCTTAAAGGTGGCATTCAAAACTTGCAAAAACAAGACTATAAAGGACAATCTACAGTAATCTCTGGGACACAGGAGACACTTGGGATTAGAATTGTTCAATGTTTGAATTGGTGTCAGTTTGCTAAACCCTGCCTGCCCTTCTTCAGGGCTTGAGCTTCTTTTTGCTAATCCTGAGAGCTGTCAGGGCACTCCCTACGCACACTAAGTATCCTTTCAGCCCTTCTTTACTGGGATTACTGCAGGGGACTGTATCCTGTAGTGGGTACACCCAGGAACTGGACCCATAAGCAGGTCCAAGACAATTTATACCTCTTCATACGTGGCAACGCAGGCCACAAAGCAAGTAAACCATCACATCTACAACCACAGAGGGGAATTAAAACAATGCAATGTGTCTTGATTTAATTTGCAGCATACTGTGCTACACACAGTAATGGATGAGTATGGACAGACTGCTTTCATCACGAAGAAGGAAGATTGTGTATATTGATAAAACAAACATATATATGTATAAATGAAAACAAATCAACATTTTTAAATGATTAAAAACATTTATTTCAGGACTTTTCAGACAAAAGCAGTGTAGAAAGAAAAGTAAACACAGAGCAGTAAACTTCTTATTTTTCTTTCTACACAGCTGACTTTTGTCCCAAAATGTCTTGAAATATTTTTTTAATAATTGAAATATTTTGTCTACATCCTATCACCATTAATGAACAGTTTACTTGCACTGCCAATGGAATTGTGCATTGTATCACCTGCAAAAAGCACAGAGACTAAAAGATGTTTAGCAGATTGCTTTGTAGAACACTCAGAAGCATTAAGATCAAATCCACCTTGTCACCTGCATCTATACATTTTAATATTGATGGATATTATATTGATGATGTCGTTTTCTGCGGAATTTACAAATGAGTGAAACACACGCAACCAGAAAGCAGAAAGAACACAAGCTGATTTTTTTGGGATGAACATTCTACCATGAAGCCCCACTTGGCTTTATATGAAATTAACTCTTAAAGACACACAACTCTACTGCATTTTAGCTAATAAAGGACTTTGTATTTATATTGTACCTTTACTATCACACACACACACACACACACACACACACACACACACACACACACACACACACACACACACACACATATATATATATATGTGTGTGTGTGTGTGTGTGTGTGTGTGTGTGTGTGTGTATATATATATATATATACACACACACACATACACACACACACACACACACACACACATATATATATATATATATATATATATATATATATATATATATATATATATATATATATATATATATATATATATATATATACACACACACACACTATCACACACACAGACACAAACACACACACACATTTTTAAGAAAAGGTTTTTAAAAAATGTACACAAAAGGTTTAAAAGATTAAAAAATATTTTATTTTCAGGACTTTTCTGGCAAGCGCCTTTTTTCTTTGCACAATTGTCTATACCTTTCTGTTGGTAGGGCGGTAAGTGAGGACCAGAGGGATTCTATCATCTGGGTGTTGTATGTTGTTACTATATAAAGCATTTTTTCTATTTGTATTGGAAATGCAGGATTTAGCTTTGTACACACACACATGTGTGTGTGTGTGTGTGTATGTATGTGTGTGTGTGTGTGTGTGTGTGTGTGTGTGTGTGTGTGTGTGTGTGTGTGTGTGGGTGGGTGTATGTGTGGGTGTATGTGCGTACGTGTGGATGTGTGTGCATGTGCGTGTGTGTGGGTGTGTGTGTGTGTGTTTGTGTGGGCGTGTTTGTGTGTGTGTGTGTGTGTTTGCTTACGTGTGTGTGTGTGTGTGTGTATAGTGTATAGCATGTTAATATATTTAAAGCCCCCTTTATACTACTTGTCCCATGGGTGGTTTTAATCATTGATGGTCAGTTTGTAATACCATGAATGAAATGCTCAGGACTCTTAAGCTAAAGGAATACCGCTTGGCGCCAGTCGACAAACAAGCACTCCATCACCTGAGACCTCAGCCTACTAGACTTTCACTGCTTACCTGTCTCTCAAAACACTTCAAAACACTGCAAACAAAGGGGTCTAATCTGGTCAAGAGAGTAGTTTTCCTGTTCCATTTTTAAGCTGAATCTCTCTTTGTTATTTTTAGATTAAAAGTGTCCAAGGAAAAATATGAAGTGATGCATAAAAATGACATGCAACACAAAATGTAGTGTTTGTTCTCAATATTATCTTAAGTAATATTTATGCTTTTGAAAATCACTGCTTGTGATTATCGGTCCTATTATGTTACTATCTTGTATTATGTATTATTAAGGAAATAAATAAAAAAAATCTTAACAACATTAAGGGAATTTTATGCCAGTGCAAGAAGTTCAACTGGGTATTCAGTTTTATTCTTCTAACAGTAGCAGTTTTAACATCTCTGCTGATAGTGAGTTTAAAACCAATAAGAACGCATTCCTGCCGGTCATGAAATCTTTTAGAAAAGCAGGTAAAGACAAGGCCCCCCCCCCCCCCACCCCCCCCCCCCCCCCGTTAGTGGTCCCACGCCTAAGTCCAGGGGGGCGAATCACCACGTCACCGCCTGCGCCGAAAACTGTCATTGTTTCCTTGCATAGGCGCCGATCTCTACTGTAAGGTGGGGGGATGAAACGTGTGGCAAGTTAGGGAAATAAGACGTGATGTCACGACGAATTCTTCTAAACACAGATGGTGAGTATTGAAGCGGTAGCATTGAAGCGATTTCTAACAAGTAGTCAATATAGTCGACTCTGTATTAAAATAAATACAGCTACTCTGTCTCTTGCTTTACACAGTTCTTTATTAAACAGTTTATCACCACTATCTATGCACATGTTAGACAATACAAGTTGGTAACAAGTTGTGTATCAGGTCAAAATTACACCAGTCTCAGTGATTACCTTCGCAAAATGATAAGCTACATTTCACCAAAACATTTTTCTATCTCAATTTTTCACCTGTCCTCTTAACTATACATATTCATATTAAAGTGTTTTTGGTAAACAACAGAAGCTGCACTAAGTTTCCCAAAATTATTTCTGTATAAGATTACACTATGTAACACAATTTTTGTTCCTGGGTAGTAAGTGTTATTTCCTAATTGCTAATGCCTCAAAAGTATAGAAAAACGGCTATTATTCCCCACAAACTTTGCTTTTGTGACCAGGACAGTGATATTTTGAAATTTACCTATTTCCAATGAGAAAACGATCTTTTCGTTCACATAAAGTCAGAAAAAAACAACATATGAATCCAAATTAACATGTATTTAACTAAAGTAATACAAAAATGACTACAAAAGATTTAGAAGTGAGTAGTTTTTCGGGATTTACGATTATACTGTAAATCACTTTCACGAATCAGCCCCCAAATGTAATCTCCCATCATGTTCTCGTTATACTGTCCTTGGTAGCGATGTTCAAAGTCCAGTATATCCTGGTGGAAGTGCTCGCCTTGCTCCTCTGAGTACGATCCCAAGATGATCATCAAGGATATGGACTTTGAGGGACATCCTACAGCCCATTGTGCCGTAATTCTTCACCAGAGTCTCAACCAGCTCCACATAGTTTTCGGCCTTGTGATTGCCCAGGAAGCCCCGAACCACTGCGACAAAGCTGTTCCAAGCCGCTTTCTCCTTACTAGTGAGCTTCTTGGGGAATTCATTGCATTCCAGGATCTTGTTTATCTGTGGTCCGACGAAGACACCGGCTTTGACCTTTGCCTCAGACAGCTTAGGGAAGAAGTCTTGAAGATACTTGAAGGATGCCAACTGCTTATCTAGAGCTCTGACAAATTGTTTCATAAGGCCCAATTTGATGTGCAGTGGTGGCATCAGCGCCTTCGGGGGTCCACCAGTGGCTCCCACTTGACGTTGTTCCTCCCCACAGAGAACTCGGTCCGCTGTGGCCAGTCCCGCCTGTGGTAGTGCGCCTTGGTGTCCCTGCTGTCCCAAAGGCAAAGATAGCAGGGAAACTTGGTAAAACCGCCTTGGAGACCCATCAGTAATGCTACCATTGCAGCCTCTTGATGCCATCTCAGAAAAATGCAGATATGTATCCACTTAGGCAGCTGGAACTAAACTGAACTGTTAGGCTTAAGGCCCCTGTATTTATATTACTATATTTATTACTAGAAAGTTCTAGAAAGTTCTAGAAGTTAATCCAAGTTTACTCAGCACTGAATCTATCTGGAATGTTCTGGAAAATAGGTGAATTTCAAAATATCACTGTCCTGGTCACAAAAGCAAAGTTTGTGGGGAATAATAGCCATTTTCTATACTTTTGAGGCATAAGCAATTAGGAAATAACACTTACTACCCAGGAACCAAAAAAAAAAAAAAAAATTGTTACAAGGTGTTAGCTTATGTATATGTATATATATATATATATATATATATATATATATATATATATATATATATATATATATATATATATATATATATATATATAATACTCTTAATCCTACCTCACTAACTTCTGTCAGTTTTTCACTGCTACCATCGAGTTGTTGCACTCTATTGTTATGTTTGTTTGCTTGTTTTGCAGGTAGCTTCCTAAAACAAAACTAAATTTCCATTTCTAAAATCAAAAACATTATTGTATTCATCAACTTCATCACTGACATGTGTGCAAGTAATGAGACATGTCAGGTTCACAGGCTTGACTAGTGCGTTGTGTAAAATAAGGATGGGTGGAGAATCTGGTTTGTTCCATTCCCAACATAAGTGAACAATTCTGAATCATAAACCCATTTAAAAATATTATTGAGGGGCCGTAAAAGTGTGTGTGTGTGTGTGTGGGACACACACACACAAATACATGTGTCCGACAACTAACAAAAACATCTCTTGAGATCCAAAAGGGTGAAAACGGGCTTTAATATGTGTGTCTTGCATGTAACAAGGACACAAACTCACCTCAAGATGCAGCTTCAGCATCCATGGCAGCTGCTCCACTGACACTTGCTCAGTGTCATTTGAAACTCTGTCCATCATCAGCTTGTGCTCAGTCCTCTAGTTTCTAGTAAGATGGCACTTTCAATGCAGATATTCACATTAAAAGAACATGTGTAATTTATTTTTAATAAGCAAACAATAAATGAAAATAACACAAATTTGGGACTATATTACATTGTGGATGGATACACAATAAAAGTTTCTGGTTTTGCAATTATTATTGATCCCCCAAATAATAGCCATGTTATAAGCGGTATAAACCACTTTGTGGTGTGTGGTTCTGATGATATATATGTGGTATATATCATGGGAACCGGACGGGCCGTCTTGGTTTATACCTTATATATATATATACTGAACAAAAATATAAACGCAACATATAAAATGTTGGTCCCATGTTTCATGAGCTGAAATAAAAGATCCCAGAAAGTTTCCATATGCACAAAAAGCTTATTTCTCTCAAATTTTGTGCACAAATTTGTTTACATCCCTGATAGTGAGCATTTCTCCTTTGCCAAGATAATCTATCTACCTGACAGGTGTGGCATATCAAGAAGCTGATTAAACAGCATGATCATTATACAGGTGCACCTTGTGCTGGGGACAATAAAAGGCTAATCTAAAATGTGCAGTTTTGTCACACAACACAATGCCGTAGATGTCTCAAGTTTTGAAGGAGCGTGCAATTGGAATGATGACTGTAAGAATGTCCACCAGAGCTGTTGCCAGAGAATTGAATGTTCATTTCTCTATCATAAGCTGCCTCCAACGTCGTTTTAGTAAATTTGGCAGAACGTCCAACCAGCCTCACAACTGCAGACCACGTGTAACCACACCAGCCCAGGACCTCCACATCCGGCTTCTTCACCTGCGGGATCGTCTGAGACCAGCCACTTGGACAGCTTTTGAAACTGTGGGTTTGCACAACCGAAGAATTTCTGCACAAACTGTCAGAAACCGTCTCAGGGAAGCTCATCTGCGTGCTCGTCGTCCTCACCAGTCTTGACCTGGCTGCAGTTTGGCGTCGTAACCAACTTCAGTGGGCAAATGCTCACCTTCGATGACCACTGGCACACTGGAGAAGTGTGCTCTTCACAGATGAATCCCAGTTTCAACTATACTGGGCAGATGGCAGACAGCGTGTATGGTGTTGTGTGGCAGAACAGTATGCTGATGTTAACGTTGTGAACAGAGTGCCCCATGGTGGAGGTGGGGTTATGGTATGGGCAGGCATAAGCTACAGACAATGAACACAATTGCATTTTATCGATGGCAATTTGAATGCACAGAGATACCGTGACGAGATCTTGAGGCCCATCGTCGTGCCATTCATCCGCCACTGTCACCTCATGTTTCAGCATGATAATGCACGACCCCATGTCGCAAGGTTCTGTACACAATTCCTGGAAGCTGAAAATGTCCCAGTACTTCCATGGCCTGCGTACTCACCAGACACGTCACCCATTGAGCATGTTTGGGATGCTCTGGATCGACGTGTACAACAGCGTGTTCCAGTTCCCGCCAATAACCAGCAACTTCGCACAGCCATTGAAGAGGAGTGGGACAACATTTCAAAGGCCACAATCAACAGCCTGATTAACTGTATGCAAAAGAGATGTGTCGCGCTGCCTGAGGCAAATAGTGGTCACACCAGATACTGACTGGTTCTCTAATCCACGCCCCTTTTTTTTTTTTTTTTTTTTTTTAAGGTATCTGTGACCAACAGATGCATATCTGTATTCCCAGTAATGTGAAATCCATAGATTAGGGCCTAATGAATTTATTTCAATTGACTGACTTCCTTATATGAACTGTAACTCAGTAAAATCTTTGAATTTGTTGCATGTTGCATTTATATTTTTGTTCAGTGTGTGTGTGTGTGTGTGTGTGTGTGTGTGTGTGTGTGTGTGTGTGTGTGTGTGTGTGTGTGTGAGGAAACATTTCAGAAGCCACAGTAAAAATCTTAGTCTGAGAGCATTGCTCTGTTTCTAAACAAGTAGCAACAGCAGGTGTTTTTCTTGAGACTGAAAGCCTTTTCAAACACTGGCAGTCCTTCTAATCACAAACTACCACAACTCAAAATTGCATGACTCATTGTGTCTGCTCATATACACCTCTGTGTAAATGACACACACACACACACACACACACACACACATATATATAAGCAATAAGGCACGACAGGGTGTGTGATATACTCTAATATCACCACGCCTTGTGTACGTTGCAAGACACAAAGTGAAGCCTTATTATTTCATGGGGCGGGAGCCAGGACTGCGAGAGGAAGGGAGTGTTTTTTGTAAATTAGGATTGGAGGCTGAGGCTCGAGACAAGGGAGAAAGAAAAGCCCTCTGACTTCTCGGAGAGTCGTTATAAGCGTTGTCTCGCGACTGGGTACCAGTTTCTGACTGGGTTCAACCCTCAGAGGATGGAACGCTAATTGTTAGTTATGGGACTTGAGCGCTAAGAGTATGAGGATAAAGAAGGAAGTAAGTCAAAGCCTTCTTTCTTGAGGCAAGATATAGCGCATGAGCTGTGAAAGAATGATGTGGCCCGTGGTCCCCTCTGACCACACGAAGAACCTGCAGAGTTACTGGAACCCCAGGTCGTGGAAGTGAGAGTCACTATCCCCCCAAAAGCTGAACCCGCACCTGTTAAGACAATGTATAACATAAAGGCAGGAAGAGACAAAATGACAAACAAAGACAAACAATGACACACAAAATAACTTAAAATAGATGGTTAGTGGAACAAACTATGTGTGTCTATTAGAGGAAAACCTCTGGTGGACATGGTGGAGAGGGCACACCCACTCCGGGCATAATAGCTATAGACTGGTGAGTTGCAGTGATATCAGATGGCAACGACTGGATGTAGGATTTGACTGCTGAAGTGGACCAACACCCCAAGGTCTTGATCAGGTGATGGCTGATGCAGGCTCTGGCTGCAGAAGGGGCTGTGCCCATCCTGAAAGAGTGTGTGGTGTAGAATAGGGAGAAAGACCTACTCTGGTGATGAGAGTGGAGAGCTGGGAAGAGAACCAGGTGGTAAGAGAACCAATGTCTGCTAATGATGTTTTGGAGCGATTATAGGAAGTCTGGAAGGAGATGCAGGGGCGGTTCTTGGTGATTCTTCAGAGTGTCATACATACTGCTGGGATGGCTGCATTATTACAGATGCTTGGAAGATGGCGAGCTTGGATGATGAAATTGTGGGAAACTGATATCCAAACAATTAAAAATGAGCTGCTGGAACTTAATTTGCTGATCATTCCAGTGTTGCAGCAAGGTGTACCACATTCTGATGTTTAGAGATGAGATGCCGACCATCCTACCTGCTAGTTAATATCGGATTGATGAGCAGTTTGCCACTATAATGTCTGCTTGGAAAGGAAAAGGTGAACTCACATTCAGAGATTTCAGTTCCACAACGCCAGTAATTCTCCTAATAGTGGAACTCCTTAACTCATAATTAAGACAGATTTCCAGTCTCGTACCACGTCTCTCATCATGTATTAATGTTGTAGTATTTGAGAGCATGAGCGGACATATTAGATGGGAATTAGCATTAGCCCTGACTATGGAAATGGCTGCCATGATCCGAGTATTAGAGGAAAGCTGGAGCGTTGGGAGCTCTGGAGGACGGTTTCTTCCTTCTAAAAGATATTTTTACATGAGAGTCCAGGTTTTTGCAGTTGAGATGAGAGCGAGAAGTCGCAATATGAATGTCCTGCCTTGGGAAAAATGCGAAATGCAAAATTGAAGTAGCCGAGGCGAGATAACGGGTTGCGTTTAGAGATTGAATTTAATACATGGAAGTTGTTAATGAGCTGACAAATGCATTCCAGGATTGTCGAGTGGGAGGCTGGCTTCAGATTTGACAGTATCCCTGGTGATTCCGAGGAATTAAACAAGGTTGTACTCTGGAATACTGATAGATGGGGGTGGGGCCAGAAATGCCTGGGCTGGGGGCGAGCAATTGAGCTGCTGAAACAGAACATGTAATGAAGGAGGGGGCGGAGATTGGCACAAGAGGCTGAAGGAGGAACTGCAATGGTACTGGAGTGATTGTCTAAGCCATACAGTCGAGTGTTTATTGCTGACAAGGTGTTGCTGGTGCTGCTGAGCGAGCAGAGGCAGGGCGGCAAGTGAAATTCAGCTTTGCCGGGGTAAAATTGAAATTCTGAAAATATCTTTAGTTCAGTACCACTGAAAACTGAAAGTGTACAGGATGGGAAAGTTCAGTAAAATAGCAGTGTGAAGCCTGTTTCCAAAAATTAAAAATTAAACAACAACTCAGCCATTTCTTTGTACTTGACCTTGAAAATGTTCCCTTTCAGAAAAATAAAATGAAATGAGCTTTGAAAATAACCCTTAATATTGCACAAATATCAAAAGAAGTAACCATATGTGGTCACTGGACATGATTTCTGACTACAGGAACTCGCTGTGAACCACTGAGGATGGTTGATGTCCGGTTGTATGTGGGAATGTCAGCTGTGGGGACTGGAAGTGCTGAACCTGAAGAGATGGTGGCCATGACTGAAGTGGTGAATACTGGCTTGAAGTAATGGAGATTGTTGCAGTGTTGGAAGCAACACGTTTGTCCACGTCGATGAGCCTTACATTAATTGAAGCAATTGAGACAGCAATGGGGTGAATGAGGGACTTCATGTCCTCGAAAATGTTGTTATGAATCTGAAGGCTGGAATTTGCTCAGCTGCGCTGTGCTGGAGAGGAGGGGACGATCATGATTGGAGAGGAGGGGCTGCTGCAGCCTGTCCTGGGACTTTGGGCGAGCGTGTTTGCGGAAGCGCACTTGCGAGAAGGAGGCATCAAGGGTGTAGCAGATATAAGAACATAAGAACATAAGAACATAAGAAAGTTTAGAAACGAGAGGAGGCCATTCGGCCCATCTTGCTTGTTTGGTTGTTAGTAGCTTATTGATCCCAAAATCTCATCAAGCAGCTTCTTGAAGGATCCCAAGGTGTCAGCTTCAATAACATTACTGGGGAGTTGATTCCAGACCCTCACAATTCTCTGTGTAAAAAAGTGCCTCCTATTTTCTGTTCTGAATGCCCCTTTGTCTAAACTCCATTTGTGACCCCTGGTCCTTGTTTCTTTTTTCAGGCTGAAAAAGTTCCTTGGGTCGACACTGTCAATACCTTTTAGAATTTTGAATGCTTGAATTAGGTCGCCACGTAGTCTTCTTTGTTCAAGCCTGAACAGATTCAATTCTTTTAGCCTGTCTGCATATGACATGCCTTTTAAGCCCGGAATAATTCTGGTCGCTCTTCTTTGCACTCTTTCTAGCGCAGCAATATCTTTTTTATAGCGAGGTGACCAGAACAGCACACAATATTCAAGATGAGGTCTTACTAGTGCATTTTACAGTTTTAACATTACTTCCCTTGGTTTAAATTCAACACTTTTCACAATGTATCCGAGCATCTTGTTAGCCTTTTTTATAGCTTCCCCACATTGTCTAGATGAAGACATTTCTGAGTCAACAAAAACTCCTAGGTCTTTTTCATAGATTCCTTCTCCAATTTCAGTATCTCCCATATGATATTTATAATGTACATTTTTATTTCCTGCTTGTAGTACCTTACACTTTTCTCTATTAAATGTCATTTGCCATGTGTCTGCCCAGTTCTGAATCTTGTCTAGATCATTTTGAATGACCTTTGCTGCTGCAACAGTGTTTGCCACTCCTCCTACTTTTGTGTCATCTGCAAATTTAACAAGTTTGCTTACTATACCAGAATCTAAATCATTAATGTAGATTAGGAATAGCAGAGGACCTAATACTGATCCCTGTGGTACACCGCTGGTTACCACACTCCATTCTGAGGTTTTTCCTCTAATCAGTACTTTCTGTTTTCTAAATGTTAACCACTCCCTAATCCATGTACATGTGTTTCCTTGAAAAAAAAAAAAAAAAGTTTATAAATATGCAACACAGATCACACAGCTGTGCAGATGGGGCAGGAGATGCAACCAACTGAAGGAAGAGTACAGACATACAGTGGACCAGGGGCAGCAGCAACAAAACGCCTATTTAACTACAAAAGGCTCTTTTAAATTTAAAAAAAAGCTGAAAGCTTTAAGATATATAGAGTCAGTGATGTCCAATTCAGACTCATTCAAAATCTCACCAACACTTCCGTTTCCCAAAAGGTCAACATTTACAAAATATTTACATAATTTTCCTTTTGGCTGCTTGTTTTCAAAAGCAAACAATCGTTTAGACCATGTATATGTGCTTAAAGATTTTTAATAGAATTAAATTAAAATAAAATCTTATTACATTTATTTGACAAATATTTCAGCTATGTACCTAGTTGTAGGGACACCTCTGTATTAACAACATGTTTCTTTTTAGATCACTTGACTGTCATTAATAGGTTTCACTATATCATTTGTAATTAGTGCCTCAAAAACAGTAATAAAAAACAATAATAATGGCTACTTAAACTTGTGTGGCTCAGACTTAAAGGAAAGGTTGTGATTGATAGTGTGGAGTCCAGCTTCCCTCTCCATGGCCAGGGTTCTGTGATTTATAGTCTTGCATGGGATTTCAAGTGTCCTGTTCCTGTTGCTCACTGCTAATGGCTTGCTCATTTAGAATACACACTATATAGACAGTATATAATCTCTGGACTGCAAACACAACGTTTCATCATAATAAATTACTGAGAACAACTGAACCGTCATTTTTATGTGCAGAATTGATAATACTGTAGCGTGCACGGGGGAAGGCAGCAGCAGGGCTGGTAGGTGACGTAATCACATACAAAGACATAAGACCGATATACGCTCCTTGCAAAGGAGATGGCTCTTTTGTATAATTCGTGCCCGCCCTCTGCCTGTGTGAGGAGCCAGCCTGCGGGAACTGAGATTCGCTACAATATTAACACAAACACAAGACAGCTCCATAGCTTTGCTTACATTTTAATTTGTTTGAATGACTGATACAGCCCGTGAGCATCACATGGTCAAGTTGTTGCTAAAGATAATATATTCTGCTCCATTTTTACATTTCAACACAATGTATGTTGAGAAAACAGAAAAGAAAAGCCCACACTTTTTGGTCAAAATTCTCAATCTAACAGCCCCCAGGTAAAGTCCTCTCGTCCTGGGGCCGTCATGTATAGTATTGTAATGTAAATGGATTTGAATTGATCTATATAATATTATAATGTAGATTTGATTTGCTGTATATAATATTGTAATGTAAATGGGTTTGACTTGCTGTATATACTATTGCAATGTAAATGGGTTTGGCTAAAGTTAAACTAGGCTGAAGAATGTGCTGATATTGCTAAACAACCCTTTATCACGCAAGCACTTGTCTCTACAGAGGCCTGTCAATAAACTATCGAAAGGGCTAAAGCTTTTCTCTGAGGGTCAAGTGATGATATGTGGCAAAGAGCCCCACATATCAAATACTTCAGTGGCTAACCTGGCTCAACTGGGCTGTATATTCAGACTATTAATACTATAAAGGGTAGATTAAAGGCAGGGCTAAAGATAAAGATAATCAAGCAACTTACTGTAATGACATTTCAATTCATATTCGCATCACCATCAGATACTAATAAGGAATGTACAGCATAATAAAGTACTATTAATATAATAATTTAAGGTTGATAAGTTAAGATACATATCAATATAGTCAACCCCTTTATGAGAAATAAAGGCATAAATGGCAGTTCAACATGAGTCCAGCAAAATGCACAACAAAACAAACATGTCATATTGTTTAGATTCTTCTGCTTTCTTTGTTTCATACCAAGCATGTGATATTCTAATGCATGGAAATGTCGAGAATATATTGATATCAGTGACTACTCCCATTCCTATCTAATGTGGAGTTACTGCATGCAAGCTCTTACATGCTGTGTAATCACTGTTTGCCAGGTTGTCGTTTTCTTTCCAATCCCTAAGCCATGTCAGCATTAAAGAAACGTGTGTTGTTTGCCCAAATAATTTTATCCATCAAGGCGGGTAACTGTTAATGAAAATGTCCAAAATGATTAGCTACATACAATAGGCCCACATTAATTAACACCAGTCACAGATCCCTGGGCAAAATAGCTCTTTGAGAAGCTTTGGGGAAATACAAATAAGGTCTTTGTGATCGACAGCAGGCGTGACATCGTGGGCTGGCCACTGCTTTCCCTTTAAGTTTGTAGCAACTGGGCCAGAAAGCATATACACAGTATATTATGAATAGTTGTTATTTTATTTCAGCCATCAGTGCGAGTCTGAAAACAGGCTGCTCTTGTCTGGTAGAGAGCGGTTTATTAGAAACATACATTCTGAAGTGTTTGACAGAAAGGCCATTATGCAAAGCATGCCACCTTCAATTTGCATGCTCTGAGATAGCAACTCTACGTTTGAAGTCATTTGCTGTATTTACTCCATGAATTTAAACGTGCATGTAAAGGCATGGGATTACTGGACAGGCAACCTTGTCCTGGAAAAAAGGACAACCTGAAAATGTAACCGTTTGATTGATACTGGCTTCAGTTATTATGGGTTTCCACTATCAATAGTCTTTTTTGACCCATGTAATTCAATAATTGAGCCAGTTGAACTATTTTAAATAAATGACACTAGCACAGTGGTAATTTAAGAACTAAGTTGCTTCTGATGCTCATGAAATCTGAAAAAGAGACACACTGTACTACAAGACAGTTGAAGTAGCAACATTCTGTGTTTATAAGGTGTTAATTGAGACATTTACATCTTCCTTCCCAAATTAACTGGTAAGGATTTGGTCTGATGTCTGTGTTGACACTTCCCCCCACCGCCTCCCCCCCACAAGGCATTGTCTTTCTATAACTCCTATCTGATAATCCTCTGTTTTCCTTGCAGTCACTCACACAACTGAGTGCTCTTTCACAGCTGCTTGAGCAGGTCTTAAGTTGAAAATACGATTACTTATATCGCCTTCGGCTTGGGATGCATAACTCCAGTTATACGGCAGTTCCTACATCGATGGGCTCTGTCGCTTAATTAGTGTTGATTTTTGCCCATACAGGCACTTTTATTTACAGTTAATATATACATTGTAAAATGCAACTGCAAGGATTTCTACACATAACAAACCTTTATTTAGTCCATTGGCACTTTTCGTCAGAGGCAAAAGCTTTATTAAGGGAATTATGCAAAGTGTGTGAGGCATGTACTCAAGTGACAAGGTGCTGAAGGTTTGTTTTTTCAAGCAGGTGACGTCAGCTGTAGTGGTATTGAAATATAATATGAAACTCAGTATGGTACGGTTCTCTAACATACTGAGGTTCCCTGGATCTTTGTTAAAGAACACTCTCTTCTAAGAAGTTCAGCTTTTCGTATTACATATGATGTCAATAGACTGCCTAGGTATTCTGCAGGGTCTATCATAAAAGCAGTTTACTCCATTTTGTTATTTACTCCTGCTTTTTGGGGGTGGGATCACATGTTACTTTTGCAATATTGGCATGGCACAAAGTAATATAAGTATATCTTCAGAAATGTTCTTAATGTTATTGGAAACTCTTGGGCAGCCAGCTTGTGGAAAGATGCGGAGAAACAGAGATCATGAAGGAAGGGGTAGACAGAGGAACCAGGAACAGCCAATACATCAAACTTCTGGCACACAGGGACAGATAGAGGCATGTAGATCAGCTAATGTAGAGGAGCCACTGAACACCAAACCTAATGTGCACAATAACTATGAGAGGTAGACTGGAGGAAGCTGATAGAGGCATTGTGACAGAGACAGAATGATTCTTGGTGATAAATCTCTATCCCGACCTATGAGGGCACTGTGTAAAGGGAACAGAGTGCCCTGGACTGGATGGCCAGACAATTCATTTCTAGGGTTAGAAGAAAGTTGTCATTTATAAAGGGGGCGGAGCTACAATACACTAAATAATTGACCTGGAAGGGAAACAATGTGGCAGCCGCGGATTGGAGGAGCGGTTGCACTACGTCATGACTGATGGTACAAATGAGGGCGTAGCTAAGTGATCTGTTCCTTGTTATGGTTAAGCTAAACCGGAAGGAAAGATGTGTGTTATTATCGTGAGTGTTTTGATTGTTTTGTTGTTATTGAATATAATATTTATTGTTATTTAGACGGCTAACATCATCTGGAGCTGTTGTCAGAGGTCAGCACAAACCCAGACTACACTGCACTTTGTTTCACGAATAACTGTATTTGCACCATGAACACTAGAGCACGCACCGTGGACTTGTGTTTGTGTTTTGTGTTACGTGTGGGTGTATAAGATCGAGACTATTATTTCGGGACCAACCCGTGGATTAAAACAGTGTAATACACACCACTGAATTGTCTGTTTCTCATTTTTATTGTTTACTGCCGTTTTGTCATCAGACTTTGAATTATAAGAAATAAATAACATTGCAGCTGTATTACTGTTGTCTGTCTGTTCATTGATCACTGCTGCAATCCTGCACCTGCACATTGTTAACCACTTTGCCACAGGCATGTAGTGGAGGCAATGAAGAGAAGCTACCGAACACCAAACCCAATGTGCACAATAACTATGAGAAAACTGCGGTGGGAAATCTGAGCTAATCCTCACATGAGGTAGATATATGTCTGTATCGGGCAAGGTCAGTTTAAGGATAGGCAGTTGACACAATCAAACTTTTGGGGGTTTTCAAAAAGTTAGCAACAAAAGAAACAGTGTGTGACTCCTTGTTGCTATTGAGTATTCACGCAACAGGAACAAGTGCTGAAGGAAGAATCTCAGGAATTGAGAAGAGGAGAGAAGTGCGTTGTGACTTAAAAATGAGTATGGGGATTCCCCTTGGCTCACAGAGGTTCTTGGAGGTGAGACCAAACCAATTGGCATTCAAGGCTAGGAAGCAACTGATACTTCCCCCAAAGGGAACATAGAGGTGAGAAAATTAGAAAAATAAATAGTTAGAATAGATTTTGCCGGGAGTCCTCTTTGTCTCGTGAAGAACTTTCCAGGTGGAGGACGAAGCCAGCATGGCTGGGCTTCTAAGGCTGGGAACTGAGCTTCACTTACCCCCAAAAGAGGACCGCAACTGCACCACCAATGCAAAATAAAATGTATTAACATATATACTGTCATAGGGTAATTAAAGACTAATCTCTCCGCTCACTGGAGAGGAAAAGAAATGTATAGGAGGAAGCCTGTGGTGGTCCTATGGGCGAGATGCCCCCCTCTCTGGGCATACTAGCAATACTAAGTTGGGCATAAGATGTATCATGGGGTGAAGAGTGGATGTAAGACTATACTACATTCGAAGACCAGCACCACATTTGTTTTATTAACTGCTGGTTAACATAATTTTGGGATGCTGAGGTTGCTGCGCCGATACGGAATGAATGGGGGGTATAGAATTCGGTGAAAGTCCAGCTTTAGAAATGTTTTTGTTAGACATTTTTTACTAGGATTAAGAATTGAAGAATGAGGAATAATGCAGTCATCTTTCAAAAATTCAGTTTCTGATGGTAAAGAAAATTGGTGAGTAGCCATTTTATATAACTACGTTGTAACCTTGAGTCTGCAGGGAAGACAGACAGCAAGGGCATGACTTGAGGTTTAAAGAGGGGTTCGGCAGATATAATTGGCAGGACAGAATGGAGGGGGGGGGGCTTCACTCCTGACCTCCCAACCACATTCAAGGGTAGAAAAAAATACAAATGTAATTAAAGACTAGAATATGGGTTGGAGCTATGGGTTCAGTATGGCTGTACACTATAACAAACATTGTGGAGAAAAGAAAAGAAAAAATATGTATTATTTCATTTCTTAAACCAAGCACTATCAATTTAAACACTAGAAGAGCCAAACCGGTCATTTTAACCGTTAGCTTTTTAAACAGCTGTAATATGATAATGAAAGACAAACAATCGTATAAAACTCAAAAGCCTACATACCTGGCAACTTTCTTACTTGTACAGTCCACAAACAATACATGCTTCTCCACTTTCCTTGAGCATTTACCACACACTGCCCTTCCACAATCGGTGCAGACATCCACAGCTTTGTTGTCGTTGCATTTTGCAACCTGGCACTGTTTCTTCTTGTGTGTGGGTACACAGCTACAGCACTGCCAGAAGGGGCATCTGTCTCTGTCCTTTTCTGATCCATATGTGCTTGCTGAAGCTCCATGGCTAACTGCAAGATGAAATCCCTCCTGTTGCAGTTTTCCCCAGGACATTCCTTGTACAAAACACATGCATTGATGGCTGCCAGGTCCAAAATAAAATACAGCCACAGGCCACTGACGAGAGACGCCTTTCACTGCATTCTGCTGTGCCTTCTGGTCCAGTACACCCACACAGAACTTTGTGGCATTGTAATATTCCACTGGCTCAGGATTTTTTTTGCCATCAGTTTCGATCACCACTCTTTTGTGCATAGAGCTGAGAATAATTGCTGCTTTGTTCTTCTTGCACTTGTAAACACTGATGGTGGCACTGTTCTGTCACTGTGCCTGAACAGCGAAGTCGAGTGCAAAGGTACTCGCAAGCCTGGAGCTGAAGGGGATAGTTTGTGTCTCGTCTTATTTACAGTTCCTACCAGGTTTTTTTTTTTTTCAATTCGCTGGCCAAAAGCAGTGATGTGAAAAGATTGTCCATGGTCACATTCCTCCCTTTGTCAAAGTACTGCTCTGTCAGTCTCTACACCACACTATCTCCCAGTCTCTGGCCAGCAGGGTGAGTGTGATCCCTGCCTTCACATTAGATGTCTGCACTCATCAAGAAAAACAAATTGAAGCAATTACTTTTTTCATATTTTTATATATTTTTTGAGGTTAAAGAAGCATAAAACTATCAAATGAACATCTTGCGACCAAAAAATGGCCGTCTTCAGCGTTTCTCATATTAAACTGCCAGCTGTACTCTATTTAACGAACTATCAATTAATCAATTTTCTCATTGTCAACAATAAATAATACCAGTCAGTTATTTCATCATATAATCCCTGAAACAATGTCTACTGCCAGCCAGAACTTGTTGCCAAACTTGTCAGGTTTGTTAGACTTTTACTGAGTGAATGGACAGCATGATTTTGTAGGAAACAACTGCTCATCTACTGTGATGTTTTGGCCTGGCTTGTAACAGGCAGTACTGTTTGTGATGAAACGAAAATGTCACAATGTCTGATGCCAGGGCACATTTATCAGTCAGAAGGTGTGTGACTTTTGTTGCTCTCACATCAAAATGAATATAACGCATTATTTCCTGAACCAATTGTGTGCTGTCTGAGGAAAAAAAGAAATTTCCCACTGCTTGGACCACAAGCTCTCTAGGTGAACACTTTTGCCCCTGTATGCACCACGAACAACAACATTACAATAATGCTTGCAGCTCCTCCACAGATAATGTTCATGAAACTTTATTTTGTATGCAATGTGCCTGCATTACTGTACATTGTACTATATGCAGTAGCATTTGCATGTTGATCAGCAACATAATAGTAGTCACTACAGTGTCAATGTTGCATTTGGCATGCAGTGTTGGACCTGGTGTTTCAGTCACTGTGTTTTCAGAAGTGCATACACACCTGGATTTATACATTTCCAGACAGGACCGTCTTTTCCAATCCCTTTCAATCCACTGCTTGGTGTCAATGCAGCAGGATACAATCTCCCTGGTGATGGTGGTGCTGAAGCTGGCATGGAAGCAGGGGCTGCAGCAGACTGAACTTGGCCAGCTGGCACGGCAGGTGATTCACCTGTTCTGGAGACGACCACGACCTCTGCCTTGGCTCCTGGTTGGTCCTGTTACAGGTAGAGCTGCTGGCAATTCTGTAGCCCTGTCCTCACTGTGGTTCATTTCTAGAACCCCTGAATGGCTGCTGTCATTCCCAGTGTCACTGATGAACCCTGCATCAGAGTCTTCTTCCTCCACAGCATGTAGCATTTCTAGAACATGTTCTTTGTCTCTGGGACATTTGTATTTTCTGTGTGTCACTCTCAGTGTGCCCACTCAATCTCAGTATAGTTGTAAGAATGAACCTGCAATGCTATACACACGGGGTTACCTATGCCTCAGAGAGGCGTGCTTTTTAAGCACTCAAAGAATGTAGACAGGTAGACACCACTTGATCACTGGACTGATTGTATTGAAAAGGACAGATGGTTGTATTGAAAAGGACAGGCAGGATTAGAGGCTATATTTAATAAATAAATTTGTATTGAAATAACTGGTTAAAATGACTGGTTTCTAGGTAAATGTACTTATAGTTATCAATTTCTTGTGAATATGCAGCTGAAACGCTGTCAGTATATCTAATACATATATTTAGGAAAAGTCACGAATGGGCATGCACATTACATTCTGGAACGCAGAGTAATTTAAATTTAAAAACTCAAAAAGGTCAAATTGACCAGCTTGTCACTTCTAGTGTTAAAATTTTATTTTTTAAGATAATTTCTGTATGAAACAGTTTAACAATCAACCGCATAACGCCATTTGGAAGTGCATGTTGAAAGCATTTAATTATGTTGAAAAGGTAGCATACACTTAAGTGATTCTCTTATTCTTATTCCTCTCAGATTAGTATATCCAAACCACTCTGCAAGCCATACACATAGTCTGCCTGATCCAACCTGATTGGAAAAAAAAAAAAAACATTAAACAGAACTTTATCGAGGAACATCATCTAATTAATGTGGGCCATTAGGAACCTCCCACCCTCCCAGTACAGTGGTCAATATCAATGATTCAATGGGCTGATTACTTCATATTAAACATTTAAAAATGAGAAATGTGCCCCTTTTAACTGATAAGCTCAACACAGAGCATGGGAATCATGCAGTAAAATATAAGTGGGTTTCCTACTCTTCTAATCATCCATAAGAGCCATTGACAACGACCCACTGCACATGCTAATAGGTAGTAGGCCCTTACTGGTCCATATGAATGGGGTGCTATTCCTTGATAATGTTACATTCAGAGTGTAAATAAAACAATCAGATTAGCTACATCGTTCAAGAAGTCCCATACTTCATATTCAATGTACAGGTAGTGATTCAACATGCAGTCAAACTGTGTAGAAGGAACATTTGTATATTGTGACCACTGGTGAATCCCTAGGTGTACGCATATCAAATGTTAAGTCACATGACTATTAGACCACCCGACTCTAAAGTAAATTTTAGATGGTCCAGAAAGTGACTCTTACTGTAGGTGCTGGTTTAAATGTTCTTGTTTTAATCCCTTTCACTACTGTTTGTCTGCTCATATCTGTTGTATTTTGTTGTGGTATTACATACACTGTTCACCATACAGACCTCAATAGGTTAATAAAACTAAAGGCATGAGTATTCCACTTAAATAAATGAAGTCATCATTGTGCCTGTTTTAGCTAAAGCAATGTCCTGTAGTATCTACAATATGTCAGATAATAATGAACTTAGGACAGCCTTTGTTTTCAATTGATACTCTTTGCTATTCTCTTTGAACACAGTACAAACAAAACACAATCAATTAAACATGCCAGGACATGTATTTGTGTGGCACGAACAAAAATGAGGTCATAAGAGACCTCTGTACCTTTCTCAGTCTTCTGATCTGCAAGGCATATTAATCACCAGCTCTTGAGTTTTGTTACAGGAACGGGTGAGTATTTAGTACCCTATTCCACAGTCTCATTGTGGGTAAATACCTGGAGTATCATCTTTCATTGCATGTGTTTCTGACACCTGTGTTAAGTAAACAGAAGTGGACTTATCTGCATTGATAAAAACTCAAAGTAAATGTCTGGAAATGCACAAGAAGCTTACCGATTTACAGACTGGAGAATCTATTTTATTGATATTTTAAAATCTGCCTTTAAATATGTTAATTGTTCAGTGTTGTTAAAAGGTCTAACTAGAAGCAGAAACATCTTAGTAAGCTACCCTAACCCTAACCCTAAATCTTACCTTGACTGTAACTCTAACCGTAACCTTAAATCTTACCTTGACTGTAACTCTAACCGTAACCCTAAATCTTACCTTGACTGTAACTCTAACCGTAACCCTAAATCTTACCTTGACTGTAACTCTAACCCTAATTCTAAATCTTACCTTGACTGTAACTCAAACCCTAATCCTAAATCTTACCTTGACTGTAACTCAAACCCTAATCCTAAATCTTACCTTGACTGTAACTCTAACCCTAATCCTAAATCTTACCTTGACTGTAACTCTAACCCTAACCCTAACCCTAACCCTAACCGTAACCCTAACCGTAACCCTAAATCTTACCTTGACTGTAACTCTAACCCTAACCCTAAATCTTACCTTGACTGTAACTCTAATCGTAACCCTAAATCTTACCTTGACTGTAACTCTAACCTTACCTTGACTATAATTCTTGCTTAACCCTAAATCTTACTTTGACTGTAACTTTAACCCTCACACTTGCCCAAACCTCAACTTTTACCTTAACCTTAACCCTAGATGTTACCCTAACTCTAACCCCAAACACTTTCTATTTCCAATAGGATCAATGTTTCTATCATATCCCTATATTTGTTTTTGTGATATATTAATGATCAGATTATCATTTAATCCCAGAAACCATGTTTGCTAATAGGGGGTGAGTTCTGGCTACTATACTGTAGTGACCGTTCAGTTTTCAAAAATCAAAGATTTAAAAGAAGGAACAAAAATACAAATGCATTCATTATAATAATAACAATAACAATAATAATACTACTACTACTACTACTACTACTACTACTACTACTAATAATAATAATAATAATAATAATAATAATAATAATAATAATAATAATAATGCTTTAGAGTTTGAAGCTCTTTTTTTTAATTGACTACGTAATTGTGCAAAAAACATTTTTTTTCTTTTTTTTTTTTTTTAAATTCTTTGTGCTAACAAAAGTGTTAACGTTGATTTACAAGTAGGTTCGCCAAGCAACGATTCGATTAAGTGAGGAGATGAAAAATAAAAGACGTTTTCCCACTGGTTTTCTTAAAATACACATTACAGTGTCAACTAGCTTTGGTACTGTAACCAATATTAGAGCACAAAGGCATAATTACCTTTAAAAAATCCCATAATAATAGCTATTGTAAGGACACGTGAATAAAATCCAGAACATATTTGACAAATCCTGCAATTAAACGATCTATCCACTAATTACATGACCGGGTTTTATTACGTGTGTGTTGTTGTAGTGTAATCGGGATAGTAACTCTGCCGGTGGGATTGCGCTTTTAAAGAGCTTGCTAAATTGCTATTGTGTAGGTTTGTTAATTAATACAGCAGACTTTGTTTTTAATGGTAAAATGTATTTTCTCACCAAGAACAGATTCCAGTATTTTAAGAAAGGGTAACCCTCGTTAGAGTAAACCACATAATAAAACGCGAATGAGAACGTTGACCCAAAAGCTGTGACAGTGCTTGTATAGGAGACAGGTACAGTTTGAGGAACGGTGTGCGCTTATATGTCGGTGAACACGTTCATCATTCAACATTAGTCTCTCACGATGTTAGAAGCTGAAAAGGATTATTCACAAAAATATACATATAAATTATAACTTTCAAAATCTAAATCAGCACCAGCACAAAAAATATACATATAATATTAAAAGACATAGATCTAATCAGCACATAGAATACAAAATAAAGACATAAATAAAATAAACCTGGGGTTATATACATCAAATTATGTGTGTGTGTGTGTGTGTGTGTGTGTGTGTGTGTATATATATATATATATATATATATTAGAATATATATAGATATAGATATATATTATATTATAGCATATTAATATGTATTAAGTATTACAGTATTAAATAGGCGTTGCGGTGTCTGTGTACAGATAATGTTCATACCTTTTTTAAGGCGAAAACAGATATATCTTATCTTAGCAGTATTGTCATCCTTAGTGATCTGTTGAGCTACACTAGATTGCACCGCTGAGAATACCGCTTAAAAAATAAACAAATAAATGAAATAAACAAGTTTCGTGATAATATCACAATATATTTAAAATGTCAACAATGAAGACAATGCAAAAAGACAATGTGTGTGTGTGTGTGTGTATATATATATATATATATATATATATATATTTTATATATTATATATATATATAGTATATATTTTTTTTTTGTATATTTTATTTTATATATTTTTTTGTATATTTTTGTATATAGTTTATGTTAATTGGTATTGTAACTAAATTATTATTGTTATTATTTTTGTTGTTATTATGATGATGGATTATGTCATACTTTCTTGATATACAATCACAGCACACAACTGAGCATGTTAAATGAATTGCTCGTGGTGGGGGTGGTGGAGATGGGGTCAGGTCGGCATACAGATACAGTCTCAGCCGTTTCAATTTGGCAGGCTTTACAAGCGAGGATACAGCTCAGCGAATGCATACATGCTTATAAGCGCTGAATTAAAAGGCAACCCACCACCAATCTAAAAGTATTCATCAACAATGAAGTAACAATGTGAGCTTGGTCGTTTTTACAAACGTATGTATTTTGCTGTCTGCCTTTCATTGGAACACACACACACATACACACACACACACACACACACACACACACACACACACACACACGCACGCACGCACGCACTGCTCAAATAATAATAATAATAATAATATAATAATAATAATAATAATAATAATAATAAATGCACACGGGAAGACCCTAGCCATGCTTCTTTACCGTCTCTTTCCAGGCTTGTTCGAATGTTCAAAACCGCAATCTCGCTCGGTCTCTCCTCGCTCTCTCGTTTTTTTTTTTTTTTTTTTTTTTTTTTTTTTTTTTTTGTTTTGCCGGAAGATTAAGCTGTAAATTGGGACACATGCACCTCTATTTGAGGCACTGTGTGGATTTAATTTGGCAGTAGACTGACAGACTTAATTATATGTCTAAGCCTTGAGACGAGAAAACATTTTTAAAAATCTATTGAACTAGAAACGCTTTACATTTTAATTTCCTTCACTATACTTATCGTATTATCTTGAAATGAAGAGCTCTTCTATTCAAACTGGCGGGCTGAAGAGTAATACATATTTGAGATGAATCAAATGCTTTTCATTTTGTATTTGATTTATTTATTTACTATCTTGTACACCTATTCTCAATGTAATTCGGTTCTTTAGGACATACCGTGTTGATATCAACACTTTGCAAGAGATACATCACAGCTACACCAAGTCGATGTAATTAATACTGTCAAAAAGCGTACATATCATAAGATACAATACAAAATAAAAGGACATTTCTGCCAATTCAAAACTAAAGCTCCCCTGTTGGCTCGTCATTTACAAACAGCAGAGGGCGCTTTTGTATCCGGACAGAACGACACGGGCAGCGTCCCCTCGGTATAGATTCTATAAATGCGGTCTTAAAATACTGCCAGAAGTGCACTGAACATTTTTAAAAAAGGACTCATAAACTGTTTGGTCATTTTATTATTTAACAATGTGTCTGCAATAAAGGTTTATCTGAAACAAGAACACTACTACTACGACTACGACTACGACTACGACTACTACTACTACTACTACTAATAATAATAAGTAAGCACTTTTATTTATTTATTTTTTTTTAGAATTGCATCATATGTAACTAAACTAAACTAATAATAATAATAATAATAATAATAATAATAATAATAATAATAATAATATATAATAATAATAATAATAAGAAAAACAAACAAACAAACAAAAAAAAATGTAAATGTACACATATGTTAATTGTACACGTATTCATGTACGCATGCTGTTATATTTCTCACACACACACACACGGATGCACTGGTACGTGCTCGGTTTTGACTATTAAGTAAAATTGCCCCTCACTTTGGTTTTACTTGAAACCACGTGCCGCCCTGTCAGTTTGGAACTGTCATTATCTGCAATTATTCCTTGTAATTGCCAGTCGGTTTACAAAGCTAAAACATCGAGCGCTGTCACTGATTTTTATCACGCTCAGCTTTAGATGTATTGTGAGAAGCTTAAACGCGTGTTTCAAAGTTCGTCATTGTGTGTTTCACATTACATATAGACTTTGAAAACGTATCTAAAATAAATGTGTTTTATCTATCTATCTATCTATCTATCTATCTATCTATCTATCTATCTATCTATCTATCCATCTATCTAATGCCCTCATAAATTAAATTTACACGAGGGGATTATTTCAAAGGCAGTTTATCTTATTGTGATGTACAAATATTATTTAATGCATGCCTTTTCATGCGTCCAACGCTACCCATACACCTCATCTGAACTGTATCTTTCTTTCCATGCAAGCCACGGAAACAATATCCCATCGCAACAGCTGTTTATTTGTGAGATGTTGGAAATCTCGCTACTTCTTTCTAGCATCTCAGTGCTAATTCCCAGCCACGGGTGTGTTTTGGAGAATATGAAAATGCTTTATGGTCGCGCTATGTATTCCTTATAGAAGCTGTTTTTTTTCTTCTTGTCTGTGTGATTACAAGGAAACTACAGTCCACTCTTACAATAGCAGACGTATCAAAACCATTTGATTTAATAATGCGCAAACATCGTATCTTATTTCTGCCGTATTAAACAAAGAAACAAACAAACAAAAACACCAAAAACAAAACAAAAACCAGGTGTATATTAAACGATCGTGTAAATAATAAAACGTATGTTGATTTTAAATGTTTTCATTTTTGTATTTGTTTGCAAGATAGTCATTAAGCACAATTGTAGCAGCAATTAATCACAGTGGAAGGATCACGCGCGGGTTATTGTTGATATTTCACGGGCATTTCATTAAACACAAATACAGTTTCTTAAATGATTTAAAAAAATATGATTTTATATTATTATTATTATTATTATTATTATTATTATTATTATTATTATTATTATTATTATTATTAAGTTATCAGTTGCACAAAATACTGTAATGTTTGCTCTGAAGACAATATCAACCATCATTATTCTTCGGGAATATCGTTCACAACACATATTTACCAGTGCACGAGTATTTTAAATTGCAGATTAATGCAATTAAATTTCTTGATAAATTAATCTAACATGTTTCATAAGCAAGAACGCATAATCAACACATGTTTCATAGTAGTACACACAACACAACACACACACACACACACACACACACACACACACACACACACACACACACACACAGATACAGATAGACAGAAGATAGACAGATAAATACACAGGCTTACATACAAACAACTAACACATACATATATAAATACATAAAGAAGATCAACATTCCCAGCGCTGAAACATTGAGCAGGACGAACAACACAACTTGAATTGAAGGTAGAAATGACATTTGTAGAAACGACGGTAAATGAGGGAGGGAGGGAGAGGTATGGTGAGAAAGAGAGAAAGAGAAAGAAGACACAGGAAGTACAGCTGCAGCGTCTGCAGGACTTCAGGAGTTGTAATGTGATAATAGGAACAGCTGCTCGGCTCTTTCGGGGCCAATCAGCTTTCCACGAAGGGGACGTTTCCGCGCCCTACGTCAGACCAATGGCGATTGAGTTGAGTTCGAGCAGAGACTTTGAGTGAGAGATAAGGACAGGAGTTCCTGATCAACCCTGAGACGAGGCACTGCAGCGCCCGCGCCGTACACTTACTTTTAACGCGAACACTAGAGTAGTGATCAGCAAGGCACAGCACTGCAGCGCCTCTCAGTCTCTCTCACACAAACACACACATACACCCGCGCACACATTCAGTATATACAAACTACTGCAATCGCAGAAACCCTGTTCTCATATAAAACTGCCTCGCCTACTTTTCACAGTGGATCTAACACCTCCTTACTACCTTGACATGGGAGATATGGGAGACCCACCAAAAAGTAAGTGCGCTATTTCTACTCAATAAGAACGTGTTGTTTTACTTTATGAATGAATGTTTTACTGGGCGTACATAATAATACATACTTACATGACAAAACATACTCTTTAGTTATTATTATTATTATTATTATTATTATTATTATTATTATTATTATTATTATTATTATTATTATTATTTTGTTAATTTATTGCATTGGCCAGCGGAACTGTGCCTTGTCTTTCCATTGTTGTCAGTATTAGGACGCGTTTTAAGTGCGAATATTCTACAGAGCTCTACGTGTGTTGATAAGATTGTTAATGTAGGTTTCTGAAGGTATCCCTAAATTCGTTATACTCAGTCACGTTAAGACATATGACAGTTCAAAATAACTGCTTCTGTATGTTCAATTTAACGAACATGTGTTGTAGAATGGGATGCAATAGAAACGTGTAACTTTTAAAAGTGCTCTTCTTCTTCTTCTTCTTCTTCTTAGTAGTAATATCAATATTAATAGCATTATTAATATTATTATGATTATTCGTCTAACTTGCAGCGTGGGAGCTGTTGTGTGCCGCTGTGTCTTGTGCCCCCTTGCAGCACAGCTCTGAAGTACTGTAAGATATTGATTGGCGGTACTGATGTCAATAATTATAGTTAGGGTTTGGCCGTGTTTAATGCTTTCTGCATGCATTTCACAAGAAACAGAAGGCTGGCTTATTTTAAGCACACTGATAGGTGTTCATTTGAAATCTGAATATGTGTGTCATTTATTCTATTTTGTGTTTACAGAAAAACGGCTGCTATCGTTGTGTGTTGGCTGCGGAAATCAGATTCATGATCAGTACATTCTGAGAGTTTCTCCCGATTTGGAATGGCATGCAGCGTGTTTGAAATGTGCAGAGTGCAATCAGTATTTGGACGAGTCCTGTACCTGCTTTGTTAGGGACGGGAAAACCTATTGTAAAAGAGACTACATCAGGTAGGTCTTTGAAAAGTGTTCTTTTGTGTTTTAAGCTTGGGCTCAATTAGATGTTATTAGCTGACTGATGAAATACAACAATAAAGCAACCTTTTTGGAGAACAGCTTTCATTTTCCATGAACCCAAAAGGAAACAGCAAATCATGTGTGTAACATATTAGTGTAAGTGATGAATAAAAAAGTACCCTTTTAAAATTTATTTACAAATAATAAATACAAAAACATATATTATAAATACATTCCAATTATATTTCTTCACTTTCAAAAACATGAGGATTTGAAATAGCTTATTAGCTTATTATTATTATTATTATTATATGCCTAATTATTAATAATAATAATAATAATAATAATAATAATAATAATAATAATATAAATTAAATATAATATAATTAATAATAATATTAATATTGAACTTGGAGCATACTTATATGACAAATTATAAAAACTATTTAAGATAACAATAATAAAATTATCACCGAGGAATATATGAGCAAATACATCCAATTGAAAGTATATATTACAAGAGATAAATTAGCAAATAAAAAGAAAACGAATAAAGGAATAAAAGAAAAAAAAAGCTGCTAGAGCTGCAGGGTTATCTCCTCGTACTCCTCGTTTATAAACTCAATTAACAATATCTGCCATGCTGGTATCCTTTATCTTATCTGGCCTGGCGGATTTGACAAAGCAGATCACATCGCCCGTCGCACTGCTTGGAACACTTGGCTTAATGAAAGTTCTTCCTCCGTCACATTCAGAATCTGCTCACTGATAACAGAACGTCGGTAAACCCGGCCCGCTGTTGTTTACCTCTAAGACCGGTGGCCATGGCTTGTTTATCCCGTGTTATAGCCACCTGTCATCTGCATAATTTGTGTATTTCCGATGCATTTGTTGCATTAGTAATAATGTGGCATAAGAAATGTAAAATAGAGGTGTATTTATGTTGAATATATCTAATTTGATATGCAGACTACTTTTTAAAAGTGTACATTTTTTTTTTTTAATTACAAATGTAGCTAGCTTCATTAACGCAGGTGGCTATCATGTATTATTGGTACCAGACAATGCCAAGGTTTAATTGCGTATAGTGTTAATACGTCTCCCCTGCCTGGGGTCAATGCTGATAATATATACACAGAATTGCACTTTACAACATACCCGTGAGATGGCACAATACCGGCGAGTACCGTCTCTGGGGTATGTATGGCTCACTGTCAGAAGTGGTGCTATACAGATATTCCGTTAAAAAATACATCTGAACACATACATCTAAATTCTGCAACAGCATCGACTTGCAGACGGAAGCAAAGTTCAAAACAAGTCCGTGTGAGTTTATGGAGAAGTAGCCTAGTAATCAAACGTTCACAATAAATAACTATAGAACTTGCATGTGGACTCATTAACAAATTATGTTGTACAAGGCCTACCTAAAATCACTTTCATTTAATACTGCGGCGTGTTATCAAAGTTAAATAGCAAGCTAATAATAATAATAATATAATAATAATATTATAATAATAAATAATATATATAATGTGTACATATTTGAATGGGACATTACATTGATATATATATATATATATATATATATATATATATATATATATATATATATATATAATATATATATAGAATAAAAAAAAAGATATCTACCCTATAACACCACATATCGATTGACCGTACCCACTGATCATTCGAAACATAACTTATCGTCACCAATTTAAGGCAGAATGATGAATGTAAGACGGAAACTTTATTGAAATGCGTGTTGTGCATGAACTGATATTTGCAAAATGTAATTGGCAAGAAATCTTACACGCATCAGGTGAAGTATATTCACTTGACAAATGTAATATTGCATCTATTTCTAAAATATTCAATGGATTGAAAGTTCAAAGCACATTTAAACAGGAAATGGAATATGAATGGAATGGAACGCGCTTCCCGAGAAAGATACTTTGTATGACTCGGTGAGGGGGTCAGCTGGAAACATTGTTTGAACTTTTTGCGTGGTTATTATATTTTAACTATTACAGTTAGATTACAGCGCATTAAGGTGCACGTCATTCCAGTTTATTTGAATAGGCCTATAATACAACAGCGTGTAGGATTGTCTTATGTTTATTGTGTTGCTGTTTTATTTTACTGCAAATAGTAAAGTGTACTATTAAATGTGATTCTGCAGTTACTTCTCGGCTCCACATGATATGCACATGTACTTTGTATATATCATATGCATATGTACATATATCGATGTATCTGTCAATGTGTTGTGTGTCTATCCCTCTGTTGTATACGCCACCCTCTCACTTGTATGTCTGTCACAGTGCTCTGTCTCTACTTTATGTTTACTTGTCCCGGTTTTATTTATGTTCACAAATTGTCAATTGAGTCCTCTCAATGTATGCTTGGAATCTGTATCCATTTTAAACACAGGCTCAATATATGCTAATAGTTTTTATTTTTATCGCATTTATTTCAGGTTATATGGGATAAAGTGCGCTAAGTGTAACATAGGCTTCAGTAAGAATGATTTCGTGATGAGAGCCCGCTCAAAGGTGTACCATATCGAGTGTTTTCGTTGTGTGGCCTGCAGCCGGCAACTTATCCCCGGGGACGAGTTCGCGCTCAGAGAAGATGGCCTTTTCTGCAGGGCCGATCACGATGTTGTGGAGAGGGCAGCAATGGGAGCCGGGGACCCTCTCAGCCCTTTGCACCCTGCGAGACCTTTACAGATGGCAGGTATGTTGAGCATGCTTTCCCACTGATAGCAGTGACACGGCGTTGCTACACTCGTTGTAACATTAGCGCATGGAGCGCATTACAACTGGAATAGAGTAACTTGTTTAGCATCACATGTTTGCATTTTAAAAGTGTCACAGATCGACGACTTGATGCCTTAGAATTCACTTGTATTTGATTGCTTTAGTGTGTCCTATCACTTTATATATATATATTATATATATAATATATATATATATATATTATATATATATATATATATTATATATATTTCCCACTACATTAAAGGGTGATGTAGTATCGTCTAAACGTGTGCGTGCGATTTGCTTTGTGGCTTTTCTGCACACCGAAGGTACGCATTTGCTACGATTTATGCACCAGACGCTTCTCATGTTTTTTTTTTTTTTTTTTTTTTTTTTTTGTTTTTTTTTGGGGGGGGGGGGGGGGGGTAAAAAAAAAAAAAAAAGGTTAATCTTTTGTTGGTCATAATTAAAGGAAATTAATTGTATTATTTTGCGTATAGTTTACTTTTCTTTTTAAATTTGTGTATTCTGTATTTTCCCTATGATAAAGTTTATGGGCCTTGGCAATATTTCGTTATTGTTGGGGGAGGGAGTAAATATATATTTTGTATTACTTTATCTCTAAAACAGCTTGGTCTGAGCTTTATGAAAAATAATTGCTTAGTGTACTTTATATAATGTTGTGTACAATGAAGACACCATCGATAACCAACGGAAAAGCTGAACAAAAGGGAAATATACGATGTCTTCCAAAAAACGTTATACAGAAATAACAGGCACCATTATTAACAACAACAACAAATCCTCCTAGACAACGCGCCCCAAAAGACTTATACCCGGATGTTACAAAACATCCCACACTTCATGCCACCATAATAATCTGCACTAATTGACTTTTATCTGATCATGTTTGATCAACGAGTTTGATATCTGGTGAGAGTCCAGATACAATTCTTACAGGTTGTTTTAATTTGTATCACCTAAAACAAAGCGAGACAAACCAGAAGCGTGCTTTTAAATACATACAATTAAACATTGCAATCATCATAGTCACAGTGTATCAGCTGCCCTTCAGTCCCTACATTCATTACAACGAAAACTGTTAAATAAAAGGCATATACATGCAAATGGGTAGCGGGCAGTTTTGCATGTAAGTTTAATTGTCAAAAGCCCTCAGGCGATATATGGTGTCGGGCTTTATCCATATTATTGGGAACTGCATCGCGTGTTTTTCCCCCATTGTAAACTATGGTATGTTATCTATTCTGCGGATAGCTATTGCTTTCCCCATTATGTGCTTGGAAATGCCATGGAAATTAATATGAAAAACATCACATTATTCTCTCGCTTTTATTTCTATTCCATTTGCTAATTATTTTAACCCAATTAGGCTTACTTTGTATGCAGTAAATCTGCTATATTATCCTTTGTTTAACCCTACAAAATTCATGATTTGCAATATGTTGCGGCTTTTTTTTCTAAATTAACATATTTTATTGCAGCAGTTAGGCCTACTTGTGAATGTTGTCCTTCCTTACAGCAGAACCTATCTCTGCCAGACAACCCGCGCTTAGACCACACGTCCACAAACAGCCAGAAAAAACCACCCGGGTCCGAACAGTTCTGAACGAGAAACAGCTCCACACCCTGAGGACGTGTTACAATGCCAACCCGAGACCCGACGCCCTGATGAAGGAGCAGCTCGTGGAAATGACGGGCCTGAGTCCGAGGGTCATCCGGGTCTGGTTTCAAAACAAACGCTGCAAGGACAAGAAAAGAAGCATCTTGATGAAGCAGCTCCAGCAGCAACAGCCGAACGATAAATCGGTAAGAACCCGGGACTGTTAGTCCCTATCTCCAGATAGCACAACGACACCAACGAAGAGATAGGGTATGCGATTATTATTATTATTATTATTATTATTATTATTATTATTATTATTATTATTATTCAGGGTAAGTATACCCATTCGAATTATCATTAACCGCTTCATCCTTTACAGGGTCGCAGTGAGCCGGGCCCTTCCGGGCAGGGCGCAAGGCGGGATAATAATAATAATAATAATAATAATAATAATAATAATAAGTAATAGTAATAATAATAGTAATAATAATTACTATTGGTAGTAGTGGTAGTAGTATTTATTGCTGTTGATGGTAGTATCCTAGAGTACTTATAATAAAGGAGTCTGTTTGATATTCATTTGAACTTTCTTTGATACATGTATTGTATTCGAATGTTTATTAAAAGTAATATTCTAATTAAATATCCAAAGAAAGAATGCAGTGTTTTGACGATACATTTCAGGACGTGTAAGACCAGGCTATGCGTACGTTCAGTTGATTTACAGTAGCGCTGTGAACAGCAAACGCTGTCTGTGTTAGATAATTTATATAACCCCATGGATAGATATTGCAGAATAAACGTGAAAAAGGAAGTACAGCTGTATCCAGTGGTGCCTTTTACATGAAATCCTAATATAAATCAAACGGCTTTGAACAAACACACGTTTAATTTGCGAGCTGGCTTTGTGTTAAATTAGGTATGTATGCATCAGTTCCTGTGAATGGGGTTTATCAGTTTTCACTTGCCTTCAAAGATAATGCAACCGCGTGTAGTTCATACCACAGGAATTCCACGACGAAGTAAAGCTTGAATGCGAGTCTTTATTTGGTTTAATTTTGTAAATGAAACACTGAAGCTACACAAAGCGTTCAGTGGAAACAAAAGAAGATGCCGAATTGAATATTTGACTTTCTCACGTTTGTTATTGAATAATGCGTAGCCTATGACAAGCGTATGAGCTCTGTGGTTCTCAAACTTTGTTTGGGGCTGTCTGCAGAATATCCAGGGGATGACGGGGACTCCAATGGTGGCTGCCAGTCCGGAGAGACACGACGGTGGTTTGCAGGCAAACCCAGTGGAAGTGCAGAGTTACCAGCCGCCTTGGAAAGTATTGAGCGACTTCGCACTGCAGAGTGACATAGACCAGCCTGCATTCCAGCAACTGGTGAGTGCAGGAACGAAGCACAAAGCGCGCTGTATATATGAGCATGCCAGCAGTGTACCAGAACACACACCTTACAGTTATTATACTGCATCCCGTACACTACACACTGCACCAAACCGGAGCGGATTTACACTTCTGTGTGGAAATTATTATTATTATTATTATTATTATTATTATTATTATTATTATTATTATTATTATTATTATTATTATTACAGCTATAAATTTGCAATGCGGTGCGCAGGGTATTATAATGTTATATTTGAATTTTTGCGCAGTGCCCTTCTGTAGCTTTAAAAGCATGATGTAATGGGCGTTTGAGTCATTGCATTAGCTGACATGTTCATCAGATAGTCGATTAGACTCATCTTCAGAAACGTTTTATTAATGTATTATTAAGTAATCTCTGTTGCTCCATTAGTGATTTTATTACAATACAATTATTTTTCAAATACATGTATTTTACTTTAATAAATAATAAATAATTATGCTACAATGTTTTATGCGGATTTTAGTTGTCTCTCGCGTAAACGTTGGATAACACATTTAAAACGGAACTATATGCATTCATTGAAGTATTTAAATGCTGTTCTGTTTTCTCTTTTCATAAGGTCAATTTTTCAGAAGGAGGACCGGGTTCTAACTCTACTGGGAGCGAGGTAGCGTCAATGTCCTCTCAACTACCAGACACACCTAACAGCATGGTATCGAGTCCCATAGAGGCATGAGCAACGTGGACCTATAGAAAATGACAGACTCGAACAGACTATGGCTAACAATCAGTTCATTGAACCCGGTTGCACCATCATTAATAAAGAGTACCCTCCATTCAACTGCACGAAGCCTCTTTATCCAAACAACCCCTGGTTGTGCGTGTACACTGTGAAGACAATCGTGAGATTTGCAGAAGCCCAAAGCATGCTTCAGTGCATAACGCGGATTTGAATTCTGAGAGTTGTAGGGAAATGGGTTCAGCATCTTCTGCACACCGTAGAGATTAATAAACGGACACGGCTTCTCTCATCATTTCTAAATGGTGCGTTCTATATTGGAGGCCACGTTGTCAAGTTGGTTACAGCCTTGCCAAAAAAAGAAAAAGAAAAAACTACATTTGGAAGAGGTCTATCATTTCTGCAAATAAGTGAACTAAAAAGGAGACCTACAGAAATGTCCCGAAAGCTGTACAGGATCAATGCTAAAATGCAGATCTGCATTGCAGTGCTTTTTGGTTGACATGTAACTCAATGCCCATTTGATCCTGGTTAGTATGTGACCGGTTCTTGAGATTCTCCGCCCCAAAGAAGGTCGGAAGGGGACTGCAAATAGCGCTTTCCTGTTTTTATTTGAATTCTTTCCTTAAAAGCCCAAGTACTAAAGCATTGCAACAAGGTATACCTCTAATTTGCCACAAGCTTCGTGGAATTTTGTGTGTGAATGTGTGTCCTTGTGTCTGTCCAATAACTTTTTTCCCAAAGATGTGTATAGTTGTTGATTAAAACAACAGTTTTTAGCTCTGGAAAAAAGACTTTTTTTTGTTTGTTCTTGTACTGCAAATATATATTATTTATTATTTATTGTCGGAAGACTTGCCACTTTCATGTATTTGTTTTTGTTTTGTTTGCTGAAGTAAAAAGAGAAAGAATTGTACTGTGGTCTTTGAATTATCTGTCAGATTTTACGTGTCCTGTCTTTTCTTGAAGATTGTGTAAAACAACGCCATATGTATATCTTCAGGACTATTTCACAAATAAAAGTTTGACATAAGTCAAAAAAAGTGCAATAATTATTGAGTTTTTCTTAATTTGATTAAGCACTGTATATTTTTTTATAGTACCTTGAACTGTGTTCAGCCGTGTACAGTTAACTTTTCAGTATTCTGATAGTAAATATATTTAAGTACGTTTGGTTCATGTTAATTGGTTAAACGATTACAATAAATGATGTCAATATGAATGTAATTTGTAGTGCATTTTCTGAAACCACGAGTTGGTCAAACTGTTCTTGCATTGGTACATTAAGTTATAAAAAGTACCGCTGAGCCATTAATATGCTTTAATACGTCTTATGCAAGAATAATTGAACGAAAAATAGCGACTGATTTAATATAAAATGTACCAGTATGTTATATATCTAATTCTCATTGAAAATAACGTTCTGCAGCGATTTGCATTTTGATAATGCAAGTTGATTTGATTTGATTACTAAATAAAACAAAAACAAAAATCTTATACTTTAGAAGTTTGAACATTTCATTGCTAAATTCGATTTGGCTGGATCAGTTCTTTGATATTATAACAATACGGCCTGCCTAATCAAAACTAATCGGAAAACAACCGATGCAATCACGGGGGAGCAACACATGTGAAGGTTGACATGCAGGGTGTGCAGAACACCCCGTGACATATAGTACAGCTGATGACTGCAATATCACAGGATATCGCTTCTGTTTGTATCGATTGAGAGTTCGTTTGCAAGATAGTCAATCTCAAAATACAGGGAGGAGTGGCCTTATTTTTCCAATCTCTATATATATATATAATATATATATATAATATATATATATATATATATATATATATATATATATATATATATATTAGAATTTCCGTAATGCTGTATTGTATCAATGTCAATGCATAAATAAATAGACAAACAAACAAATGTATAAGTAATACATGTATCTTCTAACACGTTAGGATATATACCGTTTAGAAATCACCGAATTTCTGTTTTTCTTAATAATAATAATTTTTCAATGTTCTTCGTTGACCGTCCTTTTTGATACACATATTTAAGATCAGGCTAGATTTTTTAAAAATTATTATTAGAAATTCATAATCTGTCTTTCTTTAGTTCAAGTACTTGAAATTAAAGGTGTACATGTGAAACGGATTCATAACTCACCGCACCGCCCTGTGTGGATATACTTTGCTTCCCGTTTCGGTGCTGGTGGGCTGGGTTAATTTCGCCGTTGCGAGCGACATATACTGCACCAAGCTTATCATTTCAATATAAATGTCTGGCCAGGGATACTGTAATATGTACACTGTAGCATCTCTAATTTACTTAGTCTTACTGCAAATAAAGAGACAGCCAGCATAAAACCAAGAGATGGCTGGTGTCAGCTAACGCTGTACAGAACCTCTCTCTGCTTGCAGGTTTCTGGTTGTTTCCTTTTATTTTTCAGATAACAATAGCCTACATGACAATAAATGGCACTGCTGGAGTTCAGGCGCCGCCAACTCAAACTTTAGAGCCTTCACAAAGCCATGACGACAAGCTTCCCACACCTTAAGAAGGGATTAAAAAAAAAAAAAAAAAAAAAAAAAAAAAAAAAAAACAACTAAGCTCTTTGAGGAGTGAGGTCTTGGTGGGTCATTTGAAAGTGGGGATTGTTATAAAATGTATTTATTTAATTGGATTGTTCACTGCCACTAAAACACACTAAATTGACATTCATAGCGGCTTAGGGTCATCTGCTAATTAAAATAATGGGATAAATAGCATAAAAACCATGATTAATATCGTACTTTTTTCTTTTCTTTTATCTTCTTGCATCACGTTACCTGGTTATCCTTTAATTGCAGGTTTATAAAACCAGTCTGGAAGTGTTCGGATCCGATTTATTAAAGGAGTAATTGTGTTCCTAGCCCCCAGGCAGCCGCTTGCGATAATTTGTGGATTTTAACCTATACAATTATACTTAAACTTGTTTAGTGTGTGAGCCTCGAGGGAGGTGCCCAATATCTCGGAGGATGAAGACAGGGCGTTGTGTCTTTTTTCTTTCTTCCTACAAAGGCCGAGCAGGTTGGTAGATCGTGGAGGCTAATCCAAACAAGTTTGATTGTAAGATCCTTAGTCTAGACAGAGGTAGTGGCTCGGCGGCTGCTTATCTCTCGCCGGGATCAGGTAAAAGGCTCTCAAAGCCCAGAGCAAGAGAGCGGCCAGGACCACACCACACTGTGCAACAGGGAAACACAAACTGTACTGAGGCATACCAGGTCGAAACAGCTAGATCTGTCGCCAGATATCCAATAAGTATCAAAAAAGTATCCGGTTTGTTAAATGCTTCGAGTTTGATGTGGACTGCATGCCAGCACTGTTCTTTTTAAGTGTCATACAATTTAAACGAGTTGTTACATATTTACAGATAAAAACAGGTAGGTTATTAATAATAATAATAATAATAATAATAATAATAATAATAATAATAATAATAATAATAATAATAACATGCTCCGCACAGTGGGTTTCTTGATCAATATAATGAAGTGGCTTCCAAAATAAAACATCACAAATAAAGTCATATTTTGTATATTTGTATTAGGGGTTTAAAATAAAATAAAATAAAGGATTTTTTTTTTTTTTTTTTTTTGATCCCCATGCGACAATTACAGGAAAAAACGATACAAATTCCCAGTTATTAAATTACTTAACTGGAAATAATGACAATCATTAAAAAACAAACAAACAAACAAACACACACACACACAAAAAAAAAAAAAAAAAACAAACAAAAAAAACAAAAAAACACATCCTATACCCGTTTTCGAATGCATCGCAGATAAAATAACACTTTATCCAGTCACCACAATCAATTGTACGCACATATATTCTGGTTAGATTTCCATTGTGCATAATTATCTGGAACAGGAGAAGAAATCTTGCACCCGGAAGAAACATCGCGATAATATGCTGTGTAACAAACGTCATCTGAAACATGTCATTAACGACGTGGTTGAATGCTCATCAATTGTATAGAGAGAACACAGGGAGTACAACGTGGTATAATGCATGTAAAGTAAATGCGTGTAAAAGGTGTGCATAGCCAGTACTGATCTCGCTTAACTTGTAGACTAACGTTTTCATGCAAATGTTTTATATGGTAAACGCTTGTCAGTTAGCTTTATTGAAAAGTACAATAGTTGGCTATACTGTTACACAGTGTATATTTCTTTTGCACTTATAATTGTGTTTAGCAGTAAGTAAAATGTCATTTTCAAGGTAGCTTCAAGGAATTCCAAGTGCCTCATTTGGAAGAGTACATCTTTAATAAAAAATAAGAAACATACAAATAAGCAAACATAAGTAGGCCTACATAAAACAAACAAACAAATTAAATACATACACATAAACAAATGAAAATACAGGGCTTTCAAAGTGATACTTTTTATATTTAGGCCTAGAATAGACTATATCTACGTAGAATATTTAAACAGGAAACTAAACATGTCATTGCTAAATGAAAGGGGAGCACAGCATTTTCAGAACATGTTTTAATGAGCAAATAATACTGAGAATAATGGCACAAAGACTGTGATGATCACTTGAAAGCAGGACCCATTTATCACTTCTCAATACTGACTGTCTCAAGAATCTCAAGAGCCCAGTATGTTGACACTAAGACGACACCAAAAAGCTACTTCAGGGAGTGGCTCTCCAGCAGCTTATAGCCTCAGCAATGATTTCAGCTTCAGCAAAATCAGTTTATTAGTTTGTGTGATCGAAAATACAACAGAAATGCAAAAATAATGTATACATGTTGTTCAGTGACAACGAATACAAAGTTTTGACTATCTTGCAAACGAACTCTCAATCGATACAAACAGAAGCGATATCCTGTGATATTGCAGTCATCAGCTGTACTATGTATATGTATATAGATATGTGTGTGTGTGTGTGTGTGTGTGTGTGTGTGTGTGTGTGTGTGTGTGTGTGTGTGTGTGTGTGTGTGTGTGTGTATGTATATATATATATATATATATACAGTCACAGACAAAGGTATTTGGGCAGTTAAATAAATGAGAAAAAACACAAATAAAGTGATTTATATCATTCTAATTGTTCTATTGAAAGATAGAAATTTGAGATTCAGTTTTAAACATAGATCAAATATCCACTAACATCCACTAACATAGATCCACTAACACAGATCAAATCAATAGACACAATGTCATAGTCAATGGCACAAAATTTCTGTTTAGTTTTGATCCATATTCTACACCTAAAGAGCTCAAGAGAACATTCTTAAATGAGATCGTCTCAGTCCTGACTCCACAGTGTTATTACATCATCACCTAGGTGATTTCTGAGAATTGTGTCTAGAGCAAAGAAGAATTGGGGAGGGGGGTCGGGGGCATGATAGGAGTCTTTCAAATCTTAAAATGGGCTGACTAGTTAACCCTAAACAATACTGAAAGTGCAGCACAGAAACCAGGACCAGAGGAGACAGCTGGAAAAGGAGAAAGAGGGAAAGAGACTCTTCTTCACACAGAGAGTGGTGAGGGGATAGAATGGGTTACCTAGCCATGTTGCTGAAGGAGATTCTTCTTCACACAGAGAGTGGTGAGGGGATAGAATGGGTTACCTAGCCATGTTGTTGAAGGAGATTCTTCTTCACACAAAGAGTGGTGAGGGGATAGAATGGGTTACCTAGCCATGTTGTTGAAGGAGATTCTTCTTCACACAAAGAGTGGTGAGGGGATAGAATGGGTTACCTAGCCATGTTGCTGATGGAGAATCTTCTTCACACAGAGAGACCCACTGTCCCTAAGAATCCAATTTGTGCAGCACCAATGATTTCTATGCTCTTTTCAGTTCCACGCATGGCTCTGCTTTGTGTCATAAAGCTTCCTAGTATTAATGTGTATAGTGGGGCCAGCCCCAGAGTTCAGTGCTATGCTGGCTGGATTAACTTGTATAACGGTTTGTCAGTTATATCTCTCTTTACCCTTTTTTCATTTAGTTGATGTTAGATTTTAGAACACATTTGCAAGATGTCTTTGGGTTAATAAAATTCCCCACACTGTACACATGTCTCACATATTCAAGTAGCTGCCATTTCATCAATAGCTCCAATTTACAATCAACTTTATGTATATCTTTTTGTATTTCAATTGCTTTTTATTGCACTGTAAATACCCATGTAGTAACTACATTGTACCTATACAAACTAGATGTGTATGTGCTGTGTAACTGAGAATGAATGAAGTCATGGAAAATGCATGGAACAGTGTCTTTGTTACTTACACAGCCCTAATGTGTGTGACAGTGGATTCAAATAAATAGGTGGCCATGGTAGGTAGCTTTCCAGAGTTGTTCTCCAGGCAGTATTCTGACAATCCTCTTTGAAAAGGTTCAGAATTGAACGCTCCATTAGTCCAGTTTTACACAGACGTACACACACCCCCGCCCCCCCCATCTACCCCCTACATCTATCTGATGTAGATACCCCCTAGATGGTATCTATCGCTCTACTATCTCGCTATCAAATGAATATAGTATATATATATAGTATATCTATCTATTACACATTGACAATGTAACTTTACTAATGAGCTCAAACAAGTATATACTTGTTTGATCTCATTGTTATCATTTCAATGCAAAATGTTCTAATTTATTTTGGTAATAATCAATAATTTCAATTATGTTAAGAATTATTGAGTAAATGAATCACAGTATCAAAAACTAATAACTTGTTTGATCTTATTGTGTAGCACTGTAAAGCTACAGAAATAACTGAATATTTAGTTTGTACCTTTTCATTTTCAAATTCCTCTTCATACTTTCAAATTCAGATGTTTTGAGAAAGGTAATAAGGTTTTTAATTGAAAAGACAGAAGGGTGTCAATACTTTTGGGCAAGATCACATCAGTCTAACATCCCAGGAGAATAGACGGACACCACAATGCTTGCAGTACTTCAAAAACAAATTTCACAAGAGTTATACGTTACAGAACAGTTACATACAACATTATCAATGTTTCTAATTATTGTGGATAGACTTCACAAAGATTTCACTCATTAGTTATTGGAATCAAGTTTTTTTTTTTTTGTAGATTAAAATAAGTGTTCTATGCAGTTTTCTGGAATATCATAAAAACAAATAAATGCCCTGCAGTGTTTTAAGAACACCTATTTTTATTAGAAAAACAGGGGGCATGTTGCTACAAGGCAAAAGATTTCCAATAAAAATAAATACACATAGAAATAAAACTAGTATGTATGAAAATTTTGGTTACCTGAGCTTTAAATGTACCCTTTATCCCTATTCTTGGCTTAAAAAAGGCAACACAAAAGGCCCTGAAAGAATGCTGCTTAGGTTTGGCTATGTGTGCAACTTTATTCAGCTCAGCAACCGACTTCAACAAAAGCAGCAGTGTACCTGCTGGAGGCACCAGAAACAATGCCAAGCTGCTCGATAAGATTACGGTAGCTGTGATTGTGATGAGGAATCCCTCCCCCAGTTTGACTTGGAGCTCTGCACTATTATTCCAGTACAGCGAGCAGTTGAAAAATTAGTGACAAGAGCCAGACTGCAGGGTATGCAAGAAACTCGATCTGCGCATTTTAAACTTGGCAACTTTTCATTATTGAAAAAAAAACACACACACACAAGAATAGAAGCCACAAAGGAAGTGATTTGTTTCGTCATAATTTTTAATATATATATATATATATATATATATATATATATATATATATATATATATATATATATATATATATATATATATATATATATATATATATACAGACAAAGGTATTTGGGCAGTTAAAAAAAATGAGAAAAAACACAAATAAAGTAATTTATATAATTTCTAATTGTTCTATTGAAAGATAGAAATTTGAGATTCAGCTTTAGAATAAAACAACAACTTATTACATTAAATGCATAAAATGAAAAATAACATGCAAAAAATTATTTTATACTTTGACAAAAGTATTTGGGCAACCTTGTATTTTGTGTGCCGCTTGCAGTGTTTTTTTGTATTTTGAAACCAATTACTGGTATCTTTCTGGCCATATTTTTGCCCATTCTTCAACACATACAGCTTTGAGTTCAGCAATCGACTTTGGTTTCCTTTTTGCAAAACCAGCCTTCAAGTCAATCCACAACATCTTGATGGGATTCAAGTCTGGGGACAGAGATGACCAATCCATAACTGTAATCTTCCTTTTTTCATAAATTCTTTTGTAGACTTCGCAGAATGCTTAGGTCATTATCCTGCTGGAATACAAACTTCAGTCCAATAAGCCTTCTAGCACTGGATAAGAAATGAGAGTGCAAAATGTCTTGATATTTTGCAACATTCATTGATCCTTCTACAATACAAAAGTCACCAGTCACCAGAAGAAGAAAAACATGCCCATGCCATCACATAACCTCCACCATGATGAACACTGGGAATGATTAACTTTTCTTTATTCTCCTCTCTTCCTCAAAACATATAGTTACTTTCCTGGTAAAAAGAGTTATATTTTGAATTCATCTGACCATAACATTTGGTTGACGAAATCATCAGGCTTCTTCAAGTATTCAATGGTTTGCATCTTGGTTTTCACCCACGGACATTCGTCTTGTTAAGGTATCATTAAATGGTTCATATCGTCTCTCAATTCTTGTGTCAAATCTTTTGCAGTAATCTGAGGATTTTGCTGAGGATTTTTTCTATACACACACACACACACACACACACACACACACACACACACACACACACACACACACACACACACACACACACACACAGTAGTGTGCACATTTATTAGAACACCTCGAAATTTGCCATTTATATCCTTTATACTGTATACCTACTTGTATGAAAACCTCAGGGTGTGAGTAATCAGTGATATACAAACAAATGTTAGTCCACTTTTGCTTTAATTAGACACTTTAAACAACTTCTAAAAAGTCTCATGCATTTTATCATTTGTGGCTAAGGGTTCATTTTCTCTTACTATTTCAAATTAATTGCACGTGTGGCCTATTAAAGTCATCAATTAAGTTAGACAATCGCTAATTTGCCTATTTTGATAATTTTTCAAGATTTTCAGTTACAGTGGTTTGATTTTATATGCACAACAAATCAAAACTACAGAAGCAATGGGGATGTTCTAATAAATTTGCAAACTACTCTAAAGCGAATAATAAATATTAAAGAACCACAGTGACTGAAAAGATACAAAAACTACAATTACATAAACATTTTTAAATGAAAAACTATCCACGATAAATAATTTTGCTTCTAATATTTTGATGAACATTTATAACAGATCAATCACGTATGACTATTGCATTGTCAATATAACAGCTGAGATACAATCCACAGTGTGACATAAAAATAGCACCGCAGCACAGCTAGCAGAAACAAACTGCAGTGTAAAAGGTTATGTCTTAAAAGCGACACAGCTTGCAGGCCTGATATATCTTACTTTGATAAAGTTATCATGGAATTTTCTGTGTTCAAAAGACATTTTGAGTCCTCAGTTGGCTAAACTGACCACAGTGTGAGCTGACACGTTGTTTTAAAAATAAGTCCTTTTAGACGTTTCACTTGCCTGTCAGCAGACACAGGCTAGATGCTGCCTAGCCAAAGCGGCTTGGAATGTGTCAATGAAGAGGAGGCTCCAAGAGAGGCTTGTCAGCGGAATGAGTGTGAAAGAGAAGCTAAGAGCCTGGAGCAATATATTGTGGCTCAGAGGCAGACCGGTGGATCCATAGGGAATGCAGTCTGGTGCTGAAAAGATACACTCCAACCTTTCAGTTTGTACACAAGTCTTAAAGCTCAAGTACTATCTAGCAATAATGCTCTTGTGGCTACTTTTCAATTGATAAGTAGAAGTCAGGTCACTCGGATCATCCTCACCACCAGGCTCAATGCATATTACATAAAGATGTTGTTTAACACTTAACACTGAAGAGGGTTGATGTAGACACAAGTGCTGATTTACATCAGTTACAGCTGTTTAAAACAAAACAAGACCAAGTAATATAATGCACAACGTTTACAGGAGTCATTGTATGAATACTGTTCAGACTAACAGTCATGCTCATTCGAAGAAGTGCCTTAAGTGACCCAATATATACAGTAGCGTGTACATTTATTAGAACACCTCAAGAATTCCATGACAATGTAAGCAAACTATTAAATATTAAGTTGCGGACAAAATATGGCATTAACTATTAACTTTCTATATCACCAAACATCCTATATTATGCACAGTTGCGTGTGCATTATTCTTCATATTACATTTTGTCATGTTGATTTAACATCAATGATTACATATATTTAACATCAGTGATTACATATGCATGTTGGATAATTACAATGTAATAACATTTTAATTACAAAATGAAAACAATGTTGCCAGTTATACATGTCTTTGGAATTAGACTGATTGTGCAGGTGGTTGAGTATTTAGAATGTAATAACTGTCTAACCATTCATTCAGTTAGTGTAGATACCCTCAAGATAATATATTTGTTCTCTGCACCAAGTTGTTTTAAATGTCAAAGCATGCTGCTACTGATGGCCTCTTTGCTGGAACAGACCAGTTTACTGGATCCACTCTGGAAAGCCAATACCTGACTGCACAGGGCAAAGGATAATTCAATGTGTATTGACTAGATTAAGTGTATTGACTAGATTACCTGGCTGGTGATGTCACTTTTAATCTCAAAGTCAGAGATCTGATGAAATCTTTATTTTGAACAAATGCAAACTCCACAAGGACCATTTCTTCACCCATCCATATACTACCATGTATTGGTTGTTAAGGGGCGGGACAATGCTGGTGTGGCAGTTAAATCCAAGAGTGTGACGTAGATGTTTTGCTGGACCAAAAATTACCTCAGAATATAAGTTTGGTTTCTGTAAAATCTACAATATATCCTACTCGGTTATTTTTTCTCACTGCAACTTGCTTGCTTGTAATTTCTCTGCATGAGAAACCAAAACTAAATCTTCTCATAGATAGTAAGCACATTGTTTTTATTTGTAAGGGATTGTGTACAGGAATTACAATTACAACTAAAAACAAAATGTCAAAGCCATCTATAAAAACTTCAGAAGGGCTGCTTTTCTGTATATAGTTTATCTTGCATTTTATTTGAGAACTGTACTACCATAAAATAAAATGTGCTTACTATGTGTGTGTACATTAGTTTGTAATGTACATGTTAGATTGAGGCTCCAGTCTCTTCTGGGGAGTTACATAGTCTATACATAGTCAGTGTTGCATGTTTATTTGTTTACTGTGTGTGTGTTATTTTAGTAGGGAGAGAAAAAAATACCTTAATGTTTCTTTATTGATAGTGGTGTTTATTCGAGGGTGGTCTCTATTATAAAGTAGATATATGACTGTGGTGTCAATACGAGGGCGTCTTTAATTTGAGGGCAGTGCCAAATTGAAGTAATACAGTATTATTTAAAGTTCATACCACTTACAAGCCCTTAAATTATACATCTTCATTGGGATTTTCTGTCTTGGTAACTTTATTTTTCTTTCTAAAATAAATGTGCTAATGACAATTTGGAGTGAACAGCTTTAGAGAATCTAACCTCATGCGATTTCGATGTTATGGATGGTGCACCATCTTATCGAGAAGCATTGCTTGTCTGGTACACAACACATTTTTGCAATATTAATGCACCACAAACTAAGCTTTGATGCTTTTGAGTAGGGTTCTATTTGTTTTAATCAAGCTTGCCGTGTTTTGTTTCCAGTATGTGTTTAAAAGTCAGATACAGCAAGTTTAACACATCCTAAACACACACACCTTTTCTCTGCCAGGATGACTAGAACACTGAAGAAGGCGATACCTGAAATGCTTTCTTTAAAGATAACATTTAAAGACGACTAGAACATGTCTCCCGCTGGTAAATAAAATACAATGTTACGTTAATCTCATCAACTCTGTTCTTCATAATCATATACCTTTAATGCAGTGATACAAATAATAAAATAAAAAGAATTTAGGCAGCACATCAGTAAACAACAACAGCGGGACCCTTTCTTATTGAGCTGCATCTTCTGCTTCAGAAGCGCCATCCAATCCCATTCACACAAGGAAGCTATAATTACTGTTAGGGTTAGAGTTAGGGTTATATCATGCACAAGATGTACATATTATGTACATTGTAATTAAGCGTGAATTCTTAATTATTAAACCACCCTGTATAAAACAATGTGCTTCAATATCTCACAAGATTATAGTGCGACCACACACTTCGTTTTAAAAATATATTTACATCAAGACCTCTTGTCATTAGTACATTATGAGTGACAGTACAATGGTGAGATGGTCTAGCCAAAAACATTGACATGGGTAACCTATTTTCCCTGATACAGTCAAAAAACATGTCTAATGCAGGCACTAGGCGAAACATGTGTCACTTATTTTACTTTGCGGTTGAGTGTTTAAACATGGATGATATTTATTTTAATAACGTTAATAAAATCAACAATTGCTTCTGAATTAGTACATCATCAAATGTATATGGTATTTATAACTGTAATATATAGCAAGAGATATATTTTATAAGAGGTAGAAATCGAAGTAAAATATAATTAAGGTAAGGCTAAGGAAAGGTTTTAAAAACAATTAAAAACATTAAGCTTGGATCTTTTTATATGCATCCTAGAACCAAAAAAGGTCAAAGGTCAAACTTCAGGGTAAAACATTTTAAGAAGATCAATACATATAAAAATACGTGTTCTTAACCAGTATTTGTGGTCTGAAAAATATGACTCTACTTGAATTTTGTTTTATGGACTTTTGGAAAGACCTGTCTCATTTGTTTTTGCATACACATCCAAGAAAAACACAAATAATTGTCAAAAAATAATAAACACGTCCGCTTTTTTTAGTGTTGTATGGCATACAGACAAAAAATGATTGTGGCGACCTTTCAATTTTCAAGCTTTAAAACATTTGTATGCATCTGGTCTTTGAAGCAAAACAAAAATGAAATATAGGCAGTAAAATGCACTTGTGAGTAAGGCGGTCAGTCAGCACACCGATTTCCTGCAAGAAATCAGTTTTTAGGAATTAAAAAATCTTCTCTATGTCTGTGTGCCTCACAGCTACTCTGTTTTAGGAGCAGTGTTAGCCCATTCAGTCCATCTTGTTTGACCACTGTTTACACTTACATTCAGCACATTTCGTGTTGACATCGTAGCAGGATTTCTGAGAACTGCTTGCTGTAGAGTGGTGTTTTTTTCCAGTGTGTCTTTGTTTACAGTAGGATCGCTGATTGTGATCACTTCAACTTCCACTGCTGGTACATGCTCGATCGAGGACGTTTTTCTAAATGGAATGAGGTTTAAAAAACATTTGGAAGAAACCTTTCCTTTCACTTTGGGAGCTGACATCTTCACATGCACTGTCAAAAGTGCCTTAAATGACACAAGACATGATGCAAAACATGCAAATTCACAAAACGATAATGATTTGTCACGCACACGTGACCTTTCCTTAGCCCTACATTAGGAAAAATAAGTAAATATTAGAGAATTTGTTGTAAACTTCAGGCAGCAGTGCAGTTATTAAAGCTACATTAGCATTATAAAGAGATTTCCAAGACAACATCTCAAAACCAAGCTTTTAAATGTTGCAGGCTATGACAAACAGTTTGCAGCACTAGCATTTCAATTATAAATACAGGAACAGTTCAGTAAATAAAAAAGAAAATATGGCTTTCAATATTTTAAATATCAATCTCTTTTTTTTTGTTTGTTTATATTTTTTATAACTGTGGTTTCTGGGAACATTCAAACCAACAATATCTCTGAGAACAGTACAGTAAGTATTTACTAAGTTCAAATGAATGTGTATAGCGCAACAGTCCAAATTAAACATTGAGAGTCACTATGTACTGTACAAATTCATTTACTCAATAGGGCTTGCTCATCTGAGGCCACACCTTATTTCCAGAGGGATTGGGGTATTAAGCACTGCATTTCAATCAGGATTAGCTTCTAGGCCACACTGTGAACCCTAATGAACAGTTTAACCTGTTAATGCCTCCTTGTCTATCACACTATCCCCCTGGGCTTCAAACCCCCATCTTCTCATAGTTTGAAAACACGCCAAGATATGTAGAATAAAGAGTTCTCCTTCTCTCCTCTTTGTCTAGATAAAGCTGAGCATTATGACATTGGTAAAGCTGAGCAAGGACAATTCACTATGTAAAGAGAGCTACCAACTCTGCCTTCAAATACATTTTCATCTTGCCCATGAAATACAAACATGATTTACTGTATTACCTGCAGTGGACAATTCCATTAGGATGCAGACTGGTCTGTTTCCCTTATAGGTATTAGATATAGTCTGTAATAGGACACTAAACCTTTTTAGCCACAATGTGCAGTGGATGAAACAGGCAAACACTCTATATCTAACACAAGCACTGACATCTTCAATTTAATTAATTCTGTTCAAATCAGGCAAAACGCTACCCAGGTTTCCAAAATATTTCAGTTTTTGTTTCATACAGGTTTTTCTTGAACAGCAATAGCAAAATACTTCCCCCGAGTTCATAATGCAAAGAAGCACAGACCAGGGGTCACAAATGGAGATTAGACAAAGTGGCATTCAGAACCAAAAATAGGAGGAACTTTTTTACACAGATAATTGTGAGGGTCTGGAACCAACTCCCCAGTAATGTTGTTGAGACTGACACCCTGTGATAATTCTAGAAACTGCTTGATGAGTTTCTGGGATCAATAAGCTACTAACAACCAAACGAGCAAGATGGGCTGAATGGCCTCCTCTCGTTTGTAAACGTTGTTGTGCTCTTATGTTCTTAATATTTGTTATTAGTACTTGCCCAAGCAGAATAAGTTCAAAGGAAAAAGCATTCTGAGACCCAAGGTAATAACATGTAAAAGGACATGTGGTGGACCCCAGGTTCAAGTCTATCTCAGACCATCATGAATAAATGGACAGAAGTCAGCACTACAAATACATTGCAACAGAATGATGCAGCTTTCAGTCTATTAATACTGAACTAGCCTCAAGAGCAGTGCGAGTGTGGAAATACGAAGAGAATGATTGGTGAGGTGAGCTGGTGTTCATCATCTCAATGTTCACATAAAGCTTTGCTTTGAAGTCTACGATCGATACTGATTGATAGCTGTAAATTAGCTGGGTTTAACCTTGCCTCACAATCCTACCTGTTGCACACTTCTAGCATTGCTCCAGACACACAGGTGGGAAGACTATGGGTAGTAGTTTTGATTCAGTAGTTTAAAAAAAAACAAAAAAACAACCTGATATGGTGACACATATTTAGACATTTTAGATGTCTGCAAAGAGTCATTGAAATATTTAGTTACATTTAAATTAGGTTTAAAATAGGGCTAATTGCCCTTAAAAGACAGCTGTTTATAGCCTGCCAAGAGGGTTGGTACATAAGAGACCCCTTTCTACTTTTACCCTTTTGGCTGATGTCCAAATAAGATAGCTCTTATAAAACATTAAACTAGGGTACACCTTAATCATTTGTTCATTGATTCAGAAAACCAGGACAGTAATGCACTAATGGTTTCAGACTGAATAGACCTTTCCATTATACCTCTTCAGCCATTTGTGCTGAAAATGAAGCCTGTAGGCAGCTGCCCACGATAAGAAGTTGGACTGCTCTGATTCTATGACTGTCACATAGACAATGAGTTCGCTGGGCCGGCAGGTGACTGTATGACCACCACTAGTTTAGTTATTTTGGGACTTTAACTGTCCATTTACTTCTTCCATACAAGTTTCCTGAATTGCTGTCCAATTTCACTATGGTCAACATTAATCAGACTGTGACTCAATTCAGACTTAGTTACAAGCCTAGTTATAAGACTGCTTTATTGTAGACAGGGAACTGTATGCAAGGATACTCAATCTATAGTCACATATTTCAACAGGTTCTCCACCAGTTATATATGTGTACATGTATGCATGCATGTATTATTATTATTATTATTATTATTATTATTATTATTATTATTATTATTATAATAATAATAATAATAATAATAATAATAATAATAATAATAATAATAATAATAATAATAATAATAATAAATTGAGAAGCTGTTTTTGGAGTCTTTAATACTGTACTCTCTATTACACCTGAATAGGAATGAGACACAAGTTCATGGGTAGCCTGAGGCTCACAAAGTAATTCAGTTGCTGAGCAATGAACCAGGAGCTCCTTAATCTACTTAATCCTCTGCTTAATTTCTGAACTCCATTGCATTGCCTTTACCTTGTGATCATACAGATAACACAGAAACTAGAGGGGATATTATGAGTGTCTCAGGTAATAGTCCTCTTAAGATTGACAGCATCCAAAATATAACCTAAAAATACATTTAAAAATGTCTTCATACAGAAAGATGCTTGTTTCTCTACAGCAGCTTTAGAATCCCATGCACAGGCACATAAAAATGTCTTCATACAGAAAGATGTTTGTTTCTCTATAACAGGTTTAGAATCCCATGCCCATTGCCTCCCCCTCACAGACACCTAATGCTGCGTTCAGTTATGTAGTCTTGGTCAGTAATGCTTTAATAACAATACAAATTTTCCTTCACATTCATCTAGGTGAGACTGAATCACAATGACTAATATGTTTGTTGATCAAGATGGCAGTCCAAGAGGTTACACATTCTCACACCAATTCCAGCGCTCTGCTTCAAATAAAAGGTTCCAGAAATGAGTTTACCTTGAAGGCGTGATGAGAATATTCTGGCTATGGATGTAAGGCATTGGCATTGCTGTTGTGTGCATCTGCAGCTCTTCCATGCAATCCCTGTTTTTTCTATTTTAAATCCAACCTACGGCTTGCTGACGCCAAACATGCATTGCATATACAACCCTGTTTCAGAGCAAGAGTTTTCATTTGTCACCCGAATTCATACATTAAAGCAACATTGCATAACACTTGTGGATCCTTGTCTTTGATATCTTCATCTCAAATTGTCATCAAGCAGCTAAGTACATGCTAGTGTCAGCTAATGAAACTGCAGTGAATTGAAGTGCTAGAAATAAAGCCGTCTTTATGAAAACACAGCTCTGCACATTGATTACGAGTTTACAGCATGCTCTGGGTGTATGACTTGCACAAACACTTGGGAATTGAGCTTACCAAGTTTGGTTACTGAAGTCTGCTATTTGAAAATTAAGGCCACGGCATTCTCCTCCACACAGGTTTCAAAGCACCTATACTGTTGAGGTGAGCTCCGCTATGGTTTCTTTGTGGTGTTTACATTCTCTTCTTAATCCATTCCAGTGAAGGCTGTATGTATTCTGATATGAAAGAGACCCTGTTGAGCACTGCTAGTCTTCCAGTCTCTGTCATTCAGTAAGGAAAACACAAGGCCTGTTTCAATAACTAATGACACACTGACCCAAAGCTGCATATTGTTCAAAGGTGCTTTGTTACTGAGATGAAATTTTATTAGCTGTTTGGTTGATGTTCATGTCTGCTGTGCTATTCAGTTTGTTTTAAACACACGAATACAGTATAATCGTAAATCTCGAAAAACTATTCACTTCTAAATCTTTTGTAGTCATTTTTGTATTACTTTAGTATAAATACATGTTAATTTGGATTCATATGTTGTTTTTTTCTGACTTTATGTGAACGAAAAGACACACATTTGCCCGTTTTCCCATTGGAAATAGTGATATTTTGAAATATCACTGTCCTGGTCACAAAAGCAAAGTTTGTGGGGAATAATAGCCATTTTCTATGCTTTTGAGGCCTAAGCAATTAGGAAATAACACTTACTACCCAGGAACCAAAAAAAAAAAAAAAAAAAAAAAAAAAATGTGTTACACGGTGTTATCAGTTTAAACATCTTTCTAAATAAAACGTAGCACAAATAAGACATAATGAAACATAAACATAGACACAGTGTAACATAATGAACACATTGCTGAAGCGGCCATAAAACTGAACCGCACAAAGAAAACAGAAGCCACACAGATACATTCATTATGGACATATACAATAAAACTGATACCGTATGTGACACAATAAATAAAATAAAACAATATTACACTTTTCTAATGACGAGAAAACAATATATTTAACGAACTCTTCTCTTTTTATATGATTTGTGTCCTGTTTGGTTGCATGACATCATTGTTAGCATGCAAGCTGTTATATTATCATTTGCCCACACACATAGATAATAACTTGAAGGAATGTGAACTACTCGGAGACATCTTAAAGGTACGTTTTTAACTTTCAATCTTTTTCAAATGCACATATGAGAATGTACTCTATGAGAAACCAGGAGAAGAGTTTATTAGTAATGGACTGGGAAAAAGAAGAAAAAAGAAACTTTCAGATTTCAAGAAAAAAAAAAAACAATAATGTGAAGATTGACATTAGCCAGAGCACTCTATAAATACCACACAATGAGATCAAGCAGACACATCTTTTACTGACTGGCCGCCCCAACACTACAAAGCCAGTCTCATAAATGAGCAGGAGACTGAGAAAGAAACAACATGCACAAATAATGCTCCATTCTTATGATTATAAAACTATCATGTCTGTTTTTGTATGCTGTGGTAATATTGTAGTAAGGTATGACATTCATTTATGAATAAGTTTTATGTTTGTACAAGGAACTGTGAATTGACCAGCATTGGATCCATATATATTTTTTGTTTTATTAGAATTATTTAATTAGCTATTTATTTACTTTACTTGATGGCAATAGATCACAGTTTGCTGTATAAATAATTTTAAATTAACAATAACAATATTTTAAATGTACTTTTAAATAACAATATTCTATAACTGAAATAGAAAAACGAAATCTTGTTTTACTAGTATAGATGCCTGTCATTTGAACATATGTTTCATTTGAACGACTTGCCCAGGAAACAAAATGCAAACAAAAAAGCCCAGTATGTATTTCATAAAAAAAATAGTGCCAAAGATATTAATTGTTTACAACTTAACACAAAAGCATTCCAACGTATGACAGTATGACCAAACACATTACAAAGATTATATATGTATCAAGTAATGGTGAGTATTAAATTCTCCAATTCCAATTCCGCAATGTGCCAAAATGGGAACACATTAACCCCCTGGCCTTGGGATGTTGCATCTCAGTGTATATCTAGGATTTTAACTCAGCAATGCACAGGCATTTTTAAAATGAGAAAAGCTACTTTATTTTGGTAACTAGATTCCATTTGTTGTTCGATACACGTATTTCTTTTCTTGTTCAGTAAAAGCACAATGTACTGCGTATGAAGAATTCTGGCTTGTGATATGGCAAGACATGCTGGCAAGATACAAGTTTGACTCTAAACCAGAAAAGTTAAACTAGATCATTAATTTATACTTAAATTTGGTTCATCAGCATGTGCATACTGCTGTCTCTGATGTCATTCAACAGTCAACAGAATTAATAATTTATGTGTCTTGAATTTCTGCATAATGCTTTAGGTGAACTCAAATAGAAAAAAAAAAAATCTAATTTTCCCTTGGAAAAAAAAAAAAAAATCAAGTGTGTTAGTGTATTCCTGAGGAGCTGGATCAATAATACACCACAAAGGCTCTCCCCTTTTCCCTTTAGCTTGCATTGCTGGCAGAGGGCTGCTTGTCAGGAGGCAGAAAGGCATGTCGATTGTGGACTTCACATTCTAACAGTAATGATCTTAAAAGCTGCAATTAAGGCGACTGTCACATCCCTGGGAATTATGCGGCACCCACAGCCCTGTCCATAAAGCAGCAGCATACTCATAAACTCCTGTAACAAGAATGGGAGTTTCTTCTATGAGGGGGGTGTGCTGGACTCACTGACATGCCTCATTCATTCATTTATTTATTTCATGTGGATTTTATTATTTATGTTTTTTTCCTATTTCCCAGAGATACTGTATTTAGTCTGTGCGAGCAGTTATTAGGAGGGAAAGTATGCAGTTTTATTAATCACACATCACAATAAATAAGGACAGGCAAGTTTGATAGTAAAGGCATAGGAATTCAAGGAGTCTAGGGCTTGGTTAGTTATTTTTTTAGGAAAAATAAAATGGTATATTTCAATTTAAGCAAAATGGTGCAATATAGAGATTAAATGCTTTCTTTTGTTTTCTGATAGTCTCTTATCACGTCTTGTGGGTAAAACGGTTCCTAAAGTCAACATACAGTAAAGGTAACCTTTCATTTCAATTTGCTTTAATAACTTTAACCAGCCATGTATTCATTATTGATCTTAGTTCACACATAATCTGTGCCAGTTGACAAACATGTATTGAATGTGCATTATTGTGGTGCTAGATGAAAGCACATTGTACATTACAAATCCTAAACTCGGTATATGATAAACTCAAATTTCCACCCTGCAAAACATGTTTCATCATTACTTTTAAAAGACTTGGAACGCACATTTAATTATTGCATACACCTAACTAAATATTAGCCTTTGAAGGATCTTCTGGCACTTTATTTACTATATTTAGCCTGTATAATTTTACTGTTTTCAGACACTAATCATTTACTAAATCTGTATTTTTTTCTTAGTTGCTTACAGTAGATAACAATGCAAACTTGAATATGAATATGACAATGAAATGGAACAGAATTCCACTCTGCTGACAGTTTTAATTATTGCTTTTCTTAAATACAATCTATGAATTAAAAAATACAAGTCATATGGCTGTTTGGAATAAATATTATATTTTGTCTTAAAGGTTTCAAGTCACCACAATAATGAATGACTTTGTTGATTAAAACATTCCACTTGGCACAATAAGAACATCACCCTGTGAAGGGGAGTTTAAGGCTGTTTTCTTTAAGTACTCCCTCGTGTCCCTAAAGGAATAAACATCATTTGTATCTATTTGTGTATCACAGCTTGAAGCAAATTAGGATAATCTAATTTAGGTAAAATCAAGCTAAATTAATTTACATCCCTGCTGTTAAGACAATCACAGTTTCCTTTTGGTCAACAGATGAGAAGACCTTCACAACTCTCTGGACTCACGTGAGATAATTTCCGAGTTCTGCTTTACAACACTTTGCTGTTTCGTTGCTGAGAGTTCCAGATTTGCCAAGTTAATTTCAAGAGAGAAGAAAGAAAAATGTATTGCACACTAACGTTTTGTTTAAGTCCATTTTGATATACATCTGATTATGTGTTGTACTTAAATGCTTACCAAACAATAAAATGTACTCTTTTTTAAGGATTAAGAAGGACAACATATGTATAATGAAATTTAAAAGCAAACAGTACAGATTTAAGACCTTTCAACCTCCTAATATATTTTGTGCACAGGCAATATAACCTACTAAAAAAAAGAGATTTCTTTCTACTTTTCTCTGACCGTTGGAAATCTTTACAGTCTGAATGAAACTAAAGTTTGCTGAAACAACACAGGTGTTGCTTTTTTACATTGAGCTTTCAGGATACAGCTGAAGTCACTGAATTAGTATATCATACGTCCTCAAAGTGACACCTTGCAAAAAAACAAAAAACAAACAAACAAAAAAACAGCACTGGATACTGATAAGTCAAGCATAATATTTGCTGCTGTTTATTCTACCGTCTTAGATTTAGCAAGAAGGTCCTCACTGTAAAACTGAGAACATAATATTATACACAATATTATCGAATGAAAATGGACAACACCAGCTGGGTAAATCTATCAAACAAACCAAAGTGCTTTTAATTAGCTGAGTGAATGTAATTTGCTGAATACAGGAATGCCAGGCCTTGCTCACATTAATACTGGCCTGATTTTCTGTGAAAAAAGGCCCATCTGAACAGCAGTGCCCATCGTCAATCACGCTAAAAGCTCCTAGTGCTAGATTTGATTTACCAATATAAAATGCAAATTAGGTGATTAAGTGGAGTGGAAGCCAGAATAGAAGCCTCTTTTAAACCATCAAGTTAAATACGAACAGACAGAGAACTGGCGCTGGAAAGAATGTTTTAGCATATTCGTTTGATTAGAGAGACACAAATTTAATTAGTGTGGCTAATTACTTGACAAATTGCTCCGCATTACCAAAAAGGCAGAACATTTTTTTTTTTTTTTTTTTATTCTTGTAAAAACCTGATGTGGCTTTTTAGACCAAATGGCCCCTGCCAGTATGTGAAAAGCATAATTAAATAAATGGGAGAAGGCACAACAGTCCCTTACATTGGCAAATGAGATAATGCATGTAATTAGGCAGGACACACGTCCAAGCCATACGTTGTTTTCCAGTTGTACTTGACTGTACTAATCCACAGCAAGCTGACTCATCAAAACACACCACATCCTAATGGAATGATCTTCTAGACCAGAAAAAGAAAGCATTTGATTTGGAGGGGTTTTGTTTGTGTTCTACAGTACATAACTGCAGGTAAACAAAGCTGGTGGCTATTACCCGAGCACCCAACAAAGGAGCACACGCCACAACATTTCTCCTCAAATAAAGCACACATAATGAACACGCTCGAAATTGTGTTTCAGGAAAGCCTTCACGCTAATTAAGGGTTGGATTAAAATGAAGGCTGGATGACTTTGCGTCAGTGTTTTTTTTTTTTTTAATTACAGCCCTGTTACCACCCTCACGGCAGATCTGCTTTTCAATGTGATCAGCACTGATCAGGCTCAGCACAGTCTGACTTCATTTGCCGAGCCTAGATTGTTTCTCTCCTGCTTTTTTTTTTTTTTTTTTTAAGGGCAACATGGTAATGATTTTTTAAACCACTACAGCTGGTACGATAAGCCCAGTGTTTATAAAAACAGTTTCCACGTCGCCTACCGGCCTCTATCCACATAGAGACGCCCTGTTCAGCTCTCTGGTGTTTACATTGAAGTAAGCAGGTGGAAACAACGAGACTGATTTACAGAGTCACAACATTTCAATGTGTTTCATATTATTAAACAGAATCACATACTAAGAGTTATATTGTGCATACAATAGCTTAAAAAGCCTTTGCAAGCTGGTTTGCTTAAGTTGGGAGTTGATCAGTTTGGCTAGCCTAAAGATTCTGATGTATCTATGTTAACATTTGTGTGCAACCAGAATGGGAGCTTATGTTAGACTGTGGCTTTGGATTGTTCTGGAATAATTGAACTCCAAGAACATATGCATGTGTATTATGGAAGATAAAAGTAATTGTAATGCCTGTCTTAAAATATGTTGTTCCTTTAAATATTTATTCCCTCCCTTTGAGTATATGTGCATTGTTATATTAAGAGTTTTCTGGTTTTAAATATTACACCAACACTTATACTAGCACATAAACTTTTTTTCAGATGTTGCCTGACCCTCTAAATAAACCTGTGATGCTTAAAGAAAGTTTAACGGTTAACATCAATGATCCATCAAGGTTTCTTAGAAAAAAGTCTGGGTGAGTTTTGTAATGTGCTTTGATTCACATGGAGAAACATGAAGCAACATGGGGAATGTTTCCAGTGTGTTTAAGACTGCGTTCTACTAAAAACCTGAATGGGGTTGCTTGGATACAGCTTGGAAGGAGCTGCACAAACACACTGGTTTGTGGATGATGCTTTGGAAGGAGCTGTACAGACACACTGGTAAATAAATATATCCTTCCTCTCCCTCCTACCTCCTACCTCTACTGTACTTAATTATTCTCAGATCCGAGAGGATCTTATCAGTAAGTTACTTGGTACCTGGCAGCAGGTTGGTAGGAACCTTCATAAAAATATGATAATCCATGATCATTTTCCATTTAATGGCTGATAAGATCTTCCCTAGAATGATAAACACACGTTTTAATTTGAATCTCAATGCATGACTGTTGTCACGTGAGAGCTGTTTTTAAGCAGCACGTGTTCCTGAAAAAAACACTAAAACCTTTTTGACCATCCTTGTGAAATCCTTTAAAATGAAATACGACTACACCGTGTATGAAGTTATCTTACAATCAATTTCCTGTCTTCAATTTAATAGCAGACTTTTCCACCTCATTTAAATACCACAGTAACCTCACACCATGAAATGAAATTCATTGCAACATCAATGTAATTATTACGAGGCCTGCTTTATTTCCTTTAATGGCTTGTTATAGTTATGTTTCTTGTCCTTAATTACACTTGGAGATGTATGTAAATTAAATTTCAGATGCCTTGAAGCACTAATTCAAAAATACTGTTTAAATGGAATCCTTTATCGGTGCCCTTTTTATACATCCTGTTTTAATTGGTTTGTAAGATCATACAACACTGGAACTAGAACATGTGTAAAAGCCACCGGCATTTATATGCTTGAAACGGCTCTCCATTAAACTATTTATAATATTATACAGAAACAAATGAATCTATTATATTAACAAAAACAGAAGTAAAACACTGTGGTTATAAAGTTTTAAACTGACCCTGGCTTTATACCAACCCAGGTAACTAGCCTGCTTGGATGGAGTGATCTTTTTGTATCCATAGCAACAGCAAGAGAAAAGAAACACAGCCACCAATGGGAAAATGCAGGACTTTTTAGAAGTTGTTAAGGTTCCTAATTAAAGCACAAAGTTGTCTAACATTTTAACACACAAGTGGTATTGTCTCTGTATCACTCATTACTCACTGAAAATTGAAATTCTCACACCCTGCTGTCTTCATGTAGGCAGGTATATAAAGCATATAAAAGACAGATCTTGAGGTGTTCTAATACATGTGCACACTGCTGTATATAATTTGCTCAATCTGTTTCTTTACTGCTTCACTCCACTGTAACAATCCCTGCTTTATGGAAGACCGATCTAAAAGAAATAATAAAGCCATTTCACAAGTTTAACATTACCTGGCAGTACCATTCAATCAATGCTACGAGAAAACAAGGAATTACTTAACTAATGGAGAGTATCTGATGAAAATATTTAACAGTAGTTACACAGCTGAATCAAATGTGATTAATGTATTATTAAGCAACTCAAGAGAAGTAATTAGGATGACGCGTCTGTATGTACTTTTGTATCAGTTAAAATAATAATAATTGTCTTGAACAGTGTCTTAGGGGAGGGGTATTTGTAAAACTTGGCAAGTAGATTTTGAGTAAATGTACTATAATTAGGAAGATGTGATAACAAGCATTTCTTTTGTATTGTAACCTTAGTTACCAAGCCCTGAAAAAAAAAAAAAAAAACCCAATGCAATCTATCCAAACTACTAGTTTTAAGATAGGACAGCATTGTATTTCATACGTATACCTTGTAATGAGGTGCAGTACAACATTAATATACAAAGATGCTTCAGATGTATTTATTTCATCAGGATAGACCGTTGAGATATATATTAACAAGATGGTCTTGGCATATCAAAACTGCATTCGAAAATGGTATTTCGAAACAACATCTCGGAATAAATGAGTCTCATTTTGACCCTGACGGATTTCCATGGTACGTGTGTTTTTGACCTTGCCTGTCAGTTGTGTGGTGGGTGAGGCAGTAGGGTGCCTTCAATGCATAGCGCGACAACGGTCTAACAGTGAGGCAGTAGGCTGCCTTCAATGCATTGCAAGACAATGGTGTAAATATAGACACACGCAAGCTGCAAATAAGGACCCATTTGTCTATGCATGGCAGTGACACAGGTCAGCACCCTCATGAGAATAAAAAGCCCCCCCCCCCCCCCCATGAGCAGGGCAAGAGATAAAACCGGGTCATCTGTTCATGTGTCATTGACGAGCAGCAGTTCACGCGTATGCCTGCTAAGATACCTGGGCTCTTTTATTTCACAATATTTCCCATAGTATTAGTTACACACTTGTATAAAACATTCAGGGTATTTCATGATAATAGAGGGATACTATTTCAAGTCATGAATATATTTTAACTGCCTGAGTGCAGAAGTATGATGTCTGCTGGGAGCATGTCTGCATGTAGCTGTTCAAGCTAAAGGTGCAAAAAGAATATACAGAGAATGTATTACTTCACATTTCCCATCCCACATCAGAGCTGAAGTCTGTGAAAATAAAAGCAACACAAATCTAATGCAAAATGTGTCATTTTAAATAAACGCATTGCATGAAATTCTTGTTTGAAATATCTTGCTTTCATAATGCAGCACTTTTACCAAGTACGCCTCATTAAACATTTATTGTAAATGGATATTCACTTATTCAAAGTATGATTATTACTGGTTGTTAAATATCCTGTCTACTTTTAATGAGTGTAATATTATTTGAAAGGGCCCTGGGGGTCAAATATTTATAGCAAGGAACGTCTGTTCTCTGTGATGGTTCGATTGCATTTACACTCAACATTGATAGATCTATCTTTGTTTCAGGCCAGTAGAGACCTTGAAATATTATGAAAACATTGCAGTCATGAATGTAGCATCAGGATTCGCTGGTAATCCAAGGTGGAAAGAATCAGGACATAATTCTAGTTGAAATATGGCAACATTTAATATTGACAAACTCTGGGATTCAATTTGAATTTTGTTACGGCTATTGTTTCAGCAGTTTGATACTAAAGTGTGTACCAAATGACAAATATAAACTGAGATACAGATAAAAATGGTTTTATAATTGTATTCTGTGTTAGCTATACACTGATACAGATAACTATGGTTTAAGAATTGTATTATGTGTTAGCTATACATTGTGATACAGATAACAATGTTTTTTAGAATTGTATTCTGTGTTAACTATACACTGTGATACAGATAACGATGGTTTTAGAATTGTATTCTGTGTTAGCTATACACTGTTATACAGATAACAATGGTTTTTAGAATTGTATACTGTGTTAACTGTACACTGTGATACAGATAACAAAGGTTTTAGAATTGTATTCTATGTTAGGTATGCACTGTGATACAGATAACGATGGTGTTAGAATTGTATTCTATGTTAGGTATGCACTGTGATACAGATAACGATGGTTTTAAAATTGTATTCTGTGTTAGTTATACACTGTGATACAGATAACAATGGTTTTAGAATTGTATTCTATGTTAGCTATACACTGGAATACAGACAACAATGATTTTTAGAATTGTATTCTGTGTTAGCTATACACTGAGACAGATAACTATGCTTTTAGAATAGTATTCTGTGTTAGCTATAAACATTAAACTATGATACAGATAACAATGGTTTTAGAACTGTATTCTGTGTTAGCTATGCACTGTAATACAGATAACAATGGTTTTAGAATTGTATTCTATTAGATATACACTGATACAGATAGTGATGGTTTTAGAATTGTATTGTGTTAGCGATACACTGTGATACAGATAACGATGGTTTTAGAATTGCATTCTGTGTTAGCTATACACTGATACAGATAACGATGGTTTTAGAACTGTATTCTGTGTTAGCTATACACCGAGACAGATAACAATGGTTTTAGAATAGTTTTCTGTGTTAGCTATAAACATTAAACTATGATACAGATAACAATGGTTTTAGAATTGTATTCTGTGTTATCTATACACTGTGATACAGATACTGATGGTTTTATAACTGTATTCTGTGTTAGCTATAAACATTAAATTGCGATACAGATGACAATGGTTATAGAATTGTATTGTGTTAGCTATACACTGAGATATAGATAATGATGGTTTTAGAATTGTATTTTGTGTTAGCTATACACTGTGATACAGATAACAATGGTTTTTAGAATTGTATTCTGTTTTAACAATAAACAGTTGCACACAGTAATCGTGTATTGTTTGTAACTGTTTGAACACTGCTACAAGGATAATGCACCACACCTTAGAAAATGCAGTTGCCTAATTCGCACATCAAGTAGCCTGATCCCAGTTATATCACTTCTTTGCTCTTCTTGTTAATCATCTGCACACATCTGCATACAGGCCATGCGATGGGCACAGCACAAGCTTAAACACAGAGCACAAAGCAAGCAAGGGTCCTACCTGTGATACTGGTCCATTTACAGGCAGATTGAAATAGATTGTTTTAAATTTCACCAGAAAATTCTCTCAGAACAATGAGCACAAGGGACAGGAAAAGCACACCGTAAGAATATACTCTCCTGTAAACATTTATCTAAGGGATTATAGGTGAAAAGTAAATATTTAACTGATTTGTTTAACACTATGGGATTGAGTCCTATCAACTTACACGTACACTGTAGGTGTTCCTCTATATCCACTTCTTTTAAAACAATAAACACCAAGAGCATGCAAATGACACAGAAACAAGCAAACAGGGAACACAAAAGATCCAGGGCTTTATTTCCTAAGTTCTTGTAAGAATGCAAAATTGAAACCACATTTATTTAAAAAAAAAAAAAAAAATATATATATATATATATATATATATATATATATATATATATATATATATATATATATATATATATATATATATATATATATATATATATATATTGTGTAGAAAAAAAAAAAAATAATAAAAGCAAGAATTAACCATAGATTGCAGACTTATTTCATGCACCAATATACAACTGATGCAAATTATGTCACTGCCATGTAGTTAAGAAATATATACATATATAATTTATCATCAATTACTCGCCCAAGGCAAATCAAGAAAACAATTATTTTAAATAAAACAAGTCATACCAATCCATGAATCCATCCCTGTAAATATCTCCCAGCCAAAGACTGATGACACTTTTAACAGCTTCCTTTGAGGGATATCCTTATTGTGTTTCACAGTATCTGACACACAAACCCCAAAACTAAAAAGAAGGTGTTTGAATGACATGCTGACTGCAAAAGTATGTCTCAGCTCTGATTGGAAAATAAACCTCCCATTGTCTTTCTTGTTCAACTCAGGAAAGCAAAAGTTCAAATAAATGGAAACAAAATCTGAACAAAGAAAAAGCCTCTGTTGGTAATTTATAAAGCCTGCTGACTTCATAAACAGGTTAAGAGACATTCAGAAAGGTTCAGACAGCACAGTACTGATCCTGTTCTTCAGGAGAAATACTTCTTCCTTCTTCAGCTGTGGATATTACACAGAGATTAGTGACCTCTCACTGGTGGCTTGTCACAATTACAGTGACATCAGCTCTTAATGTCCTATTCTAAGTGCTCAGGAGCTTTCTTTGGCATTCTTGTCAAAAGCAAAGGCCACTGAAATCCTAGGGCTTGTTCTGTTTACACCAGGGCAATCTGTACTTTTCTCTGTCTCTTCTTTTGATTGTGACACTCAGTGTGTCTGCCTTCATAATGATAGCAGAGCTCACGACCTAAAATAGTTCAAGTAATTGTAGCTAACAAAATTATTCCATCGACCTCAGCCATTTTGCACTTACATTACCTACATATGTGTCAGATGTTCAGTTTTGAAAGAAACACATGCTATAGCACATAAGTGTAATTGCATTTTAAAACATGCTTTCTGGTTCTACTTTGGTAAAGGAATCTCTCAGTTTCTATGGCTTATTCTCAGGTCATCTGTTTGTACTTGTACTACCTGGGACATTTCATGTTACTGGTTAAAAGCATGTCAGTCAATAGGGGAAGCAGCTGATGGTCTTTTGACAGGAAAGAAGCCAGTGAAGGGGAGGGGATTCACTCTCCAGGTGAAATGACCCAGGAAGTACAAGACAGTCAAAAAGTAGAGTCGCATTAACCTACAGTTGTGTAGTACCGGATAGCATGTTGTTAGCTACTTTAAATATGAACCGGCTTAACTTCTATCAATACCATGACACGATTCCACAACTTCTTTCAGCAGTTTTTGTTTAGGATAAAAGAAGGAGCAACGTGCCTGTTGACATTAGAGTGATCTCTCGTAGAACACACTGCTTTTCATTAATCAGCATTATTGTTTTATTGATAAAGCTGAGACCCCTTCATTACTGAATGCGATTTAAATATATTTCTTGCACAAAACAAATGCACAGAAACAGAGAACTGTATCTAGAACACATCTCCACATTTCTACTCCTTTTTATGATCTTTTAGAGCTTGTGAAAGGGACATTGACGCTAGCTGGGGCTGCCTCCCTTACAGGTCTGCCCTTGTACTGTGGTTATTCCTGGAGCACAGTTGCAGTTGTGCCTGATTGTGAGGCTGTTTTGTTTATTGACTGGTTTTCACTGGGGCTGAGTATGAGACCAGCAGACTCCCTTGATAGAGTCCAACCCAGGCCTGGGGAAGCACAAGACATGTTAATCGAATCATTCATTTTGTAAGCTATGTCTTACCTTTACCATCATGACACGTTTTCCCACTGAAGAACCCAAATTACAAATAAGAAGTACAGAGAAACAACATGAATTATACACCAAGCAGGAATGAGATTTCACCCTTGTGTGATTTCACCGATATTGTTTTCTGCTTTATACAGGAATAGTGCATAAAATATTCATTGTGATTACTGTAAATTATGTAAAACAATCACCCTGCTCTGGTTGTCACACGTTGCATTTGACACACACATCCCACAGGATGCAAAGAATAGCATTGCAATTCACAGAGTTCTCTCCTGTATTTACTTCACAGCGCACTCTGCAGAAGTTAAAAAAAAAATTAAAAAAAATAAAAAAGTAAATGCATGATATTGCAAAAAAGATAACTCATACCCATAAAATGACTGACATCACCATGCAGGTGTGTGTGCGTATGTGTGTGAGTGTGTGTGTGTGTGTGTGTGTCTGCTGTGATGATGCGGTATTTGAAGTACTATACAGTTCTTAGGGAAACTCTCTTAAGTTTTACATTACCTGAAGGATCTGTATATATTTTAGTTACAGGATAAAAAATAAATAAATGAATATATAATGCAGGCTCTTATCTCTCTTTCGCTCTGCCTGTGTTTATTTCATTACTCCACTTATCTGGTGTGCCTATTATTATTTTTGATTCCAGCTGGCCTTTCATTTGGCATTTAAATACGTTACATTATACATTGACAGATATCATTAATGCAATTATAACATGGTGCCCTGGGGTTAATAAGAATTCGTGTTTTTGTGACCACTTTTTAATCTGCCCTTTTCCTCAAAATTAACATGACTCTTTTTAATGAAAACATACATCAACTTTCATTGGAACAACAATTTCTGTTGAAAGTGTGATGCATAAAGAAGAGATGTATCTGACTACAGGATGCAAATATGACCTGCATGCATCTTTAGTATATCCAGAACATATATCCAAAACACACTACATTTGTTATATGGTCCTGATTAGGATACACACGCACATGCAGGGTATAATTACCTGTGTGGTCAAGTATAATAATTAATTCATACTTACATTTTAAAATCAATATGTAATTTTTACTTACATTTATTTATTGAAATCAAATGTAAAGTTTACTTTTACAATTGGAAGACTACTACACATTATATATATATATATATATATATATATATATATATATATATCTATATATATATATATAGATATCGTATATATATCAAAGTCCATTAATCAAATGATAATATGTAATATCAAATGAGTGTAAATGGAAATAACTAATAGTTCAAAGAATAGTGCTTTAAATGAAAGTTGCATGTATCACACACTGAAGTTTATGCAAGCTTCTATTTTTTCTTGCATAATTCTGTATGTTAATAGAAATCCGGGCTTAGGAAGAAGCACTGGACCAATTCCTAGTGAGAACCAACACTACAGCCTACAGCTCTGGCCAAAGTTTTACACCACCCTATAGAACTAACAAATTGTGCTTCATAATGTTGAATGAAACCTGTTGAATAATGCTACTTTAACATATTGAATTAAATACCACATTACAGTTTTCCATATTCTTAACGAAAAACTGACAAAAAATGAAAAATGTGACATTTTGAAATCTAATATGAAATACTAGGTACTACTATTATGGCTTCCGGCAGACTTTTGCAATATTATTTTATAGTTTCTTTGACTACGTGATATTAAATAACATATCTAGATTATGTTCATATAGTTTATTTTTTAAATGATGTCTGAATCCTTAAATTGTAGAAGATGCAAAACTTTTCTCCATAGCTGTATACTAGAATGATAGCCGCTACCATTAAGTGTTAACATTTGCCACGCAGAAGCACAGGAGATCTGTTTCCAACAATCTATTGCTTACAGGCATTAAAAATTTTTTGACATCCTTAAGTGGAGTCACAAAAGAATTTACGTTGTTATCACATATCTCACTTGAAAGAGACAAAAAGCAATTATGCTCGTCATAACAAAGTCTTTCACAACTATTCAAAGAGCGGGCATTAATATTGTCCCTTTATTTGGAACACACTAATTGCTGCTAAGTTATTTACCTCCCTTGCTCTCTGTTAAAAAGTAAGGGAGCACATATAAAAAGTAATACTGAAATAGAATAATAAGCTTATATCTCCACCTAAAGTATTGTGCTTACATGTCAATCTTCCACTGAAGCAAACCTACTCCCATTGTTTAAACATATATCCTTCAGTAGAAGTGTGCCTGGAATTCTGGGAATGGTCATATAGTGCATAATATACTGACCACACCACCCATGTTTGCCTAATTTGTGTTCCGTGGCAAGATCCAGACAGGAGTTGCTCTACACGGCCAATTTTAAGAGCCCACAGGCTTCTGGAATCCATGGCAACAATCCACAACTTGCGCTTCTGCTACCCCAACCAGCTTATTCTCCTGATCTGACAACAAGGGCCAGTAACCTGCTCCCATGCCTCAGGGCATTAAGGGGAAAGCATCATGCCTCACAGTGATCATTATGCCAGCCACAGTGTAGCTCAGTGATGCCTTTGAACAAGACCAGTTTGTAATGTGCAATGTGTATTGTGAACCTGCTGTGATTTTTTTAATTTGCATGATAGCTCGCTATAACTATATAAAGCTCTACTCATTTCAACTTACTGTAAAGTTTCTCTTGTGTTCCACTGAGGCTAGAATAAACTGACTAGCATTACAATGTTTAACAAGTCATAGTTTAATTTTTTCATTTCCAAAAAGCTGCTATTAATTTGGTTCCCATGGTACTATTGACCTTATGAATCAAAATAAGAACAAGTTATACAAATCACTAAATACTATCTTTCTGTGGAGTTTGACTTGAGGATAACCATTAACAAAGAAAATGAGTTTTAATTTTTGACAAAAGAACATTTATCACATTTAATGACAACATCTCAACTTATTTTGTTAATAAATACATTCTCTGACAGATACAGATATTGTATTATATATATATATATATATATATATATATATATATATATATATATATATATATATATATATATATAATGATTGATAAGAACTAAAAAATGAATAGCTCCCAATGCCGATTTATACATTGTTATGGTTACTATATCTTTTCTTTTCATTTTCGATTTAATTAAATTAGCAGCAGCAACAACAACAATAAAAACACCAAGATCAAGACTGTGAACAGCAAGAATATTAGTGTTCTGAAAACTGCTTGTAACACTTCACTTAAATAACAATATTCTTATGTTCTCTGACTGAAGGATATTAATTGACAATACTGATATGTATATCTTTTTATTCGTAGTAAACTACTATACACATCTGCACATGATTACAGTGAATGCAGTAGTTTTCTAATGTGAAGTAATCCACACAACCTTCATTCCTGGTAATTTAACTGGTGCATTCTGCTTTAGAAACCTAAATCATATGCAATTAGATTGCGGAGGCTGAGCAGGTTGTTGTGTTCGTTAGGCAATGATTTCTGTTTAATGTTTGAAAAGAGTAACATTATGTTTTTTTAGTTTGTTAAAGCCTTGTCACTTCATTGCTAAACCTCACTAAAGCCTGCATTTTACAGCACACATTTAGCATGTGGATTGCATTTGGTCTCCAGTTTTGCTCAAGGAAACAAGACATTTTTTTGTGAGCACTCACAATAATCATGTCTTGGCTTGAGGTCTCTACCTGCCACTACAGCTGAGTATACAAAGCACTCTGCCTGTGGTACACAGCTACTAATGAAACAGTAAGTGTGACCCTGCACATTGTTTAACCCGTTCACACATGATAGTCTGCAGAGACTGGCCAACGCTTTCTACCAAACACTCACACACAAACAACACTATGCTTGTATTCCCATATTTATGGGGACTTTTCATTGACTCGCTATATTTTTATTTACTATTTCTAACAAATAATTTGTCAAATAACGTCCGCACATTGACATTGATACCTGCCCCCTCCCCCCCCAAACACTTACACAAACACAAACAACAAACAACACTATATCTATGTATCCTGCTTCTCATCCTGCAACATCTCCACCACCATCACCACCAAACACACACACACACACACACACACACACACACACACACACACACACACACACACACACACACACACACACACACACACACACACAATCACTCACACACACACACACACACACACACAATCACACACACACACACACACACACACACACACACACACACACACACACACACACACACACACAATCACACACACACACAAGCACTAATACCTATACCTCCAAGAACACCTCCACCAAACACACACCAACAAACACACACGCACACTAACACACACACCATCACACACACACACACACACAAACAACACTAATACTTATACCTCCAAGAACACCGCCACCAAACATACACACACAAACCAACACACACACACACATACACACAAACACACACACAAACACTGACACACAAAATCACATGCACACACATGCACAGAGACAAACAATCCAAAAAAGGATTGTGTAAGGACGTGACATGAATAATACTGGAAAGCTAAAGACACAGTCTAACCTGGATCCCTCCCTTCATGAGACACAATATAACCTGGATCACTCCCTTCACAAGACACAGTATAACCTGGATCACTCCCTTCACAAGACACAGTCTAACCTGGATCCCTCCCTTCACGAGACACAGTATAACCTGGATCACTCCCTTTACAAGACACAGTCTAACCTGAATCCCTCCCTTCACGAGACACAGTCTAACCTGGATCCCTTCCTTCACGAGACACAGTCTAACCTGGATCCCTCCCTTCACGAGACAGTCTAACCTGGATCACTCCCTTCACAAGACACAGTCTAACCTGGATCCCTCCCTTCACGAGACACAGTCTAACCCGGATCCCTCCCTTCAGATGAAACAGCATTATTTTTGCAAAAGTGGTGCATGAAGTATTTAGCATAGAGTATGCGACAGTGTGAACTATGACTTTAGGGATATATTATATTATAATATATTGTTATGATGCTAACACAATATGTTAATACTTTAATATAATATGAAGTCTCCTTCATAAAAGCCTAACACTTCCTGTTCCTAACTTTGCATTGTACAGTAGCTGCATCCACGTTATTTCAATCAAGACACTGTAGGATACTCTTGGTTGACGTCATTACCAGCCATCGTTAAGAAGAGCAACCAGAAACACAAAAGTGACGTTGTTCAGTGAGTTTCTAGGAGCTACGTGCTACCTGAGGAGGCACAGTGGGTTAGAAGGATGACACTGAATCTGTCTTACGTGGGAGTTTGAAGGAAGGTGAAACCCTCTCTTAGATTTGCATACAACGACTTGGTTATGGTGACCTGTGCTGTTGAACACTGTTGTTAAAAGCAGTTATCAATTCCATCGTATTTAACCAACACACAGTTAAGCCTGAGGGATTGTCTACCTAATGCTGCGGTGTTTCCCCTCCCCTGAGCACCATTAGGAAGGTCACTTGCCTCTGGCTGGAATATGTAGAGCATATAGAAGGAGAGGCGATTTCCTTACTCACTTACTTACCAAGTAATTACAACCTGACACACCAGCCCAAGCAAAGCACCCGAGAGTGTGCCCACCAATAAAAAGAAGAAGAGCTCTAAACATTGATGATTGCATTTCAGGTTGAGCACAACGCAGAGCTATGTGTGAACCTACTGCATGTCCCCCTCCACTGCTCTCAACCTGTTACTTCCTTGCTTGCTTTGGTTAAGTCATCAAGGCTCATAGGATACATTTGTTAACTTCACTATGCATATTCAATAGTAAATAAAAGGATGTTCAATTGTATATTCACACCAATTAAAGGGGTTTTGTCCTGTTTTGGTGACATATTTTTGTATGTATTTCAGAAAGATGGAAATAATAGGTCTCTGGGTGTTTTCATATACAGTATGTATATATATATACTGTATATGAAAACACCCAGAGACCTATTATTTCCAACTTTCTGAAATATAATATTATTTTTAAGTTTTTTCAATCTGATGTTGAGTACTATGTTGGGCTGCAGCAGAACTTATTGATGTCTTTATTATTTTATCTGTCCTTGCTGCAGGCCATAGCAGGTGCATGTCTGTTTATGTTACAGAGTGACAGAATGGGAAGGGAGCTGAATCTGCCTGCAGGGAATGTAAAGAAACCGGAAAGGAGACGATGCCTGGTTTCCAATGAAGTACAGTGTACAGGTAAATTACAAAAGAATGGAATGAATGTTTCTGAACTCCTTACTCACAACAAGGTGTCAATCAAAACCATACATTTCAGATTTTCAAAAGAGCAGGAGATGGTTAAGGTCAGGATTAACTCATACCCTGATCCTTTAATAGTCATGTTATCCAGCATCCAGCCAAGTCACGCGAAACACTCCTCAACATTTAAACACACAATTCTAACCACATACAGCAAGTGACTGAATAATCGGACAGCTCTCTCTGTTCTGTTAAAAGTGTCTCTATATGACAATTCCACAAAGCCCATGGAAATTTAAAAACTTGTGGTTGCAACTTGAAAGAAAAAAAATACTTTAGAATGTTCTCATGGCTTAAATTGATAATGAAAATACAAAATAATGTTGTTATCATGTATTCAATAACACTTTTAATGCTGAATAGGAACATTGTTCAGCATATTGGGCCATACATTAACCCTGCACAGCATAGTGTCACGCTACAGATCTACAGAGAGCTATACTCAGAGTGGCTTAACTCCACCACACACACATCCCCTAGCATCACAAAACAGTAAAGAGATAATAGATTATAGAGGAGAATTTCTTTTTAAGACATCATACATTTTTTTAAAGTAAATTCCACAGGTCCCTGTTTTGATCACAACAGTGACCATCAACATGGGCAGAAAGGAGACTGTGACAGAGGTCTAATGATTCTTGGTGTTAGATCTCCCTCCCAACCTGCGAGAGCGCTGTGTAAAGGGAACACCATACTGTTATCTAAATGGCATGACAGTTTATTCCCAGGGTTAGGTGGCAGTCGGCCGTCTAGAAAGGGAGCAAAGCTATGGTATACGAACTCAATGACCAGGATGGGAAATGGTGTGGCATCCGCACCAAAGGTTCATGGGTGATGTTATAAAAAGGGGACGTAATGATGTGATCTGTTCCTTTGTGAATGACATTAAATGACCAGGAGAACCTGTGTTGTGAAACTTGAGTGTTTTGATTGTTTTTGTTTGTCGTTAATAATACTGTTTGTATTTATTTGGACAGCTAATAAAGGCTGGCACTAAACCCGGATCAACAACACTAAAGAACTGTATTCACCACAAGCACTAGAACATGCACTGTGGACTGGTGTTGGTGTTTGTGTTTGTGTTACATGTGGGTGAACTGAAACGGGGCTGTTATTATTTTGGGGCAAACCCGCAGATTATAAATAAGCAATACACACTGCTGTATTGCTCCATTAACATTGTTATTGTTTACTGCTGTTAACCATCAGGCATTGGATTATACAATTAAACCTTCATTGCACCTGCACACTGTTAACCACATTGCCACAGAGACGTAATGAGTAAAGACGTGACACTATATAATTGTATTAAGACAAGCTAGCCTAATCTGCATTTCAATCTATGATATCCAGCCCCTGCCTGCTTCTTCAGCCGCTTTAGCTTAGAGGCTGTGGCAGCTGACTGCTGATCGGCTAACACTACCACTTTGTTTAATTAAAACAATCTCAACTGCCATACAGGGCAAATCATGCAAGAATTAGACCTACATATATATGATACGTTTTCAGTATTAATAGCTACAATTTTTAATTGTGACTTGTAATGACTGATTATCAATTGAATTTAAGGTTGAGTGTTCAAGGTTTACGATTGTATTATTCCTCAGTTGTGCAGAGTGAGAAGCAGCATTTGGGT